>NC_059429.1:113056188-113369688 GCF_021028975.2 Sphaerodactylus townsendi
TTGCAATAATTAGAAGGAGCAGGAGCAGGAGTTTGAATTGATACCCCACTTTTCTCAACCTTAAGGAATCCCAAAGCAGCTTACAAACTCATTGCCTTCCTCTCCTCACCACAGACATCTTGTGAAGTAGGAGTGGCTGACAGAGTTCTGAAAAACTGTGACTAGCTCAAGGTCACCCAGCAGGCTTCTTTTAGAGGAATGGGGAAACAAATCAGTTCACCAGATAAGAGTCTGCCACTCATGTGAAGCACAGAATGAAACCTGGTTCTCCAGATTAGAGTCTACTGCTCTTAAACACGACACCACGCTGGAAAATCAGCTCGTGACACTGAAAATTAGCTTGTGGTGCATCCACAGCCATGGATTAAACCTGGGGTCCTCCCCCTTCTCCACTGACAGCAGATCAATAACTCCTTGCATCAAGTCAAGACAATATACCGGGGATTTGGTTTTACTGCAGAAGCCAAGAGAATATTGTTCTTGCTTGATTGACTGCTTACAGCTTCCAAGCCTTGTGGTCAAAGTATATTTGCACTTTGTGGTACTACTTCATCTTACAGCAATTCTTCCAGTCAATCACCATTTTACAAGAGAAATCTGCTGGGAGATATTTTTTTTTAAAAAAATACATGTTCATCCCTTTCCTATTTCCTTCCGTTACTATGTTAAAGTTAGATGTCATGACGACATCTTCAAAGCCTGCCTGTCATCTTGATACGAACTTTTTTCTTCTTGGATTTGATCTTGAACTGTGATGAAGAATCACACCCCAATAGTACCATACAGCGCCTAAGACAGTGATTTTCAACCAGGGTTCCGTGGTACCCTGGGGTACCGTGAGAATGTCCCAGGGGTACCGTGGCAATGCTAAACCCCCCTCCCTCACTTTTGTGGTGTCTCCTGCCGGCGCCAGCAAGGACATGGAGCTGGCTCGGGGCAGGGCCTGCCACCAGGTCAGCAGCCACTTCCTGCCCCCCCCCCCCCAGTTCTTCCCTTCACCCTGGGAGGGGAAGGTGGGGGGTGGTGCAAGCAGGGGCACTGGGAGGGGAAGGTGGGGGGGGGATGGCAGGGGTACCGTGAGATATGAAGAGTGAGGTCAAGAGTATCGTGACATCGAAAAGGTTGGTAAACACTGGTCTAAGAGCTAGTCAGCACCTTGTTCTGGATCGAGACCAATAATCGAAGGCTTCCGTCCCAGGCGAATGCTGAACGTCCTTCCCATTGAGGTAGTGTTTTTGGGGTATGACACTTCCATGAGGTTAATGTGGCAGTTGGTGGGGCAGAAATCCATGCTGTTCAGGGGGTGAGGCTCCATTCTGGCCTGTTTGAAGGATGGGCTCACCTTCATTTTCAACTTGTCTGCAAACTGAGAAAAGGAAAACAGTTTATTCCACTGCACAGACATTCCAATCCCCAAACTATCTAGCCAGAAACATCAAATGAAAAGCGAGGTTCCACTGTAAGTAGTTTCCTTGGGAACTACACAGATATGTGTTTAATCAACATAAGAAATATTCAGTATACTTATTGGAGTCTAGGAGAGATGAAGAACGAGAGCAAGAAACTGCTTAGATCAGTGTCTGAAGGTGGCCATTTAGAGGGTGAACAAGCTGGAGCTCAATAATGACATTAGTTGGGGGAGATATTTTGGATAAGACTGGCTTATCAACTTCAGTTGGGGTTTGGCTGTCATTGCTCAGCTAGGTGATGAAGGTTGAGATGTTCCTGGATTCAGTCTCGCTGATGAAAAAGTTGGTTTAAGCAGCTGGGGCAGGAGTGCTTTCTCTCACCATTACCTTATCTGTGACCATTTCCGCACAAACCTTTTAAAACTTTTTGATGCAGGAAATAAAACATGTCCTCCATAGAGTTCCATGCTGGGTTTTTTTTTTTACCCCCAAACGTTTTATTTCCAGTCTCAAAACATCTCCAATGAATCCCCTTTTAAAACAATTCTCTGGTTGAAACATTCTGAAAACAACTTCAATTGTTGTTGATGTATTTACGACATTTCCCATACTTCTCTGCTTCCCTAGACTTTCTCCTCAGAGCCATTTTCTCAGCTCCCTCAATTCCCCCTTACCTGTTTATTTGCAGCATTTCTCTATTCATTCTTGGGGGGGGGGAATTTTAGAAGAATCAAGTATACAAGGAGTATAGAATGCAGCATGAGGTTGTGAATAATTGAACCATCGATTTAACACAGAACAAAAAAATCATGTAACAGTGGCCAGGAATCATTTCGAGGGGATAAGTGTAGACATACATCACTGTGAAAAGGGTGGGGGGATCCAAAACATTTTACAAACATTTTAGGGGATTTGTACAGAAAGGGCCAGTAAGTTCTCTTCAGTCCTGAACTCAGATACACCGATGAATACTTTTTGTAACCAGTAGACTACATCACTGAAACTTCTATATGGGGAAGACCTTCAAGACAACCTGGAAGATTCAATCAATACGGACTGCTGACTGATATTAGTTGCTAGGTGTTTCTTGCACCAATAATACCATTGGATATTACCAATGTTGAGGGGGGAGCATTGGATCTAGTTTCTCATTCCCTCTTCCCAAATACTTGATCAGTGAACAGTTGGGTTTTTGAAAAGAAAATTATTGACACAGACTCTGATGGTGAATTTGAGATACGTACAAATTCCTTAACTGGTCTGGGCAAGGGCATTTCAAAACTAGCTACTGACATGAGCCTGGAGTCCCACAAAAATCAAAAAGTAGTTTGAAAGCTCTAAGAATGGGTAAATACATAATTAAATGTATGTGCACACAGATTAACCAACCTCTTTAATGGGTATGTGCAAGCATAATGCCTGAAGACACCACAGTAAGGATACTATACTTCTTATGAGTTTTCCACACAGGGATCCTACCTCTTGGTAGCTGGCTACCCTTCTGCTGATACTGTCCAGCTTTGTGTCGCAAATCTGCCAGAATTCATATTGTGGCATGGTCTCGACAGCACCACTCAGGGACATGAGCCTCTTGCAGTTCCTCACAAAACAGCTGTCTTCATTTGCAAAGGCCTCTAAAATCTAAAGGAAAATAAATAATCTTATTTTTTTTTGTAGTAGCAGCACCATACAATATGTCCCCCCAGACAGAACTGTGCTGTTAATAACAACTTGCTGAGTGTCCCTGGTCTGAAAAGTGTCTGACTGTCCTTGACTTGAACCAGAGCTTTCTTAGCTCTGACCCCAGCCTGGTGGAATGCTCTATCCAATGAGACCAAGGCCCTGTGGGATTTGTCTATATTCCAGAGGGCCTGTTAAGACAGAGTTGTTTCACCAGGCCAACAGTTGAGGGCAGTTGGAGTCATCTTGCTGACCTCATTTCCCCTCCCTTTTCCTTTCACCTTCCCCTTCCTTTCCTATTATTTCCATTGTTCCACCCTGGTGGTTGTTTATGTGCCATGCTGGATTTATTGTGGATAATTCTACCATTTTACTGTTTTACCATGCTTATTGTGTTTAAAATGGTATTGCATTTATACGATTATGTTGTTAACTACTCTGAGCCTGCTATAGCACGGGAGGAGTGGGTTATAAATTCAATAAATGAAATTCAATGAAGAACCTCTAAACAGCATTTTGGGCAATACATGGTAGATGTCGAATGTCAGTTGAGTTTGTTCTAACTTCAGTAGAACCATTTGTTGAAAATCTTTCTGTGGCAGGCCTGCACAAGCGCAGTCCCAATGTGGGGTTACACAGGATACCCACGAAGACTAAGTGAAAGCTGTGATGTGCTCTCAGACTATGCATACTCAGAATTTCATGCGTTTGAGTTATGCTCTTAAACACTATTAAAAAAACCACTACACCCATCAGCCAATTGGAAGACTGGGCACACTTAACAGTGTGCCATATGGAGTCACTGCAAGCATTCCTACTGATCAGCATAAATTCCAAGCACAGTAAATACTACAGTTTGCTCTGTCAACACTTCTAGAAGTAGCAAACCAAACACAAAAGGCATAGCTCAGTCATGGGTTTCCCAACAATGCTCTGAAAGGAAGTCTATTTTTTTCTTCCAGACTTTGACAGTCATTTATTCATTCCTTTGTAATCTCAGCTATGGCAACAAGCTTTATGTGGCCTACCAAGGCAGTTTCCTTTGAAGCATTGTCTGGCTTAGATTATGACAGTCGGCTGCATGACGGGGTGAGATACTATATTACACAGTACCAGCTTCTTACCCAACCGTGTTCCAAGCACTCAAAAAACACTTAAATACAAAATGCATAAAAAAACGGGTTCCACAAGTTTGTGTTTGTATCAATTTGCAGGACTTGGTCTGCATTCTGCTAGAGCGAGAATTGCCAACCTGCAGGCAGAGCCTGGAGCTCTCCCAGAAGTACAGCTGAACTCCAGACAAAAAAGATCAGTTTCTCTGGAGAAAAATGGCTGCTTTGGAGGGTGAGGTCTGTGGCATTTTTGGTCCTTCCCCTCCCCATCCTCACCCAAAGTCTCTGTGAATTTCCCAACCCAAAGTTGGCAACCCTAACTAGGGCACAGAACAGGATCTTCTCAGTGGCTGCACCCAGCATTTAGAATGCTGTGCCTGGAAAGGCCTTAATCAGGAAGAATTTTTTTCCAACAGCCACACTGTCATTGGTGCAGCTAAAAATCTGATCCATAAAAGCGTTGACTTGCATTTTGGTGCTGTAGCTATGGCTATTTTTTCTATTTAATTATTCGCTTGTGTATACTCTTTGACTTCTTTTGTTTTTAATTGTTATTTTAGTAGTGTTTCAAGGGCAGAAGGTTGAACATTGCTTCGGGTACACTGAAAGTAGACAGAATATGACTCATACAAATACACACACACATGCACATAATGAGACTAACGCTTCTCTTGAGTCCTGAAATCTCTACGGCCTGTTGAAAACAAACTCCAAACAAATATCTTTTGAACAGTGAATGAAATATTATGAGAGTTGAAATCCAGAGGGCTTAGACTTACTTAACTAACTGGAGCATGTTCTTTTTTAATGGCTGTTCTCTAGCTTTGGAACGCTCTTTCTCTCAAGTTAAGCACAACAAAACCTGCACATTCAGTCAAATGTTTAATTAATTGTCTGGCATATACTACCATTTAAATGTGTTATTCCTGTGTTAGATATGAGCTCTCAAGGACACAAAAAGTAGAAACCTTTGCAGAGAGGTTGAAACATCCTTTTGGCGCAACAATCTTCTCCAGGACAAAGCATTTGATTCCAGCAGTGCTGACATATTCATATACAACACCATGCTCCAAGTGTACATTGTCCACAGTTAAGGAGACGAGAGGAGTGTCTTCACTGATCACCAGAGGAGAGCCAAAAGTATGAAGTGCCATATCTGAAAACCAACATTTAGTCATATTAAACAATATCTACCGTATATACTCATGTATAAGTCGACCCGCATATGAGTCGAGGCACCCAATTTTACCTCAAAAAACTGAGAAATTTTATTTAATCGCATATAAGTCGAGGGTGGGAAAGGTCCATCAGGAGGCAGTGTGCTGAGCCGGCAAAGGAGTCACAGCTGGAGGAAAGGAGCGCCCCAGAAGCCTTTGGGAGGCTTTATAAGGAGGGGTGAGGCAGGCTGCCAAGGGTCTGGATAACTAAGTTAACTAAGTTTCAAAAACATAATATCTCTAAGGAGAGTAGTGGCAGTCAGTGCGTTGAAATCTGGCTTGCTTTCCTAATGACAGTCCTATGAGCGGTGTGTGTGTGAAAACAATTATACACAGACAGAGAGAACTGGTAGAGGGGTTTATAAAGAGGCCAAACTGAAGGGCCATAAAGATATAAATCAGTGAGGAATATCTTCAAGAGAGGGAAGGATTCCTGAGTACCAGTTAGTCTGTGGTTGCTTTGTGTTTCCTCAGTAGAGTGTTTTATGTTTTAGGTGAGGGTTTTTCTAACAGAGGGATGTTAGGGTACTGAGTATATGTACCAAGTCTATTAGAACGTGCATTTAGAAACAAGCCATTAGCCAGAACATCTTAAGTATAAGGAACTGTACCATCTAAGAAAGAACTATATAACATCTAAGCTGAACTGTAGCTGAGTACTTAAATTGAATAAGCATTATTAAGTCTGCACTGGAAAAATTAAATACTGAATCTCTGTGCCAAGCTCTATTTGTCCTGCCTTACTTGCCTCATCCATTCCATATCTCCAAAGTATTCATCTCCCTTTCCCATCTCCTCTCTGGTAATAAACCTCTTATTCTGTTTAAGTTTAAAATCTGCCTCAGTATTTATTTTGTGTGCCTTATTGAGAGGAGGAAAAGTCCAAGCCTCTCTTCAGCAGCTGTGCCATATTGGGAATCAAAAATCTGTAGAAGAAGTAAGCAAAATTGCAAACCCTCATCTTACCACTCTACTTCACTATTGTTGGACTTCCAGCCACAGCTTCAAGGTTTAGAAGTTGGAACTGGAATGCTACTGAGGAAAAACTTTCAGAACCAGAAGGGAAAAGCCCTCAACTCCCTTCCTCCTTTTCTACACAACCAAAAGATTTCACCCCTGCAGGGAAGGGGGGAGGCCCGTGCAATCAGATTACACGATATCACGCTGTGAGAACGCCAAGGACTCAGACTGAAAACATGAATATTCAAAAGGCTTTAAAATGTTAATATTCCTGATGAACTTTAAAAGCCCTGTTAAGCTTCTGCTCAGTCAACACTTATTTAAAATTATGTCAGTGACCTCAGTTCCATTTATAAACCATCAAAGCAATTTACAAAGCCTTGATTTTCCTTGTGCAAGAGAGCAGAAAGGATGCTAGACCCAACGGTGGGAAATGATCCTCAGATCAGTTAGGATTCTATTCTGCCAATACTGTGGGCCACACCACATATGACAGTGGTGGCGAACCTTTGGCACTCCAGATGTTATGGACTACAATTCCCATCAGCCCCTGCCAGCATGGCCAATTGGCCATGGTGGCAGGGGCTGATGGGAATTGTAGTCCATAGCATCTGGAGTGCCAAAGGTTCGCCACCTCAGTCATATGATATTGCACAGTCAAGACTGGCTCGCCATTCTAAGTTCAAAAAATCATGGTGTCAGGGTTGAAGCTAATCCTTCCTTCCAGCACCATTTCCCCTAGAGAAACTAGCTGGTCAAGATGCTATTAGACCCTGGGGTGGGGGGGGGGGGAGAGGGAGGAGCTGGGGAAATGCAATTTCCTATCATTTATTCTACTGAATCCTAATAACAGCCATGCCGTGTTGTCGGGGGGGGGGGGGTGATTTCTTCTGGGAAAAGAGAGCAAGGGGACTGCTTCAGGATGGGGTAAAAGGAGACTCTGATCTCAATCGGGAACACCACACTCAGGAACTGAGAAATCCCACAAGATGGGTTATTCTTGACACAGAGCAGGAGCGCGGGTTGTCAACTCTGAGTTGAAAAATTCCTGGAGATTTGGGGGCGGAGCCTGAGGAGGGCAGCGGAAGGAACTCAGTGGGGTATTAATGCCATACAGTCCATCCTTCAAGGTAGCCATTTTCTCCCCAGGATTTGATCTTTATAATCTGGATATAAGTTGTAATTGTGGAGGATCTCCAGGTCCCACCTGGAGACTGGCATCTGTAATAGGGACTCAGATTCAACCTGTGTGTTCTGTAATATGATCTCCTCCCCCTGTCACTCTGGTTTCTCTTTCTCATGCTATAGATTTAGCCAGCTGTTGGACTGCCGGTAAATACCACTCTGCAATCACTTCTTCTGGAAAACATTCTCATCGAGAATCCCACAGCTTGGCTGCAAAACTTCCATGTGGGCAAACAGAAAAAGTCAGATTGAACTGGCATCCTACGTGGCATGAATGATACGGTTATTTAGTAAGAAGCTTTGCCCAGTGTGATGTACACTGACCACAAGTCAAGATTCTAGATCATGACATTGGTTTGTGGTTTGACATTAGAGCTGCCAAGTTAATTGCACTGCACAGCCACAGCCAGAGACTCAGTGATTTTCTGCATGGCTAAGTCAATAAAAAACACATGTATATAAAGTCTATATATAAAGTAGCAGCATGAGGGACCGCAAAGATGCTCACAGGTTTTGGGATAGCTGCAGAACTGAATCCTGTCAGGAGTGTTCCTCTGTATAATACCTCTCTTGCTGCTATTATTATTGTTGTTGTTATTAACAATAATGATAATCTAGCCTCTCTTTTACTAGAAAACTATATGAGACTACTAAAATGAAACAATGGTAAAATGTATGCATCTATTTTTTTGTGCTTGTTCTGTGTTTAAGGTGCTTTACAACATAATTACATTCATAATTACATTCATGAAAAAAACTCAACAATTTAAAACCAGGCAACACCATAACTGCCAATATTTACAAAAACACACTACCCACACAGCATCACAGGCTGCAAAACATACTGTTTGGAAACCTGTTTTAAGCATGCATGCGCAGAGAGGAAGGGCATCACACCATCTGCCTCTCTGCACGCATGCAGAAAAAAAGTAGTAGGGCTGTATGACAAGGTCCCTCCATTAAGGAGAAGGAGCCTTTTCAGTGCAGGCAAGACGCCACCTCTTCCTGTCACATGATTCTGCAGTCATATTACTTCCTGCCATACCCTGGCAACTCAGCTGATTATGCTGCCACTTGTGTATTAAAGGAAGTTCCTGTGTTTGGAAAGAGAAACTAGCTGGTCAAGATGCTAGCTAGGACCTGGGAGAGTGAGGAGGGAGGAGGGAGGGGAGGAGCTGGGAGCCGACATTCCAGTTATATGGGGGGGGGGTTATATGCTGGTTTAGCAAAAAACAATATTAGCAATATTCTCTCACAAATCTATTCCACTAAATTTTTGAAGTGTTACAAACATAAAAGTGCCTTATATGGAATCAAACTGTTGGTTCATCTGGTACTCTCCACTCTTATCAGCAGTCTCTTTCTAAGGTCTTGGGTAAAGGGACTCTAGGTCTTGGGTAAAGAGATCTGAAACTCTAGTTTAGATTTAGATGCCAATGCCTGAACTTGGAATCGCCTACATGCAAAACACACAGTTTACCACTGAGCTGCAGCCACTTCCTCTACCAGAACAGAGCCAAGGATTCTGCCTTCTATATCACTGCCTTCATTGACAAGGAATGGATTCTCTTCATACCTTCTTCTTCTTGCCGGCTGTCATTCAAGCGATCAAGATCTGCATTTTCTTCAAAAGAGAGGTCTCCTTTGCAAGACTCAGAATGACTTCCATTCAAGTAGGAGTTGGATGCTGACTGCTGAGCTCTATCTTCTTCAGCGTCTTCGTGGGTTCGATAAACCCATTGATACAACCCCTTCAAAGAAAGCAGCCATGTTAGGCACGGTTCAATGGGAAATGCAACTACACGAAGCATATTGTGAGTAGTCAGTAATAGCCTGATTTCCCCACAGATACCATGCTTATAAGTGTGTGCAACTGAATTTATGCATATTCTTTCCATTATCTTTGCCCCTGCATTTCCTCCCCTTAATCTACTGGCTTCTCCATGAATTGTAAATTAATTAAGACGGGCCCTTTTTTGGATTGTGTTACTCTAGAAAGTACTGTAAACATCAATGGTGCTAGTCTGTATGGATGGATAGACAGACCATAAGCCAGCTGTTAGGCTAACTTAAATTCTTCACATTTTCCAAATAATTGCACAGTTGCTGATGTTATCTGGGGCGCACTGGAAAGTGCCCTCAAGTCGCAGCCAACTTAAAGCAACCCCACATTGTTTTCAAGGAAATACACTTTCAAAGATGGTTTGCTACTGTTTGCCTCTGCAAGTGAACTCTGGACTTCTTTGATAGTCTCCCATCCAAGTACTGACAGGACCAACCCTGTTTAGCTTCTGATAAGATTGGGCTGACCTGGGCCACGCAAGTCAGGTGATATTATCTACCAATAGTAACGTTACTTGTTGAGAGCCAATGTGGTGTTGGAGTTAAGAGTGTCAGACTAGGACGTGGGGATCCTGATCTGTGAGACACTGCTACTCAGTTGTTATCACGATAGAACGAAGTGAGGAAAATGTTGCAAGCCATTTCAGATCCCCATTGTGGAGGAAAAACTGGGGTATGAATGCTGAAATAAAATTTGGTTTAAATGCAAGATTGCAACGTGCAGAATGTGTGAATACTTTTGAGCATCAAGAAGAAGCAGGGGCATCTTCCTCTAGCCCAGGGGTAGGGAACCTTTAACACTCAAAGAGCCATTTGGACCCATTTTCCACGGAAAAGAAAACTCATGGAGCCGCAAATACTTTTTGGCATTTAAAATGAAGAAAACACTGAGTATTTTGGTTTTTTACCTTTACACACGATTTGTATAAAGGGCAACTCTCCTCTTTCCTCAACTTCTGCCTTCTCGTCAGGGTCCGCTTCAAACCCTCTGATTGTGACCTTTTCCCATTCTGTTTCCTCCTTTCCCCCTTTGTTCTGTCTCTAATATTTCTACCCAGCTTTCAGTTATCTTTTCAGCCCCCCCCCATCTCTACTACATTCAACCCCCTTCCCTGCTGTTCCTCCCCTCTCTGGGGCTTTTCCACAGATCTATCCCTCCCTCCCTCTCTCTCTCTCTCTCTTCTTCTTCCTTCCTTCCTTCTCCTAGTCACATCAGTTTCATCTCCACTTCAGCTTCAGTCGCTTTTCGCCTGGAGTCTCTCTGGCTGCTCATCTCTTAAAAGCCCCAGTGCCTCTAGGGAGGTTTTTCCTCTTGTTCAATGAGGTTGGGTTTGGGAGAGGCCATCGGCTGTTACTGCAGCCAGTGGAGTCACAGTGGAAGAAGAAACTGTGTTCAGGTCGGGTTGGGCATTGTCGCTGTCTCTAGCTCGGGTTGCAAAGGATCGAAGTCTAAGGTTGCAGTCATGCTGGGCGCTGAGTCAGCCGGGCGCTGATGCCACTGGCCAAGTCTGGGAGGGATTTCCATCTGAGGCCTTCAAGATGAATGGGGAAGCGCAGCCAGTAGTCTTAGCCTCGAGCCGGGCGCTGCTTTTTTTCTCAGTGATTCTACCCTGAGGGGAGGGGAGAAGCAGCCCTGCTCAGGCCGGGATGGCTGCACGCCTCCCATCTAAGGGAGCCGCGGTGTCCTGGGGGTGCCTGGAGGCTCCTCCCAAGACTTGACGGGCGGACGCCAGGCGCTGCACAGCTGCGCAAGCCTCCTAGCAGCAGCAGGCCTCGGTCTGGCCACGCAGGCCCCGCCAGCGGGCGGGCGGGCGTAGGTAAGGTGCCCAGCCCTCGCCTGAGTGGGACAACGGGCCGAAAGGCCAGTATGGGCAGGCCGCCAAGCTGAAGTCACGGGCGGGTAACACCTCTCCTCGGCCCGGCCCTGCTGCAGGACGACGGGAGAAATGCCCCAGAAGGCACTGGGGCAGGATTTAAGGGGGGTGGGGCGGCCGAACGAGGCTCCGAGGAGAAGGAAGAAGCTGGGGAAAGTGGAGGGTGGAAAGGAGAGCGGAGGTGACTAGGAGAGAGGAGGAGGGGAGGGAAGGGAGAGAGGGAAATGGCTGTGGAAAAGCCCCAGAGAGGGGAGGAAGGGGCCATGCCAGGAGCCGCACAACTGCCGGGAAGAGCTGCTTATGGGCTCATGAGCTGCTGGTTCCCTCACCCCTGTTTCTAGCCATTCCTTCCTTGGTCCTATTGATGATCTCTTCCCTAATAGGCTGTGTGACACTTCTTGGAGCCTTGCTTATTCACACAGGTTAGTGAAAGAACAGATAATCTCCCACTGTGTCAGGAAATGTAAACCAGACACGCTCTCTTGGAACTTTAATGTGATGACCTTCTCTATCAGTCACATGCAATTATTTTATTTGACTGATAATTTTATGCACAAATGTATATCATTGTAAGGCATTTAATAGGCACCCTATGGCCCAAAACGGTAAGCTGAAGTACTTCAGTCAAAGCTCTGCTCGTGACCTGAGTTAGATCCTGCCAAAAGCCACTTTCAGGTAGCTGGCTCAAGGTTGACTCAGCCTTCCATCCTTCCGAGGTTGGTAACCCAGTATCAATTTCCCTGTTCAGACAATAACTCACTTGATGGGTTCAAGGATTTTATTGAAGACATGAGAAGGACAGCAGAAGACAGTTCTGGCGAAAGGGCGCCAAAACTGTTGATAATATGTTGCAGCAAATCCCGACCTCCACATGTGAACCAAGACAGTAAACAGAGTCCAGTCTGAGAGCTCATCCCAGCCATGGAGCTCCAAGGCCAGAGAAACAGATAAGCGGCACCTGCGAAAAGCTAAAGCTCTCCTCAACCATTTCCCCCTCCCAGCAAATGGCAGTTCTGACACCCAGCTTGCTGGGAGTAAAGTGTAGATGACTGGGGAAGCAACGGCAAACCACCTCATAAATGCAGTCTGCCAAGTAAGCACTGTGTCACGATGTCAACCCATGGGTCAGTAATGACCCGGTACTTGCACAGGGGACTACCTTTAACTTGACAACATTTAATAGGGCAACAGGCAATCAAACGGCTAGCATGTAGTACCATCATTGTTTGTTCTCTCTTGTCACAGACAGTGAATTCAATAAATATTTAGCACATTGCATTGCTTCAGAGCTGCGCAAAATGTTTCTGACTCTTCTAAGACAGATGATGGCCCAGTGGGTCTCCACTTGGGAGGAAGATATCCCAACCTTTACTCAGACCCAGATTTTTATACAGCTGAGGGCAAGATATTTGACCTTACCCTCACCTGTAAAACATCTGCTGTCAGACCTCCCTGATAACAGTACTTTTATCAGGATGAGTGGGATAAAGACTTAAAGCACTCAGACGCCCTTCTTATGCTGATCCTGAAAAGGGAACATCGTGTTTAAGCAGGTGCATCTATTTCTCCACATGTTCCCAATGAAACAGTTGTGTGCTGCTGCTGCTCATGGAAATGTAATTTGGTACACATTTAATGCATAATGTTTTTAAAAGCATATTGAGGAAATTAGCCTGAAATTGGACTCAGTTGCAGAGAGATGAGTTTCAGGTGGACAGAAGGGTCTCAGATCCAAATTATATACAGAATCGTGTTATTTTAACGCATCAACCCACCATATACATAAAGTCTTGGGTGAGGGGCACAGTTTTAGCAAAATAAGCACGCAGGAGATACGTGCTGAACAGGGAACATTCAGTGCTGCCTTCTCTCACATGCTCCTTTCTGGCCAAATTACATCTATGTGCTCTTCACAATTCAATCATGATCATATTTTAGCACAAACCTAGCCATTTATTAGTCTGTTACTGTGCACATTAAAGAGGTGACTCGTTTTTTCAGCATCCAACACACATTTTTTTCCCAGATAGAACATTCATAGCACACACTGTGTCAGCAGCATTTCACATGGAAAAATACCTTTTTATTATATAACAAGAGGCTGTTACAGCAAGCGCGAAGAAGAAGAAGAAGAAGAAGAAGAAGAAGAAGAAGAGGAAGAAGAAGAAGAAGAGGAGGAGGAGGAGGAGGAGGAGGAGGAGGAGGAGGAGGAGGAGGAGGAGGAGGAGGAGGAGGAGAGCAGGAGGAGTCTGGATGTATACCTCCTCCCTTTCTCTTCTGTAAGGAGACTCAAGGTGACTTAGAAACTCCTTCCCTTCCTCTCCCCACAACAGGCCCCTTGTAGGATAGGTGGGGCTGAGAGAGCTCTGAGAGAACTGAAACTAGCCCAAGATCACTACCACTGCGATTTTTTTCCTGTTCTTATTTCCTCCAGGGACTATCACTGCAAACCAGAAAACATTTTCCTAGGCATAAGGACCACTGAATAGACATGAGTAGCATCCCAAATAGGCATTCCCCTTGCATGTAGACTAACAGAGAGGACCTCACGTGACATCTAGTCCAACCCACTGCTTGGGACAGGAAATCAAAAGCCAGTGGATCCCCAACTGATGGCTGGACAGTCTCTACCTGAGGACCTCCATGAGAAACAGCCCACTTCTTCCCAGGGAAATCAGTCAGACCATTCTCAGAGTCAGTAGGTAGAACCAGAGTGGCATAGTGATTAAGAGCAGTGGACAGTAATATGGAGAACCAGGTTCCACCTGTCCTCCTCCACATGAAGCCTGCAGAATGACCCTGGGCCAGTCACAGTTCTCTCAGCCCATGTGGAGGCAGGAAACAGCACACCGCTTCCCAATGCCTCTTGCCTTGAAAATCTTACAATGTTGCCATAAGTCAGCTGTAACTTGACAGCACTTTCCACCACCACCATCACCACCACAAGTCCATTAGATCTACTCTTCACTTCTAGAGCAGCAGAGGACTAATCATTGTTCTCTTCCATGTGACTGCACTTCCAGTGCTTGAGGAGCTCAATTGTGCCTCCACTCAGTTGTCTCTTTTCCAGGCAAAACAAGCCCAGCTCCTTTAAACCTTTATAATCCTCGTTGTCCTCCTCTGAACCCATGCCAATCTGTCCTTCTGAGTTTGGTGCCCAGAACTGTACTCATTAGCTGGACACAATTGTTGCAGAAAACCTCAGGTTCTTGTCACATGCAAATGTAATTGGCAATGAAAGTGAATGCAATTGCCTTCTGTTCTTTGAATGCTCTCAGACCTTCTTGTGTGAATTTCCAACAGAAGGTCTCATTTGAGAGCCGCTCAATTAATCAAACAGCTTTGTTTTATTATGTAGATGGAAAGGAGCAACTCAGGTCTACAGAGGGTTGTGAAAAAGAGGGTTGGGACAGGATTATAATTGGTTATGTACTAAAGGGACCCCCCCCCCCAAACCCTGACTGTGAATCATCACAATTTCCCCCAATGTGGTATGTTGGGGACATACTTAAGAAGACTCCCATCAGGTCCTCATCAAGACTCTTAACATCTCTGCGGCCATGTCTCACAATGGTTTTTTTAAAGGGGAGAACTGCAGCCCCGTACTTTGTGAGCTGGTAGTGGTGTTTTGGTTACCAAAAAGTGTGTGTGTGGGGGAGGTGTGTTGTCCCATTCTGCTTTGTAAGAATTCTCATCTCGTTTGAAAATGGGAAAGGAACAAAGTGTAAATGGCTAACCCCATTCAAGCTTCTCTGTCCATTACACATGAATGGAATATCATTGTGTGACCTCTCCCTATGAGGGACCAATGAGAGCTGATGGAAATGTTGGGGAGAGTGAATTGAAAAACGGTAGTTAAGGACAGCAGTTGGGAGTTGCCAGCTGGGGAGTTGAGAGGGAAAAGGACTGAGTGAAACTATGGAGAAGAGCTGCTTATAGTGGCCTGAAAATACTCAATTGGTAACTGAATGATGCCAATTGCAGGAAAAGGCCACAGTTCAAAAGTTCAATGCAACTGTTACCTCTACTTTCTTCCGTGTTGTGTTAATACCATAAATAAAAGTTAACATTGTTTTGCTTAACCCTGTGAGCTTCATGTCTAAAGAAAAGAAACACGCACACAATTTAATATCTTGGTCTATATATGTACTACAGGATATGAATAAATGATGGTCGCGTGTGAATGGAACAGTGTTGGAGACCCAACCCCAATAGCAGTGTGCGAGAGCTTACTATTAAAGGAGGTTGAGTTACACAGTCTGCTGATGTATGTGAGAAAGGGGCGGCGGTGGGAGGGGTGAGGGAATCTGAGGTGTGAAACAGTTATGGCTCATTTATTTTGAAAAAGATCAGAAGGGTGGTGAGTATGATGTCTTGACCTAGGTGTACCTAAACCTGAAAGAGAGAGAGAGGGGAAGGGGTTTCACATATGGTAAAGCTGCCTTCCTCTATCCTTCTACAGACAACATGACACTTATTGACACAAGCAAATATGGAGGGGTACCCAGGGACAAGCATGATAGCCCCACTACCTCTCTACATATGACCAGCGGATGTACATAATCTATGCAAATGGATTGCCCATTTAAAATCCTGGTATGCTGATGGCCTTGAGAGACCAAAGCCCCAACACCGGGACCACCTTGGCCCAATGACAGCCTAGCCCAATCTGCCATTGCTACAAGTCAGAGGTACTGGGAAGGAGGAACTTGGACTGACTTTATGTCACCCAGCATGGCAAAGGGCTTGCTTGGATCATGGTTTGCTAGGCCTGGCCTGGGCTCAGCTCATTGCCGCAATGTAAGGACATGCTTGGACCAGAGTCTGCGGGGTAGGGGAAGTGCCTGCTCAATTGGCGGTCAATGGAGTGAGGGGTACACCTGCCTGGCCCACTGTAACCACAAGCAAGGGAAGCATCCATCCTGTAAAGCCCAAACCAGAAAAGGATGGACACGCCCAGCTACAGAAGTTGGCCATGAACCTCCTCTTTAATGCTGGTCCCAATGATGCTCTCTTACTCTTTTTGGAAAGGCAGGGACAGGGAGGGGTGGGGAAAGGGTTCTTTCCCAGGACCTTTCTCCCCTCTTAATCTTTCCCTGACTGGAAAGGAGCCAACATGTGCACATTTTATGTTCTTTGCAGTTTTCCCCAACAAACTGCTAGTTGAGGTCCTTTTATCAGGAGATGGAACCTGGGTTCTTCTACATACTAAACAGATGCAGCCTCCAATACTTTTACTCTAAAGCAACTTGCAGCAGTTGGTAAAAGTTTTCTCTTGATTGTGCAAAAAAAACCCCTAAGGGTGAGATTCAGTGGGTTTTACTTGTAAAACATTTGGGAACCACTGACCAATGGGATAAATTTAGTCTACCCATAATTACTGTTGAAGTGTAGTCTGGATTTTAAGAGCAAATGAACTGGACTGAACTTTGTGAGAAGAAAAAAAAGGGGATGAAAAATAAGCATTGCTGTAGATGATGCAAAACAAAATCCTAAAGGTGGTTTAATCTACCCTCGACTTAGGGGTGTGTTCAACTTTCAGAACCAAACTCCATTTTTGTCCCTTGGACTTGTTCCTACTATTAAGAAGGAAACCATCTGTTCAGCGGTGGGATCCAAAAATTTTAATAACAGGTTCCAATGGTGGTGGGATTCAAACAGTGGCACCGCCGCAAACATGCACCTCCAGTCCCTATTGGGCAGGGAGGTTGATTTAGTAACCCCTTCTCGGAACTCAGAAAAAATTAGTAACCATTTCTAGAGAAGTGGTGAGAACTGGTTGGATCCCACCTCTGCATCTGTTCCTGTCTGCAAGGAATCTTTGTGGCTAAAAAAAAATTGCCCAGTTCTACTTTGATGTAGATTCTAAGCACCCTTCCTGAATGATATTTATGTAATTTAATTGTGATTAAATGTAATTTAAAGCTGGTTTCTTTGGAACACAGTCACATAGCAACACAAAATTACATTTTCTCCCCCCCCACACCTCCTGCCCACAAAAAAATTATGTTAAGAATACATCACCTCCCTAACCAGCAACTCTGTGCTTACCAGACATTCCTGCTGACTGTTCCTGTATGCCGTAAAGTGCTCCAAAACTTCTGTGTAATTTTCATTCATCACACTATTTCCATTCACTTTCAAAATACACTGTCCTGGATGAAGCCCCACTGCTGCAGCTTCTGAGCCTGAAGGAGAAGGGGACGGGAATTGAGTTAAGGAGGCACGGCAAGCCAGAAAGCCAGAAAGAGAACATTACCCGCTTCAGTCTGCCCTCAGCACGCACGGACACTACACTCTGGAAGCAATGGGAGGTCAGCATGCACCTGA
Organism: Sphaerodactylus townsendi; assembly: GCF_021028975.2. NCBI lineage: Eukaryota > Metazoa > Chordata > Lepidosauria > Squamata > Sphaerodactylidae > Sphaerodactylus > Sphaerodactylus townsendi. The sequence continues at coordinate 113,073,798 of NC_059429.1, forward strand.
AAGTATCAGCCCACCCTCCATAGTGCCCTGGTCTCCAAGGTACTGCACAGGAGTAAATCCCCTAGTGTGCATACTACCAGTCCCTTCAGCAAAGTTTGAAGCCTTCTCCCAGCCTTTAGAGGTTACATTTTATGTCCACCCCTCACATTGCATTCCCTTTTCTTACCTCGCCCCACAGCATGGACATATGGTGGCGCTGCTCCTTGTATCTGGAAGCATAGCATTTCACTGCAATCTGGGATTTTGATAATTCTGGCAAAAAACACAGAGGGGGGGGGGAATAAAATTGTCATTAATGGTTAGGTGCCACACACACGGATGTGTGTGTGTGTGTGTGTGTGTGTGTGTGTGTGTGTGTGTGTGTGTGTATCTATGTATGCATGTCTGTATAATCAAGGAATGACTAGGGGTTGCAGTCTATGAGAAATACTCTGGCTACAGTCAAATAAACAAACAAGCACCACTTGAAACCATGTTTATTATAATCCAGAAGGAAGAAAATTAAGTCATGTACCAGAAATAATACGTGACAAACATAATCAGTATTGAAAAAGCACCCATTAGTTCTAAAGATCTCACAGGGCAAGATATTGAACTAGACAGTTTTTCACAGCTAGTAAATTTATGTACCACAACTCAATTTTCTTTGTGTGATGAAGCCAAAAATATTAATTCCAGTAGATTAAGAATTTGTTCTATGTTCCTTTTTAAGGCTCATAAATGACCATTATTAAATATTTTATCTGTCTTCATGTATGCATTTATAGAAACTGAACCATAAGATGGGCTTGTAAAATGTTTATGTTTTTTCTCATTGTGATAGGCAGTAAACAAACAAACAAACAGCTGAATGTTAACAATTCTGAAGGACTAGATTTGAGTCCTGTATTACCTGGAGACCACTGAGATTTTCGGGGTAGAGTTTTCAAAAGTCAAAGCTCTTTTCATCGTGTCTCTGACAAAGGAAGCTTTGAGTCTCAAAAGCTCATACTGTGGAAATATTGTTGGTCTCTAAGGTGCTATTAGATTCAAATCGAGCTCTTCTACTGCAGACTAGCAAGGCTAACCCCTGAAACTCTGAACAAGTCTCCAAAAGCAACAGCTCCATTTTCTCAGGGTCTTACTCTTTAGACTTAGTTGCCACAAGAAGCCGAAGAGGTCTCCTAGAGCAGAAGGACTGGTTTAAGATGGCTTCCACTTCAAGAAATGGGCGCAGGAATACTAGATCTTCATTAATGGAATAGATTTTCCGTCCAACCTGCAAGCCAGCCATCTGAAAGGACACACAAACATCACACACAAGACCATACATTGTATTTAGAGTTGTGTAGGGTAAAAGGTACCTTAGATCAATGGACTTCAAGTTGTGCTCTGTCCCAACTAGAATTTTTTGGATGCTTATTAATAGTTGGCTATTACAATATTCTATGTAGGGCAGTCCTTGGAGATGCTTCAACTGTTACAGAAAACAGCTATTCAAAGTACATCTGATCAGGGGCGCAGCTTTCTAAAATGGTTTCTGGGGCTCACTGTGGGTACCACGCCCAGCTGCCTCCTCACAGTTGCACCCTGTGGAATTGGGTTGAGGGCAGAGGTGTAGCACCAAGGGGACAGGGGGTGCGTGACGCACTGGGGTGGGCGCACCAGCAGAGGAATTCCGGGAGTGGGACGGGGCATTCCGGGGGTTTGGAGGGGTGTGGGGCGCATGTGCACACCGGGCGCACTTCCCCCTCACTCTGTTCCTAGGTGAGGACAAAGTCATCCAGAGGGGCTGGCCCCATCCCCAAACTCCAGGTGGAGTTTGTGTGCAGGGCCAGCTGACTCCCCGCCCTGACTTCCTCATGGAGTTCAGAACTTCATAGCCCTGTTTAATTCTGGCCTCAACAGGCTGGGCCCAGCTTTAAACTGCAGGCCTCTGGTGGAGCTTGGGGGGGGGTGGCGGGGCCAACAGTACAAAACTAGATCCGGTTAGCCCCCGGTGCTCAGTTTGCTGCTGGCCTCAACGAGGCTTGGGGCCAGCTTTAAACTGCAGCCTGAAAGCCTTCAGTTTAAAGCTGGACCCATTTGGGCTGAGACCAACAGCAAATGGGCTGCGCTGCTCCTGAACTCCATGTGGAGATTGGGGTGGGACCAACCCCATTTGCTGGCATTTTACTGTGCCCCTGTCCTAAACTCCATGTGAATATTGGGGCCAGGGTGCAGTTGTGAGGGATGGTGCAGCCTTGCAATGCTCCCCCCCTCAAAAAAAAAGTTTCACCCAGAGCTCTAGCTGCACCAGCCCATGTTCCCTCACTACGCCAGTGCATCTGATACAGGTCACCATGACCATATTTACTTGTTTTACAGCAGCTGTGGTGGCTACCCTTTTGCTTGTGGGACCTGAAGGACTTCTTCTGCCAATATGAGCCCAAGCTTGTTTTTAATATCTAGCAAGTAAGCATTGAGAACTATCTAAACAGGACATGTTTGAGGGCCAATGTGCATGCTATAAAGTCCTTGTGCCTGTCAGATGTGTTTCTATTTGGGAATTCCTCACTGGGGACTCATTTCTAGGTGAACATGGATCGAATATGGATCAGGACCACATCAGGCGAGGAGAATGGTCTTAGGCCTCTGCCCGTGCCATTTTCTTGACCACTGGATTTTTTGCTGCTTTACCAACTTGGAAGTTCATATGTAGCCATCTGTACACAATACGTTTTTTCCAGTGGAGTAAACAGCTATTCCCTAGGGCAGTGATGGTGAACCTTTTTGAGACCGAGTGCCCAAATGGCAACCCAAGACCCATTTATTTATCGCAAAGTGCCAACACGGCAATTTAACCTGAATATTGAGGTTTTAGTTTAGAAAAACAGGTTGGCTCTGAGGCGTGCGTAACTCGGGAATAAACTTGGTGGTAGTCGGTGGCAACTCGTCCAACGGGTGAATCATGACCGTAGGAAGGTTTACTCAGAAGCAAGCCCCATTGCCAGCAACCGAGCTTACTCCAAGGTAAAGGATCGCGCTTTAGTTCTTTGCATGAAAATCAGTGAGATTTAACAGCGCTTAACAGGGTTACCTACACTGCTTCCCCAAAACTAGGTCTTAGGTTTAATGGTAATAATCGAGCCCAACAGCCCAGGCCAGCCTAGATGTGGGGAGGGGGGCGACTCTGTTTGCGCGTACCCACAGAGAGGGCTCCAAGTGCCACCTCTGGCACCCGTGCCATAGGTTCGCCACCACTGCCCTAGGGTTATTTCAGACACAGAAAACATGAGTGGGGATGGGTAGCAAGTAGAGGTAAACAGTGGTGAAAATCTGGTAAACTGGGTTTGTTTCCCCACTCCTCCACATGAAACCTGCTGGGTGATCTTGGGCCAGTCACAGTTCCCTCTGAACTATCTCAGCCCCACCCAACTCACAAGGGGTTTGTTGTGGGGAGAGGAAGGGAAGGGGATTTTGGGGAGGGGAAGGGGATTTGATAAAAAGCCTTCATGATGGGCGCTAGATATGAACCAGCTTGGAGTGGCAGTCTGCATTATTGTGTCTGCTGAAAATTTCCTGCAATTCATATTTCCAACAAGTCACTACATTGTCTAGATATGAAACACGGGCTTTCTCTAAGAGCTATCTATCAACATGGCCAACAGCCAAATGATGTTGGACAAAGTTCAATGCATTGTCAGACATTTGCTTGTTAATTGCTTCTTCCAAGCAGGATAGCACTCAACATGCTTTCCAACGGCACCCCTCTTTTATTGCCATTACAACCTACTACACTCTGAGTTTATTGATTACAAATCCATTCTACAATTAACAGTGCTTGTAAGCAGAATTATATCCTTCTAAGTCGACCGAAGTCAACGGGCATAGAAGGATATCATTTTGCTTGGGATTGCACTATGAAACCTCCGAAGACTGGAGCTTTCCAACAAATCCCTTTGACATGGATTTATTATACCGTATACATAGGTAATTTGGGTGCTGTGGCTCGTCAGCAGAAAGAGGCCCGATTGACGCCACTTCTGCATCTGTGGCTGGCATCTTCAACGGATCTGATGTGGGAAAAGCAAGTGGAGCATATATCTGTCCAGGGTGGTGGGGAAAACCTTGTCTATGAGTAACAAAGCGCAACCAGGTCAATAGTTGAGGGCATCTGAATAGAAGTATGAGTAACAATGAAGACTATAGCCTGGGAGTAACCCTGTAGATAGCAAGGTCACTGGTGGGAGCATCTGAATAGAAGTATCCTGGCCTGTTTCTTTTGTCTATGGTCATCCTGTGTTTCTGTGGAGCTTGTTTGACACAGTCTTGACCCCAGTATTTTTCACCACTTGCAGCCAAGTTCTGTTCATTTTCAGAGTTTCTTCCTTCCTGTTAAAATTGTCCATGTGTTTATGGATTTCACCTCTGTGTAGTCTGACGTTAGGCTTTCAGAGGGTCCAGAATTTCTGTTTTTCAAATAATATTCTATGTCCAGGTTGGTTTATCATATGTTCTGCTATTGCTGATTTTTCTGGCTGAAATAGTCTGCAGTGCTACGTTCTGATAACCTGTGCGCGCCATCTCCTATGTAGACTTGTCGTTCATCAGCCGTATTTGCATGGTATGTAGACTCGCTAGAGGATCCCTCTTATCCCTTTGCTGAACGCTTCTGTTGAATTTTCTTAGTGGGTCTGTAGATTGTTTTGTAGGTTGTGCTTCTTCCTCAGTTTTCCTATGCGATCAGTGGTTCCTTTGATGTATGGTAAGAACACCTTTCCTCTAGATGGCTCTTTATCTTTGTTCATGTGGCTTGTTCTTGGTCTTGCAGCCCTTCTGATTTCTGTATTAGAGTAACCATTAGCCTGTAGAGCCCTGTTTAGGTGATTCAATTCATCTTGTAGGAGGTGAGGTTCACAGATTCTTTTGCTTGAGCAAATGTAGCTGTTTTTATGGTGCTCCTTTTTTGCCCTGGATGGTGATTGGAGTTTTTGTGTAGATATCTGTCTGTGTGAGTAGGTTTTCTGTATACTGTGTGTCCTAATTGCTGGTTGGCTTCCACAATTGGGACACACAGTATACAGAAAACCTACTCACACAGACAGATATCTACACAAAAACTCCAATCACCATCCAGGGCAAAAGGAGCAACTATAAAACCTTGGTACATCACAAGGCAAACAGAATCTGTGAACCCCACCTCCTACAAGATGAATTGAATCACCTAAACAGGGCTCTACAGGCTAATGGTTACTCTAATACAGAAATCAGAAGGGCTGCAAGACCAAGAACAAGCCACATGAACAAAGATAAAGAGCCATCTAGAGGGAAGGTGTTCTTACCATACATCAAGGGAACCACTTGGATCGCATAGGGAAAACTGGAGAGGAAGAAGCACAACCTACAAAACAATCTACAGACCCACTAAGAAAATTCAACAGATGCTACTGCTCAGCAAAGGATAAGAGGGATCCTCTAGCTACTGCAGGAGTCTATCGCATACCATGCAGCTGTGGACAAGTCTACATAGGGAACCACCAAACGCAGCTAACATGACACGTATCAAAGAACACGAAAGGCACTGCAGACTATTTCAGCCAGAAAAATCAGCAATAGCAGAACACATGATAAACCAACCTGGACATAGAATATTATTTGAAAAAAACAGAAATTCTGGACCACTCTGAAAGCCACTACGTCAGACTACACAGAGAAGCAATTGAAATCCATAAGCACATGGACAATTTTAACAGGAAGGAAGAAACTCTGAAAATGAACAGAACTTGGCTGCCAGTGTTGAAAAATACTAGGGTCAAGACTGTGTCAAACCAGCTCCACACAAACACAGGATGACCATAGACAAAAAGAAACAGGCCAGGATACTTCTATTCAGATGCTCCCACCAGTGACCTTGCTATCTACAGGGTTACTCCCAAGCTATAGTCTTCATTGTTACTCATACTTCTATTCAGATGCCCTCAACTATTGACCTGGTTGCCGCCTTTGTTACTCATAGACAAGGTTTCCCCACCCACCCTGGACACTCCCCACACACCCTGGACAGATATATACTCCACTTGCTTTTCCAACATCAGATCCTCTGAAGATGCCAGCCACAGATGCAGGCGAAACGTCAGGAGAGAATGCTGCTAGAACACGGCCATACAGCCCGGAAACCACACAGCACCCAAGTGATTCCGGCCGTGAAAGCCTTCGACAATACATAGGTAATGTTTTGCTGTAGAACAGGAAGAATTTTGTATGGGTGGCTATATGCCTTTTGTGATTTTGTGCAAACACAGGAAACTTGTGAACTAATTCAGCTTCCTACGAAAGCTGGCTCCACATTTCTAAATACAACACATTTTGAGATTTTCAAATGCAGACAGATATGATGCAGTAATGCAAGCAATGTCCACTGAAATTTCAGAAACAGAAACAAATGAGGTTAAATGAGATTTTGAGATGTCAATGAGATGGACCTCACTGTCCTGTCCTGGCCTTCCTCCTCTTTCTGACTGGCAAAAGCAGAATGATTCACACAACTGGCACAGAAAATACAAAAACACTATTTTCATTTTTAGTTCACACAGCCCAACCTATGGAAGTCACAGAGTTACTTGAAATATTTAGTAGGGACATTCTTAATGATGCTCATCTACCTATATTTATTTAATTTTGCAAGGGAATCTTCCCCACCAAAGTCCAATTATGAGTGCCTGCTACAAGAACAATAGAATAGAACTCATTGGTTCTTGACACTCTTGAGCCTATGAAGCTTACTTGTAGCTTTTGGTTGATAAAAATCAAAGGTGGGGAAAAGTAGATGCTGCAAAGCAACCAGCAGCCACAACGTCAGTAGCCACCCAGGCAAGACTGCTTTCTCAACATATTGCCGAATGAGGGTGTGAGGGAGGGTGCTTAATGTTCCCCAGAGATAGAACAGCTGAACCTATATATCTCATTAGTTGGAGTTGTGGAACAGAATCACTTGACCCTCATCTGCTCAGCCTATCACCCTTATACAGAAGCAGCAGTGGCATAGTGGTTAAGAGCAGATGCACTCTAATCTGGAGAATTGGGTTTGATTCCCTGCTCTGCCACTTGAGCTGTGGAGGCCTTTTGCCATAATGAGCTGCAATACAGGCACTTCTCCTTTTACTGCTGAGCTACGTGTCTGTTCCCCATGCAGTTGGTTCATCACTTAGCTCATTTGGGGCTGCTAAGGACTCTCCCAGATGCATGGCATCTGGCTCAGCCTCAGGTTGCAAGGAAGGATTTTGCTCTGTTGCTGGCTCTGCCTTGGTTGGCAGGGAAGGGCTTGCAGCTGGCTCTGTTGCTTGAATTTCCTCACAAGGAACCAGTTCTGGCCTCTTGGTGTCTTCAGGCTCTACCTCAGAGTCCTCATCACCCAGGGACTGGCTCATGACTGTTGCTGGGATTCCTACCTCATCACAACCATGAAAAGTTGTACGTCTTCTACTAAATATTGTCAGAGGTGGTGGCTTTGCACAGTTTTATTCAATTAAAGGATTGCTCAGGAGCAGATGGTTGGCTTGGGGGGAGGGAATAAGAGCAAATCCCCTCATTCTTCAGTGGAGGGACAGTGAGGGCACAGAAGTATACAATCGAGGTACTTAAACAAAGAGTCATTCTGTCTGACTAGGGAGGGCCAGCTGCTATTAAATCCAGAGATAAGAGAATTTTGAAAGGTGAAAGTAGCAGAAATGTGCTGTTTTCTCCTGGATTCAGGATGAGAAAAAAGATGAAAAAAAATATCCTGAACTGAGATCAGTGAGCCTGACCAAATATTAAGTCATAGCTGACATTTACAGCAGCCAGATGTTTCTAGGAAAATAGCATTTATGTAAGTGCTGACCTGTTTTTAACAAGTTCATATCTAGAAGAAGAGAACAAAGCGTTGGCCTGGGAGCCCATTCCAACATAACATTTTTGCTCCATGGAGAACATTTGGTATAACACATTTAAAAAAGTATCTGCAGGTATCTTATATGGAAGATCCACAAGTTGTCCATTCCTGCTCTCAGCTCATTTCTTAAAAAGCCCACATCCTCATAAAGTAATGTTTTACATATTTATTCTTCCATTGCATAAAATATTATGAAGGAACATATAAATGGTAGAATTTGTATGAAACACCAAGCATTACCGGATCCTTCAGATTTTGTCTACAAACAGAGGTATATGTATTTTCTCAAGAGTTCAGAATATTGTGCAAGGCACACAATACAGCTTCTTGAGAAATCTTTCATTCTCAAAAAAGCAAGTTCCCTGTCCTTGTGGCTGGGAAGATATCCTCGAACTATCTTTTGAAATGCCAGAGGCCAGGGAAACAGTCGAAGGTTTATAGCAGTCAGAAGTATAAACTTTAATGCAGGATAGCGATTCGAGTGCCTTGACCTGGATGCTCCAGGTTAGCTCTCTTGTTAGATCTCGGAAGCTAAGCAGAGTTGGCCCTTGTTAGTATTTGGGTGAGAGACCTCCAAGGAAGTCCACGGTTGCTACGCAGAGACAGGCAAACCACCTCTACCTCTTGCCTTGAAAACCTTAAGGTATACCATAAGTTGGCTGCGACCTGATGGTGCTTTCTACCACGATGGGTTACAGTATTAACTGTTATCTGAAAAATTCAAATCTCAACACCTCAGTGAATGTTAGTGGGTGACTTGGGGTCAGTTACCCAACCAAGCCAGGCTCAGTCTAACCTTCAGGCTTGTTGTGGTTATGAACTAGAGAAGGGAAGACCATGCATGTCATTCTGAGCAATAAAAGGTACAATAAAAATGCATTCGATATAAACTGCACAGTAACTTAGGTAAGGAAAGACTAACTATGCAAATTATTACAAATACATGGATTGCCTAACTGCATTTTTTCAAGTGTGGAATAGACACAGCCCACAGGTATAATTTACGCTTACCTACATCCTTATTTCTGTTCTACAGATCCCCCTTTAATGCCATTAAGGTCTATCGAAATAAAAAGGGTTTGGCCATCATGTCACAGCTGACTTATAGTGACTCTGTAGGGCCGAGGTGTCCAACTCTGGCGCTTCAGATGTGCATGGACTACAATTCCCATCAGCCCCTGCTGGCACAGCCAATTGGCCATGCCAGCAGGGGCTGATGGGAATTGTAGTCCATGAACATCTGAAGCGCCAGAGTTGGACACCCCTGCTGGAGGGTTTTCAAGGAAAGATATGTTCAGAGGTGGTTTGCCATTGCTTACCTCTATGTCATGACCCTGGTATTCCTTGGAGGTCTCTCATCCAAATACTTGCCAGGGTCAACCCTGCTTAGCTTCTGAGATCTGACAATATCAGGCTAGCCTGGGCTATCCAGATCAGGGCATTAAGAAAAGTTTCCACTGATTTACTTAAAAACAAAAGACAGAAGAAGCTAGGGAGCATATATAGCACTCAGTAGATGACGCTGGTTCCCCCCTCAGGAGCCACTAGAGGTTTTTCCAAATGGTCTACAGCTGCTGCACTGGCACTGAACCATATGCCAAATAGCTTTGTAGTATCAAAGCACAACTGAAGAGCCCAAGAATGCAATAAACAGCATTATCGCTACGTTTCAAATGTTTGGTGATCGGAGCCAACAGCAATCCTTGTTCACTGGGATTTGGATGCTTCTTCTATCCGTAGCAAAATTTTAAGGTCAAAGAGGGCAAAAGGGCAGATGGTCAAAGCAAATGATTCTTGGAAGGTCAAGAAAAAGATTCCTGAATAAATCGTGTGCTTCTGTAGTCTCAAAACAAAGATTTTTTTTCACCCGGTACTGAATGTTCAATAGGCAGCTGTCCAAAGAAATGATGGAGAGATTATTTTTCAGGCAGCCGTTTACCAAGAGCTTCATATTCATAAAACCGTTGGCTACTCTCAATAGATGAATCTTGGTGCTGCCAAAGATCATATAGCAATAAAAAACAAGGAATCTCACCCGTAACCATGTACCCAAATGAGAAGTGAGAACAGGGTTGCCAATCTCCAGGTGGGGTCTGGATATTTTCCTGACTTACAACTGATCTCTAGGCTACAATGATCAGTTTCCATGGAGAAAATAGCAGCAGCAGCAGCAGCCATGGCCTTATAACCTGCTGAGGTCCCTCCCTAGGCTTTCCCTCAGAAATCCAGGAATTTCTCTAGCCAGAGTTCACAACCCTAAATGAGAAGGACAGATTCTGAAGAATCATCCCCATTTCTAAAGCTAAAGCAGACCTGGGCCTGCCCAGCACTTGCATGGGCAATTTTCTGGAAACTCCTAATTGACTGCTTAGAGCTGCAGTTTTCAAATTGTGGTTTAAACCGCTAGGGAGCAGGTGGAAAGTAGACACATTGGTTTGCAGAATGGGTCCATGACACAATGAAAAGTATAAATTATATTCCCGCCTCCTGTGTTGCCACCAATCAGGAAGCCAAAGACAACATTTCTGCCTGTCCCTTAGGGGCTTGGACCAGGCAGTTACTGCCATGGGTTCAGAAGATTAGGATGGGCGTAACCAATGTCTGAGTGGGAAGCAGAAGTCAGGAGAGAACACGATGGAAAGAGAAGAACAGACCATGAAGACAGAGCATGGTAAGGGGGGCAAAGAAAGCAGGAAGCAGAGGTAGAATCTGACCATCACCTTCAACTTCTTATGTTTTTTTAAAGTTAATTTCTAGTGACTGTTCTAGGACCCCTACTATTCTTTCTGTCTGTCTATTGGTCCACCACTCCTTGTTGCTGTCACTGCTAGTTACAAGGAGCACAAAAAGGCATAACAACATAAGAGCCCTTCTGGATCAGACCAGTTATCCATCTAGTCCAACTTCCTGCCAGCGTGGTGTGGTGGTTAAGAGTGATGTTCTCCAACCTGGAGAACTAGGTTTGATTTCCCACTGCTTCACATGAGCAGTGGACTCTAACCTGGTGAATAAGGTTTGCTTCCCCACTCCTTCACATGAAGCCTGCTGGGTGACATTGGGCTAGCCAAAATTCTCTCAGAACTCTCTCGGTCCCACCTATCTCACAAGGTGTCTGTTGTGGGGAGGGGAAGGGAAGGCGATTGTAAACCACTTTGAGATTCATTAATGGTAGCGAAAAGCAGGGTATAAAACCCAGCTCCTTTTCTTCACATAGTGTCCAACCAGTTCCTCTGGAGGTCCAACAGCAGGAAATAGAGGCAGAAACATTCCCATAATGTTGTCTCCTGGCACTGATATTCAGAGGTTTACTGCCTCTGAATGCAGAAGTTCCCTTTAGTCACCATGGCTAGCAGACACTAATAGCCTTTTCCTCTAGGAATCTGTCTAAATGGCCTTTTGAAGTTGTTCCTGTGGCCATCACTACATTCTAGGCAGATTTCCTGTCCCTTAAACTGAGCTCCGCTTGGCCAGTTGAAGCAGGGTCACTGGATTGTCCTCAATTAGCACTGTCCAGATCACTATTAAAGAGTCGCCAGGACTGGTGCTGCTACATAAAGGCTTGCAACTTCCATCTGGCTCAATGCTCTTTTGCCCCATAGGCCTGGTATTTGACACTAGCCTCCACACAGCCACTCTGCCTTGCTTTTCACATCTTGGAACACAGCAGACTCTTGGAACTCAGCATGAGGTCTGCCATCATCTCCCTGGGACAGAGGGGGGAGGCCCTGCTGCCTTATCACTTAATGAAATTACTCCGCAAGAATGTGGTTAGAAAGAAGCCAAAAACCTATCAATGCACAAAGGCCGTCTATTGTGAGAGGAACTACCAAAAAAGAAGAAAAATCCTCAATTTCCTACTCACTGCCATTAAAATGAAACGAGCTTATTTCGGGGCCCTTTCAAAGGATTTGCTCTCCTTTCTCAAGCTGAAAAGGAAGTGTTTGCAGATGTTAGAAAGCTTCACCTCCGCATGTGACCCCCGTCGAACAGACTTCACCACAAGCACTTTGTTCTTTTCTTCAATGTCAAAGCCGTAGTCCTCCTCTTCTGGCAAAACCTGGGGTGGAAAAAAAGCATCTTTGAAAACCATGCAGGTCTTGAGTTTTGCAGTAACCGGTCTCTGGTTCAGTAGCAACTTTTCTTCCTCGCCCCGTAGCCATTTAAAACAATATGTTGTTTATCTCCCCACTACATTGTTGCCATATAAAAAGACAAATCAAGTTCAGAAACTAGAAGCCAATGAGAAACAACTGTAGCCCATTTTCTTTTGAGCTCACGGCATCCTTGCTGGCAGTGCGATGTACTCGCTGATTGATGCTACATGTGCAGGAATAAACGCCAACAGCATCAAGAGTTTCTTTGAGGATAATTCAGGAGGGAGCGCTTTACAACTCAACGTGCAGTGAACTGCAAAACAGTGGACTGCTCTGCCAGACAATCAGCTTACCAAAGAATGGATCTAGGACTGAATGATGTGTCCTGGTGGTAGACATGAGCTGTGTTTACAATTTTTGGTTTACATTTCTGCACTGCTGCGTAAACGAAGAGATGGGATAATCTCTTTAATAGTAAAGAGAGGGCATAAGAGAACAACAGAGAGAGCCAATGTGGTATGGGGGTTAAGAGTGTAGAAGCAGGATCTAGGGGACATGGATTTGGACCCCCACTCTGCTACGGAAGCTTGCTGGGTAACACATAAAAACATAAGACAGAGCCTGCTGGATCAGACCAGAGTCCATCTAGTCCAGCACTCTTCTACTCGCAGTGGCCCACCAGGTGCCTTTGGGAGCTCACATGCAGGATGTGAAAGCAATGGCCTTCTGCTGCTGCTGCTGCTGCTCCCGAGAACCTGGTCTGCTAAGGTATTTGCAATCTCAGATCAAAGAGGATCAAGATTGGTAGACATAGATCAGTGGTAGCGAACCTATGGCATGGGTGCCAGAGGTGGCACGCACGCACAGAGTTCGTCATGGGGGGGAATCCCCCCCCCCACACACACATCCAGGCTGGCCTGGGCTGCTGGACATGACGTGTAGGTAACCCTGTTGCCCTTGTAATCCTTGGTAATCCTTGTTGCCCTTCTCTGCACTTTTTCTATCTCTTCAATATCCTTTTTGATACTCTGCTACGGAAGCTTGCTGGGTGACACATGAAGCTGCCTTACAATGAATCTGACCACTGGATCTATCAAGGTCAGTACTTTCTACTCAGTCTGGCAGTAGTTCACAGAACGGGCCCTTTCACATCACTTGCTACCTGATCCTTTTATCTGGAGAGATCAGGGATTGGACAGTGGATTTCCTGCATGCCAAGCAGTTGTTCTCCCACTGAGCCACAGCCTCTCCTATATAGAATGAATGAAATCAGTGCTTCATGCAGGAACATGTAAGCCCCGTGGCACTTCCATTTGAAGCAGGGGTCCCCAAACTATTGCCCGGGGGCCAAATGTGGCCCCCTGAAGGCATTTATCCGGCCCCCCATGTGCAGTGGGGGCTCGAGGGAGAGGAGGAACCGGCCCCAACGGCTGTTGATTGCAATTACATGATGGCACCCCCAAATCTCCATGAATTTTCTGACCCAGAGTTGGAAACCTTACACGTGGCAACTCCTGCTCCGCCCTTCCCTCTCGGCTACTCCATGTGTTGCTCTCAGGCTTTCTGTTCTGCCTCACTCCCATTGGCATCAGCCAGGCTGGTGAATTGCTCGCTGGCTGCTAGGGAGGAAGGACCCAGGAAGATACCTAATCCTGGGTTAGATGGAATGCTTCATTGGGAAAGTTCTGCTTTTTTATTTTTACAGGGGAAGGTATTCCACAGCCTCCTCAACAATATTTGGAGCCCACCCTGTACTTGACATACTTTGGTCACTGTTCTAAAAACAGACCATGACAGAAAGGCTGAAAGGTGAAATCAAACATTTTACAATCATTTGTGCATAGGAATTTGTTCATAGTTTTTTTTAGTCTGGCCCTCCAACAGTCTGAGGGACAGTGAACTGGCCCCCTGTTTAAAAAGTTTGGGGACCCCTGATTTGAAGTAAGTGATGTGAAAGACTTCTATCTGAGAGCCTGGAGAGCTTCTTCCAGGCTGAGTAAACGATGCTGGTCTTGATGGATTGAGGATCTGATTCAATAGGGCAGCTTTTTTGTGTTCATGTATGCATGTGTATAGTCCTGCCACCTGCCACCACGCAACTTATGATCTGCCTAGAAAAATGTTCCCCAATGAGGATCTGCTTCAAACCCCGCCTTCATCAAAATTAAAGTAAAAAAAAAGAAACCCCCAAGGCTTCAGCTGTGACACCCACATTATGGAAGTCTCTCTCCAAATAAGCCCTCAGGAAGCAGCTGTGTCGTTATTCCCAGGAAACTAGTAAAAAACTTTCTATTCCATTGGGGGAGCTGAGTTTTAATTTGAGAATTGTTTAGTTATTATTTTCATGATGTACTGTGCAATTCTTAGAAGAGTTGCTCTGAGTTCAATAAATGTAAAAGGGTACAACCCTACTTAGGAATACACTTTTATAGTTTTAAAGATTTTTAATGTGGCTTTTGATAGCATTTTTATTTCAAATTGTATGTACAGTTGTGAAACCCCAGGAAAAAAAAAACTTGGAGAAAATAGAGGGGGGATGTTGCCTCTCCCCAGGGAATTTCCCAGAGGTTCCAGGAGACAAATTTAAAAATTTGGCAGCCCTTAAAAAAAAAAATGAAATATTTTCTCTGCTGAAATGAATTTCATTTTTTTAAAAGACAAGGTGGGACTCAAATAAAATATGAACGGTGTTTTTTTTTAAGTATAAGACAATTTCTAGAATTAGATGTTAATGATAATGGTAATTTTTGCAATTTCGTTGTGCGTGCTCAATGCGTGCACAATGACAATAAAATGCTTATGCTTAAATGCTTATGCTTATACAACTTAGTTTCAATGCTTAAACTGTTAAATGAAACTACTTTTGTCCACAAGTATGATGGCGAGTGTGATGATAATATATTACTGAAGAGTGCAGTTTTTCCAGTGTTACAGAGTTTAATCTGACACCAAAATATGCTGCTAGTCCTGCTGTGACAGTTTCAGCTGAGCAGGTCTGGAGAGGAAGCATATAAAATTGTCCAATTCCATAAATAAGTAATAAATAACACACTTCCTTTTAGTTTGCTGTAAAATTTGTTTTCGACTTTCAGCTTTCCCTCCATTTCTCAGATGGCAAAAAATAAGATGCTAAGGTAGCACGGAATAAAACATTCTCGCTTTCTCCCTAAAATATAGTCATAATTCTGTTTGCAGAAACCTGAGTGGAATGCTAAGTGTAGGACACATGCCTGATAGTAGATTTTTATATCCTCGGCTAAAGATAAATTGTGCATTTTATATTGTTAGAGCAACAAAATAAAATTTAATTTTGATAAAAACAAGTGTATGATTTCAAATTATGCTTCCCCCAACACGCATGTACACACATGCACAAGTACACACACACACACACACACAGATTCATGATTTCTGGAATTTCTCTAATTGGGAGCCTTTATGAGGGCTGAAGCAGAATCATATTGCAAGGGACAAGTTTACCATTTAAATGCAAAGCCTCTTTTCTCCCTTCTGTAGTCTACCAGGAATTTTTTTTAAGTCGCAGGCAACATAAGTGACTTACCCTACTCTAACTACTTTTACACTGTTAGGAATTTAGTCCTTACGAAGTTCAAAGGAGTTTGATTAGCTCATCAGCTTCCTTTTGTTGGAGTAGTTCATCATAAGCACAAGATATAAGAAACTGGGCCTTCTTCCCAGCATGAACTAGAATATTTAAGCAAAAGGGGGCACTGTCCCTGGGCTACCTATAATTTAAAGTAAGGGGGGAAAGCCTATTCCGAAGATGGTACAATTGAGGGGAGGCGGCTCAGTAAGGCTGGTGCTGAGATTGGACTTTATTAACAAAACATCCTGGGACTGGGAACAATGGTGCACAAAAGGATGCTGAGTACAAAGAGTTCCCTGGAACGCAGTACTTCGCCAGTGAAGCTTTGTCCTTGCCCATTTTACAAGTGGCCAGAGCTTCATCCTCTAGCACAAGGAGGGCTTTATGGCCCAGTAAGTTCTGAGACCAACTGGGACCAGGATTCAGGCTCTCTGTACTCCTTTGGAGAGGCTGTGGGATTGCTAGCCTCGTCTGGAAAGCACGTTTCTTCCAAAACACCAAAGGGAAGGGTGCAATTATCTTGTACAATTCAGCTGGAGTCACATAAGGAAGACTCCCCCCCCACTCCCCAGAAACCTTAACCCTTGAGAAGTTTAATAAAGCCAAGCAGTTTTTAGTGATGTTTATTGGCAATTCACTGCAACTTGAAACAGCTTAGCTGAAAACAACAGGATGTTGCTTTTTATCCTCTCTGCCTTTAAAAATAAAGCAAAAGGGGCACCCGCAGTGTTATAAGGGTGTGTAAAGCTACCCATTACAGGACGTTTCACCAAAAGAATGTGAAAGCTCTGTATTTATCCATCCATCCCTTCTCTTCCTAAGGCTTGAGATGGATAAGAATAATGTTTATATGCTATTAAAGGAATCTTACAGAGGAATCCCAGGCAGGGTTACACCCTTCTGAGTCTAGTGATTCCAAACTTGTTAATCACTTGCTTTTTAAAATATGTGAAGCACTCCAGTAGCAGAGACGTTAGCATAAAATACCAGGAAACTCAGACCGGAGACTCTCCCTTGAATCTCCATGGCAGCTTGCAAGCAGAGGGAACTACTAACTGCTCTTGGTTCTGCTAGAACTGCAGACCTCTGGGAGGTGCATTGCTGCTTCCAGCCCAGCGGGAATTGGATGATATGAGAAGCCAGCAAGATCCCAGCTGGCCTTATAAAGCTGGTATTCCTGCTCTCCCGCCCAAGTACAGTGGAACCTCAGTTTTCCGTTGGTAATCCGTCCAAAAAGAATCGATGAAAACCGAGGCAAACTTTTCCATAGGAATCAATGTAAATCCAATTAATCCATTCTAGGCACTCCAAAAAACCTACCAAAAACACATTTTAGGTGAATAAACCTAGTGTTTAATGCTGAAAACAGTAACAAACAATAACACTAGGACCAGCTTCAGAGCCGGTGGACCAATGTCGCACCAGAAAGCTGTCCAAAGAGGTCTGTTTCTGTCGCCTCTTTAAGATGTGTCTGAAATGGGGCAAGACATTGTCATTAAACAAGTTGCAGACACGGCCTGCAACAGCTTTGTCCAGGTGATCTTTCTCCACAAACCCCTGCACCTTACTGCAAATCGATGAAAACTGAGGCAAATTGATGAAAACCGAGACAAAATTTTCACTGAAAAAAATCGATGAAACTGATGAAAACTGAAGGCAATGAAAACCGAGGTTCCACTGTATAGGATTGACAACTCTGGGTTGGGAAATTCCTGGTGATTTGGAAGTACAGGCGTGGTTGGAGTTGGGGAGGGATGGTTGGAGTTGGGGAGGGATCTCAGCAGGGTTTAATGGCATACTGTCCACTCTCCAAAGAAGCCATTTTTTTCCAGGGGCATTGATCTCTCTAATCTGGAGAACAGCTGCAACCCTGGGAGATCTCCAAGTCTCATCTAGAGTGCCAAGAACTTTTCTCTGAGATGAGTTTTATCATGTTTTAGACTAGGACCAAAGGAACAGGAATTCAAATCCATGCTCAGCCATAAAGCAAAATTGGGGTGCCTTGCCAAAGGCACCCTTTAAGCCTCATCCATTGCTTTCGTTGTTAATGAACATAAAACATTTCTATGTTCCTTGAAGAAAGAATGAGATACAAGTATGGTACCTAACCATCTCCTTCCTGTATCATGGGAAAACTCAGCATCCCAAGAGGCAACATCCCAAATCAGTTACAGCTACAGTTACAGCTACACGATGGGACTCAAACCTAGCATTAGATTCTTGGGGTAATTGACCCCCACAATAAAAAAACTTTCCCCAGTACAATTTTCCTTCACCTATCTATCATAACTCATATTGAAATCAGGTTCAAGGTTCAGTACTAACCTTTAAAGCCCTACATGGTCTCAGACCTTTGTATCCATGAGACCACTTCTCCCAATACACCTTCCCCCCGCCCAAAGAGCATTATGCTCTGCAGATAACAACTTACCTAGCCCGAAAATTGTCTAGCTGTCCTCAACCAGAGCCAGGGCCTTTTCAGTTCTGGCCCCAGCATGGTGGAACACTCTGTCTCTGTCTATTGAGACCAGGGTCCTGCAAGATCTATTGCAGTTTTTCAGGGTCTGTAAGATGGAGTTGTTCCACTACAGTTGAGGGTAGTGACAGCGTCTATCCATGTTAGCTTTTTGTTTTATTCTTGTTTCCTTCCTTTCCAACAAGGCTGTATAGGTAATGGTATTTTAATTTATTGGACAGTTCCATTCTTTCTGAAGTTTTATTTTAGAGTGCCATGATTATGATTTTATTGGAACCATATGTTGCAAACCACTCTGAGCCTCTTTTAACTGAGTGTGGCCTAGAAACTCAACAAATAGATAAATAAATGTTCTTTTTCAAGGAGCCACTGTATTTCTGTTTTATCTAGCTATATATAAGCTGCTTTTGTGCAAATGGAAGTGGCTCTAACTGAGGATGTGCACTCCCATCTGCCTCCAAAGGTCTAACAGGGCCCAGATGAACAACCTTGAAGGCGAAACAGATGTCCACCAGGTGCTCATCTACCTTGCCAGCATATGTATGAACCTGCTTTTGCATGCAGACCTCCCTTGCGAGATCAGAAGAAACACGTCTATGGGTATAAATATATTTGAAATTTAGAGGCAACATCCAGTTGCTTTTCATTAGAATTAAAATGTGGCATGGAAAAGCCCCGTGGAATGCTCCACTTAAGAGAGAGAAGCAAAACATAACATGTTCAGTTTCTCATAGATATTTCAGAGATTGCCAGCTCTATAGGAATCAACTTTTTTCTTTCCAGAAGGAAACTTCCAAGAACCACCCACCCCTCAGACCAAATTCCTGGTTTCAAAAAGTCCACCAGTTACAAATCGCGAAATAAATATCGGGGCATTGCTACATTTTTAGCATCTGGATGTAGGCCTCAGGTTTAATTCTCTTCTAAACTGCACAGAATTGTGTGTATTTTTTCTTAGCTGGTCAGGAGCCAATATCATGAACAGAAACAATTTTGTAAGCAAATGAAATTAAGCATTTGTTTAAAGAGTGTTTTCCTCACACTGGAATAATTTTCCTTTGGCATCCAGGCATTTTGTTTGGCAGAAAATGTCTGCTGTTTGTTCCTCCATATGTAAGGTCAGGAAGAAGGATAAAAGACCAGGGGGAATACAGAGAGGCTGTTGAGTTTGGCCTTATGCAATGCACCATATGTTGCAAAAGCACAGCACACATTTCAAAACCCACCAGGGTAAGGGAATCTACCTTTACTCTAGTTTAAAATCAGCACTGATAAAGTAATATACAAGTAAAGATGATGCAATTGTAAGGCAGCACTCCAGACTAGAAACACAAGAACTTGAAATGATCTTTGCAGAATAGATTTATCTTATACATTATTCTTAATAGAGACTTGCAGCCGATCAGGGCTATCCAAAGTAGTTTTCCGTTGCACTGTATGCATCTTATGTGCCTGAAAATATAATGTGCAATGTCTAGGCTTTATCACAGCGTCCAACAACAGAGATGGGCAAGAGGTATTAAGTGGGGCCATGACCCACATAGAAGCCACAGGGAAATGGCTGCATGCCAACCAAGTTGCCACAGGGACGTATGGAACTGTGCATAGCCAGGAAGTGACTCGCCAGCAAACGGCATGCAAATTAGTTATTCAAGAGCTAAGCCATTATCTTGCACCTGCACATATGGTACGATCCTTTTTCAGTGATCATTCAACTGATGCTGTCATCCTACAGGGAATAAACCCAGTGAGTCCAAGGACTGAAAATGGAAAACTTCAGCAACTAAAAGACAGGTTCTAATGGGGGAGTGGGAGAGAGACCTGTATTGCTCTTCACTGAGGGCTTCAGGACATTAGATTGGTCTCACGCAGAACCAGGGCTTTTTCAGTCCTGGCCCCCGTCTGGTGGAACTCTCTGTCTGCTGACACCAGGGCCTTGTGAGACCTGACCCAATGCCACAGGGCCTGCAAGACAGAGATTTCGGTTGAGGCCATCCATCCATGCATTGTTCTTGTATCATCTTGCTGGCCTCCTGACCACTTTGACCACCTACAGAGCACCTCTGCTATATTTAAACTATGTGTCTCCCTCCCTATATTTATACCTTGTCCCTAATGAGGAAATGGAGATATCCATAAGCTGAATGAAATGTTATTTTTCACTATCTGAAAATACAAGGATTGTATTTATACAAGGTTTTAACTGTTTGTAAGCCGCATTGAGCCTGGCTATTATCAGGGATGGAAGAGGTATAAATATAATAAAATTACATTTACAAAAATAAAGAGGAACTTGGGATATTTTCACTGAATTTCCCAGTAACATAATGCTGCCATCCAAGTTCTGGGGGAAATACAGTGGAACAGCAATCTCTTGGGAAGATGTTTGGATGTCTCTCTCTCTCTCTCTCTCTCTCTCTCTCTCTCTCTCTCACACACACACACACACACACACACACACACACAAAAGGAGAAATCGATTAGCTTCAAATAATATAGACCTGAAAGGGCTAAGAGTGTAACTTCAATAGGCACTTTGTATTAAGATGATTCTATGAAGACATGACAAACATATTCAGACCTGAAGTATGGCGGCTCCATTGAAGAACTGAATGTAGACAATGAATAAATTATAGTCCACTTCTATGCAGAGTTACACCCCTCTAGGATTGCCCAAGGGGATCTGGGACAGCAGGGACATGGGGGACAGCCATCAGTAATAGGATGCTATTGATTTCTGGAGAATTTGAAAGTAATGTCGCGCTTCTCCAGGAAATCCCTGGAAATTCTAAGATAAAATTGTGGAGTTTCCAGGATTCCTAACAAGGACTGATTTCTCCAGAAGTGATGTCATGCAATTGGCCTGATGGCCTTAAAAAAAATTCTTCCACCACCAGTAGGCCCACTAGCCGCAGTGCGGAAGTTCCCTAACTCTATGTGGAACTGAGCCGCCTGCGGGAGCTCCCCCTGCCAGCGGCCGCCCAAACTGCGTGGCACCAATATGGTGTCTGTGTGGCTTACAGGGAATGTGGTCCACACCTCTTGGAGCAGCAGTAGAAAATGAGGGCCAGAGAACAGGATTCCCTGCCCATAATGGGGAATGGCAAGCCAGTTTCTGACTCATGAACTTCAGTGCAGTTAGAAGGATGTAGCTCTGCTTGGGATGGCAGTGTTAAATCCAGTGGTACCCTGCTCACAGATCCAAACTAAGTTGATATAATATGAAGGGGGTTTTTTTTGTTAGTTATAATCTGCATTGTTAAAAGAAATGTTGATTTACGTGCCTGCTGCACTAATAGGATATACAGCAAGTCATGGGCAGCTGAAGGCATCCACAGGGAAACAATTTTTTCCCCTTAATGGACTTTTGGAGCCTTTCCCAGCATGCTGTTTCAGTTGCTGCTGACCTGAGCACTCTCCCCGCTCTTACATTCAGCAAGTGATGAGAGTGGTACTCACTTTGGCCCATTGTCAATCTGTAGACAAACCACAGTGATGAACACTTACCGTACTAAGATAAATCCACTCAGAGAATTGAAAGAACAGGGTAAGAGTTTACAGAATCAAAATCATAGTATCTAAGTCACTAGATTAGGATGTAGAAGTTAGATCTGAAAGTGTGTTTGGGAATTTAATAATAATAACAACCACAAAAACAACAGTAATGATATCTGGCTTTTTGAATATTTGCAAACAATGAAGCCAATTCTGGTCCATCATAGGTTCTATATATGGAAATGGCCTGTTCTGGGCAGTGTGTTTACAATAACTGTATTCTAGAGTTAAATCTTCATTTCACATAAACCAGTTTAATCTCAAATGTTTGTATCCACCAAGATCCGACGATGAAGCTTACCTTGTGGAACAAGACACCCCACCCCCACCCCCTGCTGCAATTCACTGAGCTTCCAAACTTGTTCCTAGCAGTCGGTGGTCTTCAGGAACAGAATGAAACAAAAAGGAGGGTTTTGAAGTGGGAGGGGCCACTACTGGAAATTGCTGCTCCCTCTACTGAAGACAGAAGTGCTTTTAAATTCGTGGAATTTTTGGTTTGTGTTAACAGTCATTGATTTAATAATATGAAATCTCTAGTCCTATGGTATTGTGATACTAACGCAGTAATAAATGGAAGATGAAGGGGTGTGACTTTGTCTTTCTGTTATTCTAAGTACAAAAGCTAGGTGTCAAACACATAATTCCCATGCATTTACTCCAGTCTGAGTCTACTGAAATGAATGGGCTCAGACTGGACCTTTTTTAAAAAGATGAGATGACCCTCCATTACTATTTTTTTCTTTCCATAATGTAAGTGTTGTAAGCTAAAAAGGTAAAGGTGCGAGAACTGGGTCATTACTGATCTATGGGGTGACGGCACATCATTATGGTTACCAGGCAGAATATGTTTACAGAGTGATTTGCCATTGCCCCCCTAGTCATCAAGCTGGGTATTTATTTTACTGACTTCAGAATGATGGAAGGCTGAGTCATATTTGAGGTGGATATCTGAACCTGACTTCTATCAGCATCGATCATGAGCAGAGCTTCAACTGCAACACTGCAACTTACTACTCTGTGCCATGGGACTCCTGTTATAACCTCATGACTTGAGTAATCAACTTGGGAGCTTGCCAGCATCCAGCATCAAAGGCTGGTGTGAAATCCATGTAAGTGCACGGATGCAGGGGCATACAACCCAAGGGGTGACATGGGGTCAAATGTCCCCAGGCTGCGGCCATTTAGTCACGTGAGAGGGGGGATTCCTCCTTCCCTCCGGGTCCAAACAATGACTTCAAGACATGGTATGAAAAAACATTGGTCGTGGTAGGGGAGGACAACTGCCCATACCAGGGTGGGGGACCCCCCCGGAAAACTCAGATTTTGCACCGGGCTATGTTTTTCTAAGATACGCCTCTGCGGCAGATGCCATTCAAACTTGGGGAAAGCACAACTCTCAATGATACTTTTGCAATGAGTAAGCAACCAGCAATGAGTAAGCAACTACTTAACTTTCACTGACATCGGGGTGTACAATGCATCTCAGAACCCTTGAGAGACTCATGTCTTGCTTCAGGAGTCCTTACTTTTCCTCCACACTCTCATAATGCTGGGCATTTTTAGCCATAAAATGAGAATATCAGTCACTTACCAGCAAGCTCTTGGCCAAGATGTTTTCCATAAGCTTGAAGTCATTTCGTAAAGGTTTGCTCTTGGAACTGGTACCTTCCATCTCCTCGTCGGCATGAAAGCGGAAATACTGAGACTCATCTTTAAATTCACTCTTCTCAAGCACTGGAAGCCAACAAGTGAGAAACAGATAAATGAGTCACGAACATGGAAAAGCACAACAGGACTTATAACAACTGTCATGAATTTTAATATGATAAACTGTGGACAAATCAACAATAATAACCCCAGACTTCGACATTTTTTTTTGTTTTTAAAGTTTCAACACGCATTGGCCATATCCTTCCCAGGATATAGAGAAATATGGCAATGACTCTTGGTGCATTCTCTTACACTCATGACACAAACGGATTGATTTTGGTTGGAGGGCACTGTACAGAGCACTGTACAGCTTCTGTATCCCACCAATGGAAAATTCCTGCTTCAGTATTAAAAAGTTAATAAAATTCTTCTGAATCAAGTCCCTCATTGGTACTATGCCTATCAGAAAAAACTGGCATGAAATTGGTAAGATTCCCTAATTAGGGAATATTATTCACCACACTTACTATTCTGTTTTGATCCTTGAACTTTCAGGCTGTAATTGTACACATTTGCTTGAAAATAAAATCCATTCATCTTAGTGGCAATTACCTCCAAGTAAATAAGAACAGTAAGGAGCTATAAGTGCCATCCTAAGTAGAAGTATACACTCCCCAAACCACTGACTTCAATGGATACAGAAGGGTTTAGAAAGCTACCCCCTCCTCTTTTCCTATATTTATTTACTGACTAAAGGTGCTACGACCTGATCATGGAAAGATTACAAGCCATTGCATTTTGGCTTACTGCATTATTTCACTATGCAGATGTCAACAAAAAAAAACCCTGCCCTTAGCTTCTTTTTAAACATTTTTACATTCTCCTTATAACAAAATCTCCCAGATGAAGGAATGATTGTTTTTATGTTCTAGTTCTCCTATAATTTATTTATTTTTGAGCTTCCATTCTCAGGGGGAAGGGCAAGGAGATTGTAAGCCCCTTTGAGTCTCCTGTAGGAGAGAAAGGGGGGATATAAATCCAAACTCCTCCTCTTCTTCTTTCAGGCCATGGAAGTTTGACACTACAACTCAAGACTTAATAAGCAGACAGCATTGCCAATATAACCTGTTGCTTATATTATTTTGGTGACCAGTGACTGAACAGAAAAAGCTGAACTAGATAGTCCATTATGACAAACATATGATTGTTGGGGTTTTTTTTTACAACTAATGAACTGTCTATTAACAAATGTGCGTGTGAAATGAAGGCAAAAAGGACAAACAGATGGATACTAGAGTGAAGGCCCATGACACACTTGGGTGTAGGCACCAGAAATGGCTACTCTTGATCTCACCTCCCCATCACTCCATCTCGGGAGACATTTTATCTGAGCACATCATATATCCTACTGGTCCCAATGGAACAAACTTGTTCTTCTCGCAGCAGGCCTGATATTCTGTCCCAGCAGACAGGCATGGGCCTACGTTTTGTGCTGCTGACATAGAATCCAAAATATCCTAGGGAGGACACAAACAACGGCTGCTTTTCATCTACTTCTTGGGAAAATTCCAATGAGTAAACATAGGACCATTGTGAGGCTTCCAAAGGCCAGCCAGCTCCACAGAAAGACAGAGAATGACCATAGCACTAAATTAACTTCTCAGCTGCA
This sequence comes from Sphaerodactylus townsendi, assembly GCF_021028975.2. Classification (NCBI taxonomy): domain Eukaryota; kingdom Metazoa; phylum Chordata; class Lepidosauria; order Squamata; family Sphaerodactylidae; genus Sphaerodactylus; species Sphaerodactylus townsendi. The sequence continues at coordinate 113,098,740 of NC_059429.1, forward strand.
TTTCTTCTTCGCCACTTTTAAAATCATTTACTTGGCTGGAATTTGTTGAACTAGTTTGAATACAGAGGTCAGGGGTGAACCGGTGGACATTGTCTACTTGGATTTCCAAAAGGCTTTTGACAAAGTTCCTCACCAGAGACTGTTGAGAAAACTCAGCAATGAAGGAATAAGAGGGGAAGTCCTCCTATGGATTAAAAACTGGTTGAGAAACAGGAAACAAAGGGTGGGTGTAAATGGGAAGTTCTCACAATGGAGAGATGTCGGGAGTGGTGTCCCCCAAGGATCCGTTTTGGGACCAGTGCTCTTTAACCTATTCATAAATGACCTGGAAGTAGGGGTGGGTAGCGTGGTGGCCAAGTTTGCAGATGATACCAAATTATGTAGGGTGGTGAGAACCACAAAGGATTGCTCCAAGCGGACCTTGATAAATTAGATGAGTGGGCTCAGAAATGGCAAATGCAGTTCAATGTAGCAAAATGTAAAGTGATGCACATAGGGGCAAAAAATCCAAACTTCACATACACGCCACAGGGGTCAGTGCTATCAGTCACAGACCAGGAAAGGGCTTTAGCCGCCTTATTTTATAGTTCCATGGGAATGTCAACTCAATGCATTGCATCTGTGAAAAAGGCAAACTCTATGCTGGGGATCATTAGAAAAGGAATTGATAATAAAACTGCTAAGATTGTCATGCCCTTATATAAAGCAGTGATGCGACCGCGACTTGGGAGTACTGTGTCCAGTTCTGTCACGCATCTCAAAAAAAAAAGGATATTGAGGAGATAGAAAAAAGTGCAGAGAAGGGCAACAAGGATGATTGAGGGACTGGAGCACCTTCCCTATGAGGAGAGGCTGCAGCGTTTGGGACTCTTTAGTTTGGAGAGGAGACGTCTGAGGGGGGATATGATTGAAGTCTACAAAATTATGCATGGGGTAGAAAATGTTGACAGAGAGAAATTTTTCTCTCTCTTCTCACAATACTAGAACCAGGGGCATTCATTGAAAATGCTGGGGAAGAATTAGGACTAATAGGAAGGAAACACTTCTTCACTACAACGTGATTGGTGTTTGGAATATGCTGCCACAGGAGGTGGTGATGGCCACTAACCTTTATAGCTTTAAAGGGGCTTGGACAGATTTATGGAGGAGAAGTCAATTTATGGCTACCAATCTTGATCCTCTTTGATCTGAGATTGCAAATGCCTTAACCAGACCAGGTGATCGGAGCAACAGCCAAGAGAAGGCCATTATGCTCACATCCTACATGTGAGTCTCCCAAAGGCACCGGGTGGGCCACTCTTGAGTAGCAGAGAGCTGGACTAGATGGACTTTGGTCTGATCCAGCTGGCTTGTTCTTATGTTCTTATGTCACGTCTCAACAGCCACTCTCTTCTTCTAAGGGACCTATGTCAGGTTGCTACGATGGGAGCTGACTGAAAAAATTATAGAAATCTTGTAGAAGGCTCTGCATACAATTCAGTTACATCTGAGTTCCTCTTTATCTTCTTTCCATTTCAACTTTTGATGTCCTGACCAGGATGCTGGACAAGATGGATCGTTGGTTCTGTTATGGTGTGCAATTTCCTGATAATTTTTCTTCTTATTAAAACACCTTCTGATTTTCTTCTTATTTATAGCACAAATTCCACTAAGCACACCCTCCCCTCTCAAGAGTCCCCACTGATTTAGAAAAAAGACATTTTAATACCATTAAGGATTTGTCTTCACACAGAGAAGTTTAGGTTTGGGTTTTGCTGTCAGGTTCAGACAGAGGGCTATGTCATACACCTGGCCCTCAAGTATCCAGAAATGCATAAACAATAGCTTTTGCAGGAGGAGAGAGCCGGAGGTGAGGGGAGGAAAATATAGTGCATTAATTAATCAAAGCCTTCTGGCAAACTGTCAGAGAGATTGCTGGAGTCTCATTATGGCTTAGGTTTGCTGCACCATGAACAAAGGAAAAGGGGTGGAGAAATGGCTGATGTGGGAGAGCAGTCTTCACTTGCGGAAGATCTTCATTGGCAGCTGGGAAACCATCAGGATATAGGAAAGATTTTATAACTCCAACATAGAAGATGTGAGCATATTTCCAAGAACTAATTATACATGAGCCTAGCCTTTTCCTCAATATGCTCTCGATTTTTTGTGGGGAATTATTTTCATATGGAAAAGCATTCCATGCTATGAACCCCCCATCTGTGCAGCAGAACAGATCCAGATACAGGGTTAATACTTCAGAGAACTAGACTCAAGCCATGATGGGAAGTTGTAAACTAACTGGGAAATGGAAACCAAACAACAGAAGATGCACAGTTCATTTACTTAATGATGGTGCCCCACCATCGTGAGTCAGAATTCTAAAAGGTGCCCACAGGCTCAAAAGATTTTGGAAGTCCCTGGTATTGAGGTGTTTGTATCTATTACAGTTCTCACACATCACGGCAACATAGTCAGATGAAGGCTTTGCTCTCCTTGCATCTCTCACAGTCCCCTGCTGGCCAGTCCAGTACTTTTCACTGGAGACAATATTTTGGAGTGGAGGCCCCTGCTGCATTTTTAACTACGAGACAAGGCAAAGTTCCTGTTAACTGCCCACGATTGGGAGGTATCCGATGAATTACCATGATGCATGAAGCCATTGTTGCAGAGTCCAACACCCATTGTGACAGCTTCCTCCCTTGTCTGACAGTCTCCTGGCAACAAGTGAGGACAAATGTTACACCTCAGTCCACTTCCTATTTCAAACCGTTTCCCTCTGGCTTGTGACCAGGTCTCCACTCTCAAATTAGCATAGCACTCTTTTGCAAAGAAACAATAGTAAGTAATTAAAACAGGACTCCTTCCCTCTCCATCCCATTCATTCCTCTATATAGCACTGCTTCCCTCCCACAGAAATGGGAAGCACAAAAGCCAGGAGCTCGGAAGCAGCTGTTTCAACTGTGCAAACATAGCATATTACCTTAATGCTGAGACCTTATTTAACTAGCAGTTGCAATAGTCTGAATTATCTGCCCATTGGCTACAGACAATAAAACACCTCTTCAGAACGGAGAGGCAGCTAATTCATGCAGGGATTGGCGGCAGGGTTGTGGGGAGACGGACTAATTCAGAATTCACTAAGTTCAGATCAGATACAATTCCTGGATTGCTCAGAGTTTGTTTCCTCCTCCCCTCAGAATGAGGACTGAAAAAAAAGCAAATATAACTCTCAATTATATTACTGTGTACTTCCAGGAAAATAGTTTCAGGAGACAGCCCATGCAGTGGAGGAGCTAACTTTGGCTAGCCCCATACATACCGCCAAAATTTTTAGGGTATAAACTTTTGAGAGTCAAAGTACCCTTCTTCTGATAGTACAATATCCAAAGAGGGCGGTTTGACGCTTTAAAAGCTCATATACCCAAAATCTTGTTGGCCTCTAATGGTGCTACTGGACTCGAACCTAGAACTTCCAAGAATGACACAGCAGGTAGTTTTGAACAACCCGCAAAAGTGAGCAATATGTTTTGTTTCAGTGCCTAAAGCTCAAGGTAGCTACACAGTGACTCCATCTGAGCAGCCACCTGGAAATGAACATGGATAAATTGGGAGAGGTGAACTGAGCAATTTTACAATACCAATGCATTTCCCTCTGCTCTGAAAAAGAGAGGTCCCATAGAGTTCAGGAAGGCTTTTACTCTGAATATGAACTTGGAGATACTTTCCGGTTCGTTGGAGATAACAGAGGTTGCACCCCAACTAAGGAAACAACACTGGGTAGTGTGGAGTTGTGTTGTTCTTTGAACAGACGTGTATTTTCTACTCAATGATCAACACCACAGATGTTATGAGTATATATACTATTTTTAGCAGAGAGGTTTCACTAATGCTTAAAGGCCTGACTGATATCCTCAAGAATGGAATCTTTCCTCCATCAAATTGGACAGAGGATCCTGAAGAGAGGATGGGGACTTGGTGCATTTTGTTGAGTCAATCTGTTTTCTGGATCCCTCCAGGCAGAAAACCAACTGGAAGAATAACGAAAGGGTGTCCTTATCAGTTAAGCAAGGGATTGGATTAAACAGAATTGGGTTCCTTTCTTTACTGTTCAACAGTCCTCCAAAAGTTTCTAATTATGTGTAGCCTGGTATCATTCTGGTCAAAAACATCTAGCAAGGAACACAGTAACTTAATCAAACTATGTAGGCTGAGAACCTAGTGTGGCAGTAACAAACATATCTAGCAAACATTTTTCTTACTGTGACATTAAGTATACTGAAAAGAAGCACTAAGTGTAACAAAGGCTCCATGCGCCTGTTGCAGATACTGATAGCTACTACAGAAACATGTAGCTGGAAGAGCCTCTTTTCAGCCATTTCCATTTATACTGGATGTCAGCATAGATAGTGGATTGTATTTATTTTATTTAAATTACTTCATTTATAGTCCACCTCTCTCATTAAGATGTAAGACAATTATAATTATAATTATTTCAATTTATTCCTCATCCTTTATGACTGTCTCAGGGCAAATTACAATAAAGGACAAGGAAATTAAGCTAGTACACTAAATTTGTTTTCTTTTTAACTTTGAAGCTAATGCTTTTCCTTGCAACGAAGAACAAAGGAAAGCACCCAGTCCAGAAGGAAATAAGGAAACAAAACAGCTTGGCAACATGAATTTGTTTTTCTTCTCTGCCCGCTGAACTGAGATAGTACCTGGAAATGATTGAGCAGTAGAAGCTCTGTATTGTCGAAGGATTTCACGGACGGAATCACTGGAGTGTTGTGTGGTTTCTGGGCTGTATGGCCGTGTTCTAGTAGCATTTTCTCCTGACGTTTCGCCTGCATCTGTGGCTGGCATCTTCAGAGGATCATCTAGAACACGGCCATGCTACTAGAACACGGCCATACAGCCCGGAAAACACACAACACCCCCAGTAGAAGCTCTGTACTTCCTAGAAGCACAAGAGAAGGAGGGGGCTCTGCAGAAACTCTGTAGTTACTTTTCAAACTAACAACTGAAACAGGAACACGGAGGATCACGGAACATGTGATGCTTCATTTCAGTTTTCCCGCATTCTGATACAATTAGAGGTCACTTCAAACCAGGTCTACTCAGAAGTAGATCCCATGTTAGTCAAGGAGCTTTACTCCTAGGAAAGCATCCTAAGGATTGTAGCCTTAATCTTACCAGTATGAGTTTGTACAATAAGAATAGCTGAATGTTGCTTTTAATTTTGACAAAAAAAACTCCTATCTCCTTGAAGGCATACTGCACAAAGGTTGCATCCAATTTCATCCTACCTAACCTCCAATACTGGCATACCAGAAGATGTTAATAAATATTGCATAAAATTTCCATGCAATAGAATGGAATAGAATCTAAGCTTATTATACATCTCTTTCATTTCAACATCCTGCCACCGGGCTACTTTTATTCTTCAATATGAGTTATTTTATTAGAGGAAATGGTGAGTTCATAATACACAAAGACTAGAATTCACAATCTAAATTCACCCTCAAACTGTAAATGGAAGAGGAAATGCCTTTTGACACCATTCTTAAAGGCACTGGGAATTGAATTTGTTTATAACTGAATGTAAACTTCTTAGAGGAAAGGAGCTCTCCAGCAAACTTGGCTGCTTCCAGTACTGCAGCTTGGCCTTTGATCTCATCACTTGCAAAACAGCAATTATCAGGTCAAGGGAATGGCTAAAAATAGAATATTCCAAATCCTCTTTGCATATTTCCAGATATAACATACAACTATTCCCAATGCAAAAACAGAAGGATGTTAAGAGAATGACTACTTTACGATGTTTAAATACTAGGATGTCATTAGCACTGTTCACAAGTTACAGTAAATTGGGCATATTTGGTATTTCTGTATACATGCACTGAGTAATTCTCGTGTTACAGCCAGCACACATACAGCTGAACTTGTGACTGAAACCCCACATTTATGCAGGCCCCCGGTTTTATTTGTAAAGTGAACATGTTTTGGCTCTTGCTTACAAATGGATATATGTACATGCACTGTAACACATGAACAGGGCTTTTGTATGGTTGAAATATGAGCAAAACCAGTGCGTTTGGAATAATGACCCACAGCAGGGGAATGGAAAATTATTTGTTTTGCAAAGTTTAGCATAAGGGTCAAACAAGACAAGACAAACTTCCCTGAGTTCACTGGGACAGCCCACCATTTAAAAGAACAAATTCCCACTCAGGAATTTCTTTAAAAAACCATGAAGGGACCTGATTCTGGTCTGGACCAACATGGCATGGGGGGAGGAGAGGATTCTGCCTTCCCCTCTGTGTCATTTTTCTGACCTGAAATGACAGGTGGGGGGGGGGGGGCCATATGGACAACTAACACTCTTGTGCCATTTCTGGTAGGAAAAACAGTGCCAGATAATGGAACAGGAGAAGCCATCTGATTGGTTGTGGAATCCTGAACTCTTGAACCAATGAACTATTGACGACTGTAACTGCTGACTGAAAGAATTCCATTAGCTAAGGGCAACTTTCTCACCATCCCGTCAGGGACAGCATGAAAGGGAAACTGGGGGTTTGCCTTGGCAAAAATCCAATTCTGGTTTGGAACGAAAAAGCAAATCAGAGTTTGCTGGATTGGATGTAACACCAAACTAAGATTTGCATAAATGCAGGAAGATAATAGAAAATGCAAGGACAAGAGGGAATGCACAAATCTAAAGCTCACTCCAACAACACCAATCTGCACTTTGAGTGTTTCACGTGAATAATGCTAACCAAATTAATGCTGCATTAGGGAATTGGACGCATTGTGTGTTTAGATGTGTAATTAGAATGAAAATGAAACCCAGTCACAAACTACCAGCATCTGTGTCCGTACCTGAGCAATCAGCCAATCCACTAGCTTACTCGCTGGAATTACGGACTTGTAGGTCTTCAAGTGGTAGTCTCGGTCTCTGAATCAGAAACAGCTTTGTTAACAATATGGCTGAGTGGACAAATGAACAAAGTATAAATGACCACATTGAAACCCAGGAGAGTCATCACAGAGTACAATAATTCTCAGCGCAATAATCTTTGGCATTTACAGTGTCCTTTCACGAAGGTCATTGGTGGAGTTCATTTGCATTAACTGTTGATAGGGTGAGTGGACCTTCCAAGCAGGGCTGAGCTGGGGAGTGCAGATCGCACTACATTACCTGACCTTAGTGTCTGCTCACTTTAAATTTATTACCTGCAATAAACTACTTTGCAACTGTGCTGTATGACATATAGACATATATTATCACGATGTGTTAATTTTAACAAATCAAGCCCTTGGGACAAAAGATCACCTTGAGATTCAGAACATTTTGGTTTCTCTCATGGCCCAAGCATTGGGGGTTGGGGAGGGGGAGAAAATAGACCAGGCCTAAGAGAGGGATGTGGAAAGGGTCAAAAGCGAGAGGCTGTGTGATTTGTCATGCAAATTCAGAGTTCATGATATGCATCAAGATCAGTGCTATTTTCTTGGCTGAAATAGCATATGATATTGGTGGGGGGAAGGGTATGAGTTACAATTTAGAGGTGCCCAAATTCCAGGGGAAGCTGTATCCAGTTAGTGCTGTGAGCTGAATAAGGAGCCAGTTCTAGCATTCTCTTCCTGATAAGCCAGAGCGTGGCTGGCATCTTCAGAGGATCTGAATCCTCTGAAGATGCCAGCCACAGATGCAGGCGAAACATCAGGAGAAAATGCTGCTAGAACTCGGCCATACAGCCTGCAAACCACACAGCACCCCAGTGATTCCGACCGTGAAAGCCTTCGACAATTCATGTAAGCCCGTTATCATGATATGTTTTATTTATGTTATTTTTAAAATGAAACATTTTTTTCCACAACTCACAAGCCTGTAAGTACAGGATAGGAATGTGGAGAGAGGGAAATCTATGTTGGGTGTTTGTGGTGAGCCCAGAGATGTGTCTACTAACCAACATGTGCCTTAATTTCTACTGTCTTCCTCAGATGAGGACAGCAACTGTTGTTCTTGCTTGTTGATGACTAATGAAGAAGGCTGAGGCGTGCAAAACAAACCATTAACGGCATGCCCTCAAGGGTCAGGAACATTTCCTCCACTGAACGGATTATCAGTTTTTGCGTTTCTTTGCTTTATGTAAAAATTGCCTGTTTAGTGGATGAAGCATGCACGTGCACGAGCAGGCATATATACTAACACTCACACACCACTCTCCTTTCCCACAGCTCAGTCACTCTGCCTGGAGTAACTGTGTTTTCAATTAGGCAGCATTGTGAGGCATGAAACATCTCTGTGCTCCAGATGCTACAAGCGTGACAGGGATTTGTCACTCACATCATCACATCTGCTAAATAATTGGGGAACAAGAGGTCAGCTGCAGAAACTGGGACTCTAATATCTTCCTTTTTCATGTGTATCTTTCATGGCTGGTTCCTTCCTAAATATCAGAGGGGCTTTTTTAAAAAGAGAAATCCTTTCTCAGACAAAGCCACTGAAAGGGAAATAGCTTTGTTTATCTGAAACAGGATGTCAGCTAAGTAATTCAAAACCCAAGACAATCAGGCAAATTCCAGTAGGGCAGCTACAGTCAAAACCAGGATAAGCAGATGCCCTCAAATCTAATATGATTGTATTCTATTCTTTGATTAGCCTCTGGGTTCCCTTTTGATGACCTTCCATTAAGTGGTGAACGTCTTCATGGTTATTTTATAGTCCTCCTCTTCTTGATGTTCACGGAGGGGGAGAATCTGTTGGAACACAGTTCCTTGATCCTACAATTGTGGTATCTGCCAGCTTGCTTGATAGGAGCTCCAGAAGTGGATTAATTAATTCCACCAGAGATGATAAACCCAGAGCAGCCTTCAGCCCACGTGTCTGCAACCCAGGTGTGACACAAAGCCCTACCTCATCAAGTCACAAGGCCATATAGAGCCACCATTTTTTTCTTCCGGGCTTTGAAAGGAACAGCTCCTAGTAAGCATGCATGAAGCACAAGGTCAATATGTCTGCTGCCTCTTTTTGCATGCACAGTTAGAAGCAGAAGAATTATAAAGTAAGCTGGAGAATGGACCATCATGGGGATAAACAGGCCAAGAGAGTCACTAGATCAGGTAAGCGCTGCCTAACTTAACTGTCTTCACTTGAATAAAACAGGCTGCCTCTGGGAGAAGTCACACTTTGTCCCCCAGTATTTGTTTTAGGAAACATAAGATCTTTGCTTCTTTTAATTATTTGGAAAATATTTTGAATCTCAGCAAAACAATTAGCAGGGAAAAAAATGAGGGCACTATGATAACAAACTTACTTAATCACTGGAGTGTAAAGACTATGCAGCCGGCAATACAGCCTCACGCCCTGTGGAGAAAAGCAAATATGGGTATTTAATTTCAAAGGAGGCATCCGGTCATCCAAAACACACACAGAAGCACTTTAGCAAATCTGAAGCAATGAGCTTTACTGATATTCTGCCGATTGCCAATCCCAAAGCTGAATCCTAAACTTGGATACAAGTATCACATATCACTTCCTTCCTTTTAAATATGCTGAAGCAGAATAAATCTATAGTTTAAGCAGAATAAATCTATAGTTTAAAGTCTTCCACAAACAGCAGTCCTGACTAGAGTTAACACCATTCTAAAGTCACTGACTTTTTGAACTGCACTACCTTAAAGTGTGGCGAAGTCTCTCTTTTTTGGAGGTTTTTAAAGAGAGGCTGGGTGGCCATCTGACAGGAGTGATTTGATTGTGTTGCAGGGGGGTGGACTTGATGGCCCTTGGGGTCTCTTCCAACTCTATGATTCTATTATTCATTTGTATGTTGGAGGTTTTCTGGGCTGTGTGGCCATGGCCATGCTGCTAACATTTCTCCCATTTCTATGGCTACCATCTTCAGAAGCAGGTCACAGAGAGACATGTTTCTCTTCAAGGAACCATCACAGAAGAACCTCTCACCATGATATACCTCTGAAGATGCCAGCCATAGATGCAGGCAAAATGTTAGGGGCAAAAACTACCAGACCACAGCCATAAAACCCACAACAGTCAGTTGATTCTGGCGGTGAAAACCTTTGGCAATACTGTTCATTTCTAACAGTCACTGGCCGATTACCCACTGGCGCAGAGGTGCGTGGTTAGATAGGAAGCGTGTTGGGGCAAGAAGTCGTGTTCTAATGCGCTTCCTGTTTGTAGCATGCCAAGAGAGGAGGTGCGTCAGGGCCAGATTTCTTGCCCCGATGGGCTTCCTCTTGCCCCACACGTGCTTCTCACTTTCCCCAGAGAAAGCAAGAGCACTTCTGGTGTGATTTTTTGAGCCAGAGAGGGTCAAGGGTGGGGAATACCGGCAGTAGATAATTGGCCAATCAGAGTTTGCCTCTAATACCAGAAGGAAAAGATGGCTACCTTGGACATGATATCTTCCAGCTCACTTCTTGGCTTAAAAGTCCCATCATCATAACGAAACCTGTACATCACCTGTTCATTCTTGAACTGGTGCTTATCTGAAACTGAAACAACAGAACAATAATCAGTCATTGAGAGATTCTTGCCAAGTCTTACTTTCACTAAGTAGTACACATTAAATAAATACAACTGTCATTCGGTTTTTCCATTAAGCTTCTTAAAATAAGAGCCACATTTCACAGTTCCTGTATTCTGGATGAATAGTAGCAGTGGAGTTCATCTGAAAATATAACCCCCACCCCAATATATACAAATATTTTTTTTCCTGGGCAAGACATGAGAATCTAGTCCAATGTTTCTTTATTTTACTTCATTTGTACCCCACTTTTCTCCCCAAGGTGGATCCAAAATGGCTTACAACATTCTCCTTGTCTCCATTTTGCCCTCACAACAACCCATTGAGGTAGGCTAGGCCAAGAACATGTGACTGGCCCTAGGTCATCCAACAAAGCTCCATGGCAAATTGGGAATCCAAAAGCTGTACAGTCTTGTGTAATTAAAGTTATTAACTGGGAGCATGTACATGTAAAGTTCTTGAAAATAAGCCTACTGGAGTGTAATACTCCATATATATCAATATAATGTTGTATGGAGCACTGTTGTTGCATTCTACAGAACCCTCCAAAATTTGATATGTGATTTCCTAACTTATTAACATGTCTGCACATGTAAAATTTCTGGAGATTTGGAAGTCAGACACCCCCCCCCCCCATTTCTGGGGGGGATTGAAATATAGTAGATACTTAGTGTTCCACCAAACTTGAACTACTTTCACAACATAAAATGCAGCATTTCCAACTTGCCATATAAAATTACAATATTTGACATATTTATGGAATTTAAAAGTAATAAATGCCACAATTTTCCACGTCAAACTGCAGATTTACCCAACTCTTCAGAGTAAATTGCAAGCTGATGTACCCTATGCTACCTTAGGGCAATAAGCTAACTGCCCTACAGTCGACCCTACAGTCTGTGGGTGTAGGTGTCAAAGAGGCTGGAGGGAGAGACGAAAAGGTCAGTCACAAGGAAAGAGTCTGGTCAAAAGGATGACAGAAACTATGAAAGTCCTGCAGGCTCACCTCATGAAGATTAGGAATCTTTCTAGGTGCAGAACTGTATCTTGTATTGACGAACTTGCTCATGTTTATAACATGCCTACCTTGTCTTTAAAAGCATTTCACTCATTCTAAAATATTTCATAGGAGTTTTTTCCAGGACTCCCCAAACTTTCCAATTTTTCCACTGGAAAAACTGGGAAAAGGAGCCCTGGAAAAAAACGAAAAAGCAAGTTTTTCCGCAGGTTTTTTCCTGGGATGCTTAGGACAGATACTGATAAATGAAGTGTTGGTCACAGTAAGGATATTATTCCCACTGATGCTATTCGGACTAAAAGTTATAGAGGCTGTAAATGCCTACGCTTTTTTGTGATAACTATGCATGTGTTTTAAAGGCTCCTGCCTCTTGTAAGTTACTACACCCGATAGGATCTTTTTCTGCAATACAAAGAACTCACCATGATGAATGATACCATTCTCCAGCAGAGCTTGTCCCAGGTTGACCCCTTCCTCTGGTTTACTTATCTCTCCGATTTCCGTGAGCCAAGATACAAACTCACTGTAAAGAGAAACAGTGCAAGTACTTAAACCAGTTCCCTGTTCCCTTTGGGCAAGCAAATCAAACCAATGGCTGTGCATCCTAGACTCTGAAAAATGGGAAAGGACGAACAGTGCTCTTCCAGACCTCTGGAGAAATGTTCTGCTGAGATAAGAATTACCCAGAGACATTTTTCTCCCACCATTTCACTGAATTCTATATATTTAGTTGTTCAGACGCACAATAAAAGACAGATCCACTGCACCACAATGGCCACAAAGTGTTCATGTGTACAAAAAAGTGGACTTTGTTGACATTCTTTTAAAATAGAAGTGGTCCACATGGAGGTTTCCTGTATGACTGTGCCTCAGCCCACAGTGTGAATTCTGAAAACAATCTCAGAGGGATTATCCCTACAAATCACAAATATGAGGATGGATGGAACTGAATGAGCATTCACTACAATACATTCTGGGATATCCTCTGATAGACTTGGAGGCAGAGGCGTAGCAAGGGGGGAAAGCGCCCGGTGTACTATTGCGTCCTCTGCCCCTGCCCCGCCCCGGAATGCCCTCGTCACGCGCACACACACACCCTGTCCCCTTGGAGCTACGCCTTTGCTTGGAGGCAAAACAAGGAATCAAGGTAGACTCAACCAGCTTTCAGTTAACACGTCTGTCTATCTGTCTGTCTACCTATTTCCTGCCCATCAATGAAGTCCCTGGGCAGGGGTACAATAACAAAACATCAAAAAACAACATCAGAGAGCTTTCACAAAGAAAAAATTGGGGGTTCCCCATTTTTTAGCACTGAGCCTCTGGTATGGAGTTTGGTGGGTAGTGGTGTGTATTCACTAACCCAGGGGTCTGCAACCTGCGGCTCTCCAGATGTTCATGGACTACAAATCCCATAAGCCCCTACCAGCACGGCCAATTAGCCATGCTGGCAGGGGCTGGTGGGAATTATAGTCCATGAACATCTGGAGAGTCGCAGGTTGCAGACCCCTGAACTAACCCATGTGTGGAAGGCAAATTCATACAGCTCCTTCCTATCCCAGAAATATCATTCCTGACGGGCTAGAGCAGGGGTAGGGAACCTTTAACACTCAAAGAGCCACTTGGACCCGTTTTCCACAGGAAAAGAAAACACTTGGAGCCGCAAATAATTTTTGACATTAAAAATAAAGATAACACTTTATATAGGGTTTTTTTAACCTTTTACTCCGCTCATTCTGAGAAGTGCATGGATGCGCCCGCCCCGCTCCAACGGGGTGGGCGAGAGGGGAAGCCCACGGCACGGCCCAGCCAACCATGGGCAGTTGGTGCACCCGTCCTGTTGCCTGCAGGGCGGGCAAGGATGGGGCCGGTGGCTCGGCTTGTGGAGCCACAGTGCAAGGGCAGAAGAGCCGCATGCGGCTCTCAAGCCGCAGGTTCCCTACCCCTGGGCTAGAGGCTCCCTGCGGAAAAACAGTCATACAGGTTGGTGGGCTGCAATGAGGCAGTAGGAACAAGAGGGAGAAAGCTGTCGTTTCCTAAAGAAAGCTGTCCTTGTGACGGAGGAAGTAGATTCTTTTTGGAAAACCAATGGCTTATATCCAACCAATTGCTCATAAAAGTTGCGTGGATTTCCCCTGCATTCCTCTTCCTCCTTGAAGTCCAACATCAGTAAGATCATTCCTGGCATCACAATACCAGGAAGGATAAGTGACTGTGTGTATTAGAGGGCTTTTAGTCAGGAAGAGGAAGATTGTGAAATCACTCTGCCTCCATCCCATCAGTACAGCAGTGCTAAGGAACATGCATACGGCTTCACTTCAAACACATTAACTCATGAAGCGACCTTACACTGAACCAGACCCTTGGTGGGTGAAAGTCACTATTGTCTACTCAGACTTGCTGCAGCTCTCCAGGGTCTTGGGCAGAAAACTTTCACATCACCCATTTTCAGATCCTTTGACTGCCAAGGAGATGCTCTGCCTCTGAGCCACAGCCCTTTGCCTATCCATGATCCCCCCTTTCTTCTGCTAGCCAATGATTGGACTAGAAGCAGACAAATGCACAGTGTATTAGGAGACTGCATATTACTACATGTTATATTATTACATCGTATTATGTCATAACTACATATTACATTAGAGATGGGGGAAATCAAATTTCTGGTGGTAATCTTAGGTGTCTTACATGGTACAGTTCTATACCAACACACACAAAAAGAGGGAAACAAACTTAACCCTACATAACTAGAATTAAGTACCTAAAAGGTCAAGAAATAGTTAGGGGCCACCAAGTATAAAACTGCTATGTAACAAAAACACATATGTATTTATTACAAATTAAAATCCTCTACATTTATAAAAGGTCACACAATATCACAACTACAATGACATAAGAGTCCTATCGGACACTTTTTTGACCCTTAAGAACAGACACGTTTCCCTCCTCAATAGTCAAAAATAATACAACCATACAGTGTAGTCAATTGGCCATGCTGGCAGGGGCTGATGGGAATTGTTATCCATGAACATCTGGAGCACCATAGGTTGGCCACCTCTGGTAGTTTGTATTTGTAGTCTGGTAGCTAAACACTGTATTACAGTATACAGTGGGCTTTTTATAAATGTAGATAATTTTAATTTGTAATAAATACATATGTGTTTTTGATACTTAGTAGTTTTATATTTAGTGACCCCTTTATTTCTTGACCTTTTAGGTACTTAGTTATAGTTCTGCACTAATTGTGAGTGAACAGGGAAACACAGTGCACAATATACATTAAGAATTCAAATCTGTATAGTCTATGACTATATGTAGCAATGGCAAAAGGAGCACAAACCAATACAGTATCAAAGCAGAGAAGAAAAAATGGGGAAAACAACATTGCATAGCACCTGTACAATAGAACTGCCATGCTAAATTAGCACTGAACTGAACTGTCTACAGGATTTAGATTTCTATATGTTTATGAAAAAATTAAAACATTTTAATATATTATTTTAGATCCCCCAATGAAGCAGTGTGTGAAACATGCAGGGATCTCTGAGTGAAACATAATTTTAAAATTTCCTACTGCATCATAACGTTTCTCTTCTCTACTTTGTATGTATCAGTGAACAAAGAGAGAAACAGACAGAAAAAAAACCCTGCATAAGTGTAACACTATTGCTGGCTGGAAGGGAGTTTACTGTTTGCCAACTTGGGAAGCGATTTCCCCACAACTAGCCAAAATACACACAATGCATACAAAAAAAACACTGAAAGAAGCACAATGCTGAGGAAATCTGTATTCAATAAAACAGCCATAACTCTTTCAGCTTGCGTAGGTTTGTTGCTTATCAAAACCAGCTCTCAAGCATCCAATTACAAAACCCTGAACCTCATATTTTTAGCCTGTGTTTATGAGTAGCTGATTCATCTAAGTCTTACGTAGTCCTTTCAGAAACAAAACGAACACTTAAAAAGTGTTGTAGAGGACTTTAAATGACATAATGTGGGAGGTTCAACTGCCCAGCAGAGATGGCTCATTCTGCAGCATGTGTACCCTTGCCACCAATTACGCTTCTGCTAGGCCAGGGGTAGGGAACCTGCGGCTCTCCAGATGTTCAGGAACTACAATTCCCATCAGCCCCTACCAGCATGGCCAATTGGCCATGCTGACAGAGGCTGATGGGAATTGTAGTTCCTGAACATCTGGAGAGCCGCAGGTTCCCTACCCCTGTGCTAGGCGGTAGGGGAGGCTCAATTGCCCAGAGGAGAAAGGTTTGTTCTGCAGCATGTGTGCCCCATTCCCTGATTAGGCTGCTGCTAGTCAGGCGGCTCAAGATTGACTCAACCGTCCATCCTTCTAAGGTTGGTAAAAGAAGTACCCAACTTGCTGGTGGTAAAGTGTAGATGACTTTTGCCAATAGCAAACCACCCCACAGTCTGCCTAGTAAACATGGTGTGATGTCAGTAATGTCCTTTACCTTTATTAGAAGGTGGGGGAAGCTCAATTGGCCAACCAAGATGGCGCATTCTGCACCGCCAATTAGGCTGCTGTCAGAAGGTGGGGGGAGGGAGTGAAGATCCCAGGCATCAGAGGGGAGTCGCAGCCCTTGGTAAGGCAAAAGTTGTGGCTGTTGGTTGGACAAGTCTACAGTGAATGTAGATGAGAAGGAGCCAAAAGTTCCTGAGATGTTTAAAGATGTAAAAGTCTGTGAAAATGGGAGACATACACCCCCCCCCCCACCCGTAACCTTGAATTAACAACCTCCAAGATATCCTCTCTTTAACAGTGCTGCTCAGGTCATGCAAATGGAGGGCTGAGGTTCCTCTTATTGAGTCAATCCATCCCAAGGTGGGACTTCCTCTTTTCTTACTGTCTTCAAGGTTTCCTAGCTTTATTGTCTTTTCTGGTGAGTTTTTTTCCAATGATTAAAGTACAATAGCTTCAGTTTAGCCATCTTTGCTTCCAATACCATAATTACCAGATAAAGCTTCACTTGGGCTAAGAAGCATAAGGTGTGTTTGGTGTTTCCCATGTCAAAATTATGTGTACTGCATCCACCAAAAATGTCTGGGAAATGCTAGGCTGAAAACCTTATCTTTGGGGTGGGCTTTTATGTAAGCAGAGGGGTTGAGGGATTAGTCAAACGTTATAAATACATAAAATAATGTGAAAGTCTATTAATTAACAGTCCACACAAGTCAACGTAATTTATGCTGTCATTCAAAGAGTTATGGATTTTATAAAGTGTGTGTGTGCGTGCGTGCGTGCGTGCGTGCGTGTGTGTGTGTGTGTAAAACATGGGGAAGCATCAGTTTGTTCTTTTGCCCCCCCCCCCCTTCAAAATATCTCATCCTAACTGGAATTCAGATGATTTCTTCTACTAATTTTTTGTGTGTGGGGGTGTGTGTGGGTGACAAGAAACCCCAAAATGACATCCTGCCTCTCTAGGAATTGGCCAATTGGCAATTCCTAGAGAGGACTGGCAGCAATTCCAGGGAAGTTTCAGCCAGTTCCTAGAGAGCTGTGATGTCACTTCCAGGATTTTCCAAAAAACGATGTCACCCAGTTGGCCAAGTGTGATTTTGTTATTTTTCTATCAGCATCATTTAGAGTGCCAGCAGGAAACACCAGATGAGACAGGGAACTCCCACTCCCACTGGAGGAATGACAACCCTATTTAGGCTGTTGAGAACTAGGCCTCTGGGAGCTTGGAAGAGTTTTTAGTTGCTTAGAAAGGCTCTCGACTTCGGCGCTGCTACTTTTCCTGCTGTATTGCTTAGTGTTAAACTAATTTACAGTTTCATCAGGAATTTGCCATTACTTTGCTGAAATTTGATGGGAGACGCTCAGAGGCGCTTAGTAGTAAAAGTAAGAGACATTTTCAGAAATATTAAAACAAAAAAAGGGCACTAGGAGAACCAACCTCCAGTTTCTTAGAGGAAAACTGTCCTTCGCTATCCAACACTGTCTAGAGTTTCTATAATTTAAAATTACTTTTTTCTTGGGCTTTTTCTGCATGGGGCTTTTAAATTAGGTATGTTCCTTGATTTCTGTGGGCATTTTTGGACCTTTCGTTTTTTGAGGGAAAGCATTAGAGACTTAGTTTACAGAGAGAGAGATTTTTAGCAAACTGGGGAGGGGATGCCACCATGACAGCAGCACCCTCCCAGAAAAATCTTCATTATTGAAGGCTCATGTGGAAGAAAATAAATTGAATCTCCAACTGTGGAAAGTGTACAGGGAGGGCAAATGCACAGAACAACCACACTTCCAGTGCTTGTGGATCGACCCCCAAGAAAATATGGAGTAAGTTGACCATGCAGAAAGGTTGCAAAATGCTTTGGAGAAGGTGAAGCATTCATGTTGTTTTCCAAATTTCTAGGACCTTAGAAATATAGTTTCCAAAAGTGCTACTTTTCAGACATCAGAAATATATGGTACCCAGCAAAATTAGTGTTTTGCCCTGCAAGCAAATAAGTGCACGATTCAGAAAATATCCTGGAGACTTTTTCTGTTTTGGTGCATTTTTTAAAGGGAGATGCTGGGAATCAGCCAAGAAACTGACTCTTTTTGAATGCTATTTCAGCACTTAAGACACAATCAAAGAATGTGCAGAAAGACAGCAT
The DNA here is from genome assembly GCF_021028975.2 of Sphaerodactylus townsendi. NCBI lineage: Eukaryota > Metazoa > Chordata > Lepidosauria > Squamata > Sphaerodactylidae > Sphaerodactylus > Sphaerodactylus townsendi. Next base: position 113,116,896 of record NC_059429.1, read on the forward strand.
TTTAATCTCCAAAGGGGTCTCATTCACATTCCATTACAGCAGCAAAATTGTCTGTCCAAATCTCGCAACTGGGTGAGCGAATGTAGAGGAAATGCATTCTCCCACTGTCAAAGGAATGGCTGTCCCACATTTGAGGTATGGCAGATATGGCTGAATTAACTGACCCTGTCAAAGTCTACGCATCTAGAGGCAGATTAAAAAGAAGGTATCCAAAGAATGGGCAGATGTCAGTAGCAAGAACTTTTTTTCCTTCTATTTTTCGAGTATTGTACATAATATTACCATGCCGTCTGTTGGCTTTCTTGAAGTATTATTGCTTTTTCATCCCAGAATTTTGTTTAAAAAGAGCCCCAGCTCTGGCAACTATCCACCCTCTCACCCCACTCAGCAAAGTCTGAAGACTTCTTTCAATTAAACTGGTTCTTCAATAGAAAAGTCCCGTACATAAGTAGAAGGTTCTTTAAACTGAAAGAAGGTTTCTTGTGCTGTAGCAGCACATGCCCCTGTACTTCCATTCCTAGTTTGCTAGCACAGGATAGTGGCTAAACCTATGGACTAGGATCTGGTTGATCCAGGTTCAAATCCCTACTTTGCCTTGGAAGCCTGCTGGATGACCTCAGGCCAGTCACACATTCTCGCGTAACCCACCTCACACTGTTGTTGTGAGGATAAAATAGAGAAGAGAACAATGTTAGTCATTTGGGGTCCCCATTGGGGAGAAAGGTGGGACATAAGTAAAATAAATTAGCAGATTAAACAGGTGAGCCTAAATTATCACTAGAGGAGGAGGAGGAGGAGGAGAAGAAGAGGAAGAGGAAGAGGAAGAAGAGGAAGAGGAAGAGGAAGAGGAAGAGGAAGAAGAAGAAGAAGAAGAAGAAGAAGAAGAAGAAGAAGAAGAAGAAGAAGAAGAAGAAGAAGAAGAAGAAGAAGAAGAAGAATTGGATTTGTATCCCCCCTTTCTCAAAGGGGCTTACAAACTCTTTTCCCTTCCCCCCTCACAACAAACACCCTGTGAGGTAAGTGGGGCTGAGAGAGCTCTGAAGAACTGTGACTAGCCCAAGATCACCCAGCTGGCATGTGTCAGAGTGCACAAGCTAATCTAGTTCACCAAATAAGCCTCCACAGCTCACGTGGCAGAGTGGGGAATCAAACCCGGTTCTCCAGATTAGAGTGCACCTGCTCTTAACCACTACACCACGCTGGCTCACAATAACCTAAGAAGAGCCTAGTGTTCCAGCATCATCCAGCATCCATTATAGCAAAGAGACCAAAGTCTTTTCCTGAGAGTGCCATTGGGATTTAAAGGTTTTCATCCTCCATGAGTTATCTAACCCCCTTTTGATGCTATCACTACATCCTTTGAACCTATCTGTTATTCTCTTCGTTGGTATTTCGAAGGGTGCTCTCTACTGTTGATAAATTTATTAATTATTATGTAAGCTGTATTTAGGAAAGCTGAGCATGTGAACTATAAATTAAAAATAATAATAATACAAACCACATTAAAACCAACTGAGAAAGTTATATGTAGAAAGAGAATCCATTAAAGTATAATCTATGTACATAGTTTATCCATACTGAGAGAAGGTTGAAGTTTCTTTACTGAGTTATGGAACTATAACTATAACTTTTCTACAGAAGAATGTGTAGCTGTTCATAGGATGATCCCTACAAAACATTATATGGATCACAAATTCCAATGTGACTTCTGCAAGCATTCTCACAAGCTGTTACCGTGTCAGCAAAAAGCAACGGCCCAAAGTTTTCTACAGCTCTCAACAGAATAGGAAGGCTGGTGAAAAACTGGAAGGGCTCAAAGGACTGTGGCGCTGAACAGCACTGCGATGGTAATGTGCCCAGAGAATTACTTCCAGCAGTCACATGCATGATTGGAAAACCTTACGTCAGACTCAACTTTGATCCGAAACTGAAGAAGTCGGGATCAGGAGAGAATTAAGTGAGCCTGTTACAAAATGAGCAAACACTTTTGGGGCCAAAACCAAATTCTCTGCCGACAGCAATGTATACACTCAGAACTGTCAAACAAACTGCACGAGCACAATCTGATATGCATAACAAGAGCCTTGTCTGGTATTTAAGTCTGGAATGGCAAGAAAATATGCAGGTCAAGCTTGGGAGAAGGAGAAGGGGACTGTTTAAGGGAAGGCCAGATGTGAAATGACAGGACTGCGATGGGGTCTTGGTTGAGTTGATTGAAGTGGACCGGCTGAACTCTGCTGGGTGGTCAAGACAAGAATAGCCTCAGAGTTGCTATAGTTAGCAATCCACAAAGAATTTCCTTCTGTTTTTTTCCCCCTTTTTCTTCCTCAGAGGGATTAGGGAGCTATGCCAGAAATAGCAAGATTGCTACAGGATAAGATTAAGGCATGCTGATAGCTTCATATCTGGAGCCCAGGAATCAAACGTGGAAGGATGAAGATTCACTTCAAGTTGTAAAAATGCATTGTGACAGCAGCTTTATGGGTATTGTGAGAACAAGATATCAGGCAGAGCGGACAATTAAACCACCAGGGTGAAATATCTACCACCACCACCCCAAGAAACAAGACACAAAAACGCAGAACGTGGAATTCTGCAGCTATACCCCGTTCAGGATGAAAATGACAGGAGATTTGTGAATTCATCCCCCATTTCCTGGACTGTCTTTGTTCTACAATGATTCCCTTGGGTCCTAGAGCCTTGGAGACAGAACTAGGTAGGAACCAGGATCCAAGCGGAGCATTGTAGAGCAAAGACATTGTAGAGCAAAGACAGGAAATGGCAGATGAATTCACAAATTTCTTGCTATCTTTATCCTGGACGGGCTATAGTGCTTGCTTTATTTGTAATACAAATAGAACAAATATGCAGCCAATGTTCAAAACAGGCTCCACAATATGTACCGTTCTCAGTCTGCCAAACATGGAACATCTTACCCATCCTTCTGCCCCAAGTTATCAGAGTTGTCTCTGTGACTCTGCCATGACCAAAAATACCAGCCTTCCTTTCGAGTCTGCCCTTTGGACGGGCAGGAGGGCACAGCCTCACTTCTGCTCCACAACACTGAAACAGCCTTGTTAAGATGCTCGAGGAAACAAGAGGGAGACAAGACAGCTGGATAAGCTGCCCTTAGAACAGACTTCCTGGATGATCATTTTAGTTCAAAATGGCCAACATGGAAAAGCCCTTTCAGATTACCTCCAGTGACTCCACAGATTTGTGCCATATATTAAAGCATACTGTCGGCATGAGCACCCTAGCTAAATCTCTTTTTGCCAAATGCCTCCTAACTGCATTCTGTATCCATCCATGCAGACTGTCTTTCTGAGGTAAATCCTTGTCCCTTCAAAATAACTTCCTAAAGTCTGGCCTGGCTATGATAGTCACCCCCCTTTTTTGAAAAAGTGTTTTGTCTTTCCCAAGACAGGAGGCGTCCTGTTAAATCTGAGCATCTGGATTTGATACTGAAGCAGACACAGCTCTTGGGAAGTCCAAAGAGTAATGGAAATAGTATATTTTTCTAAATACAAAAGAGGAGAGGTAAAAAAGACAGGAAGATGCACTGTCAAAAACACTTTCAGACTTGTAATTCCAGGATTCGTTGTGCATGTAATTTCTCTTCACTCTTCCTGCTGATCTAAAACAACACTTGTGATTTATTCTTTCCATCCCCCCATCATATTTGCTACCATCACATACACCAAGAGCACGAAGAAGGAATGAATGATTAATTTTAATAAACTAATTGTAATAGAGGTTAAAGATCTTTCCAATTAAGTACCATCAAAGCATCCCAGATTCAGCTTCACAAAACCATCCACAGAAAAACCCGCAGTCCTTTCTGTTAATTGGTATGAAAGAGCCTTTTCAACCCAAATGGTGACTTACTTGCCAAGAAAGCACTTGGGAACAGTGCTTAATTTTCTCCTCCTGTCTTTGATAAGGTTCACTCTTTTGTTCGTCATCATGTGATACAGCTTCTCCCCTTTCTCAGCGATCATGACATAGGCATCCCGCTCCATGCCTAACTTCAGACCTGGAATACAGAAGCAGGGTTTCCCCATAAACTCTTCCCAGATCAAACAACAAATCTGCTAAAAGCCAAACCTGAAGCCATGCAGATAGGCAGATCACAGAAAGATGATGTGTGATTCCCCAGAGAGAAACTAGTTTCATGAGCATGGAAGATGAAATTAACCTTCCAGTTTTGATGGAGAGCTTTGATTTTTCAGTGGCACAGTGAGAGATTGCATATGAACTCTATGAGGGATTGTTCTCCAAGGGTATAATGGGTTCTGTTCTATTGTAATGCAAGGTCCGTGCTCTGATAATAAACAAGTGGTGCTGGAAAGTACCGTCAAGTCGCAACTGACTTATGGTGACTCCACAGGGTTTTCAAGGCAAGAGACTAACAGAGATGGTTTCCATTACCTGTCTCTGTGTTGCTTGGTGGTATCCCATCCAAATACTAACCAGGCCCGACCCTGTTTAACTTTCCAGATCTGATGAGATCAGGCTAGCCTGGGCCATCCAGGTGATGGCCAGTGCACAATACTTAACCCAAAATATACCTCATTCCTCATAACACCTAGTTTGGCTTCTCTCACAGACTCCTCACCTGAACTAGATAGCCCTCAAAGCATCAGAAGCTGGTATAGAAACTTTCTACACAGTTAAGGATGATTCACATAGTAAGTGTGACAGAGGTTATGGAGATATGTGTAGTTAGTATGTGGAAGCGGCCACTTACAGAGAGAAGGTAATGCATCTTTATCTTTCACAATAACTCTACCAGGCAGCATGAGACAGTTTTGATACAACAAACTAAGAATCCTCTAGAGTCTTTTTGCGAAATTAACTACTGAATAAAATGATCCCTTGATATAAGATAAGAATGAACATGATTTCTGCAGACAACAAAGTTCTCTCACATATTCTCACACAAACAAACAAAAAATCAAGAGACCACCACAGATACTGTTTTGAGCAAGATGGGAAATGTAAGTCAAACAGGCCTAGATAATGACCAAGCTTGTTAACTTCAGTAAATAAAAAACTGTGGGTGAAATTTGGACATATAATATGAACCATTTTACTCCCTAACTGCCAACCTTAGGAGCAGCAGTGGCGTAGAAGGTTAAGAGCTCGTGTATCTAATCTGGAGGAACCGGGTTTGATTCCCCGCTCTACCGCCTGAGCTGTGGAGGCTTATCTGGGGAATTCAGATTAGCCTGTACACTCCCACACATGCCAGCTGGGTGACCTTGGGCTAGTCACAGTTCTTCGGAGCTCTCTCAGCCCCACCTACCTCACAGGGTGCTGAGAGGGGGGAAGGGCAAGGAGATTGTAAGCCCCTTTGAGTCTCCTACAGGAGAGAAAAGGGGGATATAAATCCAAACTCTTCTTCTTCTAAGGTAAAAATAGCAGAATCTTTGGCAAAGGGACTTGGCAGTCAGCCATTTTGTGGCAACTGGTTGGGGTCTTGCCGTCTCACATCTCTTCTCAAAGGGTACCATCGGAGCAAGTTGCTGTCCAGGGCTTGACACAGCTGAGCACTCTACAGTAAGGGCTTGTGTCCTAGACACAAGATCTTTTTCCTGTTCCAATAATGGCAAAGTGGTTACTTCAGTTTTTCATTATAAATTTTTAGATCCTCTCCCCTTTAGTACTTATTACTACTGGGGATGTGTCTTTTTGAAGAGATTCTTCACACATACAGTGAATCCACAGAAAGGATTTTAGATATGTATTCAGGTCACATGGGCAACAGGATCTTAATGTATGGGTGACATGGCGTACGTGTGGAGGCCACACTTAAGCATAACGGTAGAATTCAGAAGGCTGCACAAGTCTCAAATGGAACAAAGGTCAAACAGGAATCATCCACCAGGACTAATTGTCCTCAGGCCAGGCATAGAAAAAAAGAGCCTTGGAGCAAACTTCAAGAATGGCCTACAGGTTAGAATATCAGTCTTCGGATCTAGGAGACCCAGGTTCAATTCCCCTGTTTACCAAAGAAGTTGTCTGGGTAAACTTGAGAAACATTTTCTCTTTCTCTCATCCTAATCTACCTCACTGGATTACTGTCAGGTAAAAATGAAGAACAGGAAAAAGGTGTAAGCTGCTTTGGGTCTCCACTGGGAAGAATGGTGAGGTAAATATGTAAGCAAATAAGTTTACTTTACCTAATATTAAGGGGGGAATTGACTAACAGAACTTTTACAACAGAACCAGGGACTCTGGTGGCGTGCGGGAAATAAATACACAGACAAATTAATTCATTGATTAATTAAACAAATAAATAGCAGTAAGGCTCACCATACGGCGTAAGCCCCAACATTAGGTACTCCTAAATGCTGAAACAAGCATACAAAAAGAATATGTAATATTTCTTTTGCAGAACCTACATTTGCTTTCATTATCTGACATCTGGTGAAAAGATTTTGGCAGAGCAAGCAGCCTGGCAGATTGCCATCTTCCCCATACCATGAAGTTACTCAACTATGCTTGCTGACAAGTGCTGCCAAGTTCTGCCAAAGGTAATTCAGGAAGTAAGGTTGTGAGAGAAAGCAGCCTGTGTAATGCTATGCCTCTCCACGCCTGTAACATTATCAAGCTCTGAGGTAAGCAGAAGAAAGCAATGTATCTCTTCCCCAGGTCATTCTGGGATGGAGGGTAACGAGAGAGGACCAACAGTGGCATTGTCTTGTAAAGGTCTCAAACCTTGACGCAGATCCTTTTTGGACACGTTTATATTGTATGAAAACACTGGCCTACCAGTGTCAATACTTTCCACTCTGACTGGAAGTAGCTCTCCAGGTTTCCAGCTTCAGGTTTTTCACAACAATTACACCCTATCACAGCTCCTACCCAATGTCACCTATTGAACTTCATGGCTGTGGGGAGTTTGAACCCAGCTCCTAAATCCCACATTCTAACCACTACATCACATTTTACTGATCACAACGTTTAATTCCCCCACTTCGTTCTATAGTCCGTTTCCTTTATCATTACACTATCCCTTGTACTGACTGTAGAAGGGGGAAGTGGATTGTGTTTGCGTCCATAAACTGAAAATGTCAGCACCAGCAATACGTGACCGGGGGTGGGGGTGGGGGGGGGTGTCCCTTTTCATTTAAAAAAATGTAAATGAACAGTTACTGATAATAGGCAAGAAGTGCTAACAGTTAACTATCTAACACAATCCATCGCTGTCTGAAATATGCTCTTTCTCTGTTTGATCAAATTTATTCCTCTTTTGTTTGTTCAGCAATTTCAGCTCCTTACTGAACATATGCACTCTTGGCTATCTCTTGGATAGTTGGTTCTGGTGGGTTTTCTGGGCTGTGTGGCTGTGGTCTGGTGGATTTTGTTCCTAACGTTTCACCTGCATCTGTGGCTGGCATCTTCAGAGGTGTATCACAGAGAAAAGCCTGTTTCACACTGTGTCTAAGTGAGAAGGGAAAGTTTAGTGGGGTATATTGTCCATGTCTCAGGGTGGGGAACCAATCATTAAGTGTTTGGGTGGAACATGCTATGCAAAGGTGTGGTTCAGTGCATTGTATTGCGGGTGGGGTCATCAGTCCATTCTTTAAGTACTGGGAGCCAGGCTTTCGACAATACATCTCTTGGATACTTTACAAAGTTCCAAGAAAACTCAAAAAGCAGTTATTTTTTAAAACAAAATTTAGGCAACCCTGCAACTATTTGCTTAAAGAACAAGACGCCCAAAATAAACAGTCCGACATGAGTCAGGTATCCAAGGGGCTTTGAAGGTCTGCGTGGTAAAAACAGAGGCCTTGTGTCCTTCTGACATATTGCTGATCTTGCAGGAACCAAGTATCATAGGAAGAAGGCCTCAACTGTCTCCACTGCCGGCTGGGCTAAGCTCAGAACACATAAAGGGTGTGAGATTCAGGGTCTAGAAGTGCCATTTTGCATGACAGGCTACTATACTAGAGCAGTGGCAACATTTGCAGCCTTCTCAGCAGGGGCTCCAGTTGAGGAAATCAACAGAGAGGGGACAAAGATGCCCTTCTCCATGTGGGTGAAGCATTACAGTCGGGACTAGAGATTGCTGTCGAGGTTATTATCATCATTTATTAATACGGTCAACAATTAGAGTAACAAAGCAGTTTTAAAACAATGTTGCAGAGATGCATCCCTTTTATAGGATCAATAAATATATCTACAAGAGTCAGCTAAAAGCCTAGCCTAAGACAAACATACTCACAACTGGCAACATGAACTCCATCCATCCATCCATCCATCCATCCATCCATCCATCCATCTATCCATCCATCCATCCATCCATCCATCCATCCATCCATCCATCCATCCATCCATCCATCCATCCATCCATCCATCCATCCATCCATCCATCCATCCATCCATCCATCCATCCATCCATCCATCCATCCATCCATCCATCCATCCATCCATCCATCCATCCATCCATCAAATCTTAACTTCTCAATATCAAGAGCCCTCCCAAGTTTTTCTGGATTTACAGAGCTGTGTGAAAACTGAGCACCAGTATGCAATCTTTGAGAGTTTGTGATCAAAAGAAGAAAATCTAGTTTGGTTGTGTTTGATGTTCCAGGTAATCTGTCCAATAAAGGACCTATAGTTTCTTTTTAAATGTTGTAATGGAGGATGTAGTTGAAAAATATATGCTCAATTGACTCAATCTCTCTTTGTGAGCAAGCACACACCCTCTGTTCATAGGGAACTTTTGCAAATTTCCCCACCAATACAGCAGATGGCAAAATATTGCTACTGGCCACTTGGCCAGTGTAAACACCCTACTTGCCTTACTAGATTCCAGAAAGAACAAGTGGGCTGCCAGGGGTACAGTAAATCTCAAGTCATATGGAGAGATATAGCCAGGAGAAGACAAAATATCCAATTGTCTCTCTATATCAAATACTCCCTGTTTGACTACTGTTCTTGCTTGCTCAAGTCCAAGATTTAAAAGGGTTTGAGGAAAAAGACCTAACCTTTGTAAGGAGCTTAGAGCACCCCTGTGCCAGCTCAACTGGAAATTATCTTGGAGAATTAGCGGGAATAGCCCTTGGGGGTTAAGGCTGCCAGATAGCCATTCAAAGACTGATATAATGCAAATCTTGGCCTCAACTCTGATCATCCAGTTTCAAGTCTGATTCACATGTTTGGCATACAGTTGAGTACTTGTAACAAAGTCCAAAGAAATTTGGTCTGGATTCTCTTAAGTGAACCAAATAAGGAAGATGGAGGGTCTAAAAGAAGCCATAAACTAACTGGGGTACTGATTTGGCTTTAAACAGCTTAAGGGCCACCAGTATAAAGAAGGGCCCTTGAGATTTATGAAATCTGATTATGCTGTATGCCAGTCTTGCCCTGATGCAGCCATTGTATTATTGTTGGCAAGGTCTCTGTGGGGAGAGGAGTCCTATTTCAGATGGTGCATTAGAACCACAAGGACTGGACAATCATCTACTGCTCTTTCCCCCTTTTTTCCCACCCTGAGTTCTACCTTGGGTATATAACCAGCCAAGATGACTGAAGCCCCACTGAAGGAGAACAACACATCGTACTTACCATGAAGATGGCTTCTCTTCAGTGGGGTGAAGTCATTCAGATCCCACCCAAAAGGGTGTTGGAAATAATAAAATGTGAGCTATAGGGAAGTATTAGGGGTCTAGGGCTTTGGGATGACTGGAGAAGCCAGCCCCCTAGAGTCCAGGAGACACTATACAAATGTGCCTGCATTGCTGGAGGTGTGAGCTATCCAGCCTGGCTGACTTCACCCCATTGAAGAGAAGACACCTTCATGGTAAATCCAATGTGTTGTTCTGAGAGAACTAAGGTCACCCCAACAGGCTTCATGTGTAGGAGTGGGGAAACAAACCCAGTTCACCAGAATAGAGTTCCCCAATTCTAAGCTCTTCACCAGACTTGCAGGGGAAAATTAACATTTCAGAATCTTTACATGTTGCATTCCCAGTTTTGCAATAATTGTCAGGGCAGACTGAATTGGGGGCAGGCTTGTGGCTCAGTGATAGAGTGAGTGCTTTGTATGCAAAAGGTACCCCCTTAAGTCTCAGTTTCTCCAGTAAAAAAACATTAGAAAAGTCTCTTTTCCTAAGACCCTGACAATCTAGGACAAGCATACTGGCAAGACCACCTCTCCCCCAGGGCACCTTGCACTCTGCTTGTTTGGTATGGTTGCTCAAGTGAGAAAGAATTGCTTAGAGGTAATTATAATTTTAATTGCAACAACTGTTTGGATTTAAAGGCAGATATTCCTCTGACATCTGAAAGGAAAGAAAGTGATACTGCTCTTGATCTATCTCTGCTTGTTCCCACAGATGTTTTATTTGTCATCTATATTCCAGAAAGATGCAATTTCTCTCCTTGGGACCCGTGTAAGCTTGTGGTGAAAAGGTGAAGGCTGGATCTTCTCCTCAACAATTCTGTTTATAAACGTGAGCCTTGCAAATTCATTATATAAAAACAAGTTCTAAAGTATTACAGGAAGTGGTAGTGTGATGCCTGTAACCACAGTACTTCTTGAGCACTGACATTTCCAAGCAATAAAGTGGAAAAAGTACAATTTTTCAACCATGGTGCATTAAAAAGATATCACAGGACCCAGAGAGACTTTTAGAAATGATCTTTCTTCCTTTCTCAGATGGATAAGACCACATCCACAAAAGAGCACACAACCACTTATTCTCCTTATTCATTCAGCACATTTTTTTTAAAAAAATACAAGTCACAAACTTACACTCTCTCTGCTCCCGTTCCTTGATTATAGCATCCAGCCACTTCTGTTTGTCCTCCGCCGTCTTGGCCATACAGACAAACCATTTGTTTTTGGCAGTGTTGTGTATCTTCCAGCCATTTGTCACAGTGTAATTGTTGCTGTGGTAATCTGCTGCAAAAGTTCCAAGAGAAAGCAAGAGGAGTAAGGACTTTGTGAAACAGTGGCTGTGAATCATAGAATCATAGGCTCATTCCGCACATGCAGAATAATGCACTTTCAAACTGCTTTCAATGCTCTTTGAAGCTGCGCGGAATAGCAAAATCCGCTTGCAAACAGTTGTGAAAGTGGTTTGAAAACGCATTATTCTGCGTGTGCAGAAGGGGCCATAGAGTTGAAAGAGATCCAAAGGATCATCAAGTTCAACCCCCTGCCATGCAGGAACACACAATAAAAGCAGTCCTGACAGATGGCCAGATGTGGTTTGAGACTTGGCAACCACCTACTAGGGGAAATGGTAGTGAGGTTACTGACATGCTGGATTCCACTCCCTCTTCAAAGTGGTCCTCTAACAAAACTTATTTCTGACCAGGAACATCTAGGATGATGTCATCTTGGGTTCCCCATCATCTACAGAAAGCAACCCTCCCGTCCCAAAGATCATAGATGACATTTTAGTGATAATCTAAGAGTTGCATGAAGTCCATTCCCCCTGTCTTACCCATTCACAACTGTAAAGGAAAATCGTGACACATGAAATGTAGCAGATTTTATTTATTTATATTTACATTAATGTTTATAGTCTACTTTTCTCACTGAGATTTGAGAGAAGATGTCAAATCTGCACAGCAACTTTTTAAAAGGCAGTCTATTAGAAAGATCCTACACAAGGTTTCAAACCAGCTAACAAACAAAGGACCCCACAAAAATCCCTTCATTATAAGCACATTTGGATTCATGATTCTCAACTGTAGAGGCTAGGATGCAGGGTTATCTTAGCCAATAAAAAACATAATTCCATTAAGAAAAGTGTGTTTAAATATCTTTTACCAGTCCCATCTTCCACATTCTCAACCTCCATGACTTCTGTATTTATTCGGCCCCTGAAGATATAGAGGGATCCGTTGATTGACTTGGTACGTTTAGATGTCTTTTTCCCAGCAACTCTGCAATGAGAAAAAAAGTGGTTCTCCAAATGACTTTTTTACTACTATTTAAACAAAAACATGCATTTTTGTTACGACCTTTTCCCCAACCTCTTTTTGTTCTCCCCCGCTGTATGACTAACCACTGAAAGTGGACATCCTCAAATTTACCCACCCCTACCTTGCTTTATGACAGAAAGGATTTTGCCACCGAACCACCACCCCACGTCAACCTGTGCTTATTTGAAATGTATCTTATATTCTAATAGCAAAATCGGCCAATCTTTGGATACTTAAATCTGGCGACTGGAGCCATAAACGGGCAAGACAGATTTTTCTACAAACTGGACAAGGGCCTCAGGTTTGCAGAAAAACCTGATTTTTTAAAAAACAAAACAAAACCAGGGGGTGGGTTAAAAAAACAGAAAAGATCAAAGGAATGCATGTAGCTTTAAGCAATGGATTCCCTCAGTGGCTGTTGCTAGGCAACCACAGCATTCCAGATCACAGTTTTTATGAGTAAAAGGCAGGGAGAGGGGAAGGGCGCTTTTCTGGCCTATTTTGGCATTTGAAGGAGGATGCATTGACTAGCTCCTGGTTGGGAAATTCCTGGAAATTTTGGGGTGAAATCTGAGGAGGACAAAATTTGGGGAGGAAAGGGGCCTCAGCAGGGTAGAATGCCATATATATTTTCGTTAGGAAGCAGGGTTTTTTTTTTAAATTTAGCAGCCCTAGTTTACTCTTTATCTTTTGGAACATAGACCTGAGGGACGGTGCCTGGGGAAGGTGGAGTTTGGGGAGGGGAGGGACCTATGCAGGATATAGTGCCATAGACACCTCACTCCAAAGCAGCCATTTGCTCCTGGGAAACGAGGGCCACCAACCTTCAGTTGAGGGCTGGGGATCACCATTTTAAAGCAGCCATTTTCTCTAGGTGAACTGTTCATTGTCTCCTGGAGATCAGCTATAATCCCAGGAAACCTCCATCCAAACCTGGAGGTCATTTATCCCAATTATGAGGTGGGATTCATGTAAAAACAATGCACAACTAAGCATCTAAGCATCTGAACAGACATGATCTAAATATCAACTCACGGCTGCTTCCTTTATTATCAGTATGTTTCTTGGGAGAGCTGAAGCTATCGTACAATAAGCTGGGTGAAATTCTATCACAAACAGAGCTTCCTTATCATAGAAATATTTTATCAGTAGCAAGAAACTTAGCATATTATATCATAAGCTTGCAGGAGAGCTGTTTACTCCCAGTGCTGGCTCCCTGAGGAGAGCAGAAACTATAGGTCTCATTGTGCCTTAGGTGTTACTAGAATTTCTCCACCCCTTCTCCCACACAACCCTCTTCTGCATTGAGAATGGTAATAAATATCATATATATTTTTAAAAGATGTGCATATACATTTTAGTGTTTTTAGTTTTACAGCCTTTACCATTCTGAGAAATTCTGTTTGAGGGTTAACTTGGTTTGCTAACAAGTGAGGACTCATTACTAAACTCATTAAAAAAATTCTTTAAAAAAGAACAGTCCAATGTCACCAACACAACCTCCGAAGAAAAGCAAGTGGTACTACATCTCTTATTTTAAATCTAGCTGACGTGAGGAACAATCAGTCTGCTCCACGAAAGCCTTCAGCATGCCAACAAAAGCTATATTTAGCTCTTTGTGGGTATGCAACTATTTAATTACAAATGCATCGATTCCCTTATTAAGCATGCAGCCCCTGTTGGGCCACATGTCAATAGAAACTTTGCCATGCTGACAGTTCTGAGCTAGTATCAGAGTGTTTTGCTTCCTAAGCTCCAGTAACCTGAGGGGCTCTCTCAGCATCTTTAAGATGGAAATCGGTCCAGACAGAATGATTCTCCCAAAGATACTGCCTGACTTTTTTACAGAATAAAGCTGTCTGACTCCTATAATTTTGGCAGCATGTAGAACAAGGACAGAGGTCAAGTGACCAATTTGCGGGCTTTACAATGAGAATCTATAAACCATCTATAAACCATAACTGGGACCCAGGGACATGAAAGGGAAAGCTTCTTTAATCACAGCATGTTCCATAATCAAAAATGAGAATCCTAATGTAGTTGAAGTCAAGAGCACAGAGGAAAGCAGAGCAGTGATTAATTCAGAGGTAAGGACATCCTATTCTCTTCGCTAATGAACTCTCAACAGCTTCTCTTTCTAACCTCCTTTTGAACTTCTTTGCAGTACAGTGACTTGAAGGTCAACCTTTCAATGCTCACAAAAAGCAGTAATGCACGCTTTCTCATTTCCAAATGTTGAAGCGATTAGCTCTTAAAAGAGTCACACCACAGAATAAAGGGAGCATACACAAATATTTGTGATGAGTATTTATTTAGAATATTTCTGTATCCTGGCTTTCTCCCAATATCACCCAAGACAGGAAACAACAGTGAATATAGCAAATATCTATCTATCTATCTATCTATCTATCTATCTATCTATCTATCTATCTATCTATCTATCTATATCTATATCTATATCTATATCTATATCTATCTATCTATATATATATAGATATAGATATAGATATAGATATAGATATAGATATAGATATAGATAGATAGATAGATAGATAGATAGATAGATAGATAGATAGATAGATAGATAGATAGATAGATAGATAGATAGATAGATAGATAGATAGATAGAGATAGATAGATAGATAGATAGATATAGATATAGATAGATAGATAGATAGATAGATAGATAGATAGATAGATAGATAGATAGATAGATAGATAGATAGATAGATAGATATAGATATAGATATAGATATAGAGATATAGAGATATAGAGATATAGAGATAGATGAGATAGAGATAGATGATAGATGATAGATGATAGATGATATGTATGTATGTATGTATGTATGTATGTATGTATGTGTGTGTGTGTGTATACACACACACACATACACATATACATATATTCATGACAATTGGTAACTAAAGCAGACAAGCCAGAGGCCACATCTGTATGCAGCCCACATGTATACATGCAGTCATGTTTTACTGCAAATGCTATGTGTAGAGTTGCCAGGACTCAAAATATAGCAAGGGACGCACTGCCTCCCAACCACCATTGCTCACTGTCACTTAGCTGGCAACTCTAACTATGTGCACGATCTAATTGTGTCTAGCATGGGCACACTTGCCTAGGTAGATGTGTTAATTAGCACACCTGTACAAATAGGTGTGTCAACGGTGTGTGAACTTTGGATGTGGTGAATATATATTTAGATAAACTTCAGATTTCTTAGAATCCTCTGTTTTTTTAAAAAAAGAAAATCAGATCCTGATGATTTGGACAGTTCTTGCTGCAGTTATTAAGGAAATATAAACACAGATCCTTTGGGGAACACAAAGTGTCGGAGCTGCCTTGTCCAAATCCAAGCCAAACTACAGCAAACTCGCTCACTAGTGCCTGCTCTGAACACATAAGACAACTTTCTCAAAAGGCAGTAGAACACTTTGTTTCCTAAAACTTGGTGTTCCCGGAAACCTGCAGAAAGGGAGGGGTTGTATTAATCCCAACTACAAGCGGAACAAGAAAGACTCAAAAAGGGAGGAGGAAGAGAGGGGGAAAAGGCAAGAGAAGAATGAAGAAAGCTAGAAAGGGTTCAATAATGATTTCAAGTAGACGAGGGTTTGCATACAGAATGGGATGTAGGATGTATGCAGGAAGGTGACAATACAAAACGCCTGGCATTTTAAAATGGCCAAATTTGAGAAATGGAAAAAATAAATATGGAAATTGACCAGATAATAATCAGTGACGTTCTTTCCATATTGCTTCCAAGGCTTCGCTAGTGAAGCATCAGAGATAAAATCTCAATATCTCCTGATTCTCTCAAAAGATAAGAAAAGTACTTATTTGCTGGAGGGTAAAAAGAAAAAGGAAAAGCCAGTAAGAATTAAAAGCTGCAGATGGCCAAATGACCCTCTTTTCTTGCCTCCTCAATACTGCGTATAGTAGCATCCTTCTCCTTTTCACAGTCACTTGCTTTGCCCGAGGTATTCTCAGGAATCCCCTGCATTCTCTCACACCAAGCTTGAAAAAGCCTCCAAATTACTCTTGGCGACGTGCCCAGACTCCAATTGCTCCTGCCTGAGCCACCTGTTCTGAGAAGGTCCGCAGCTGGGAAACGGATGGCTCAGCACAGGGCCGGGATTCATGATCACTTTTGCTCTGCAACTCATCAGTTCCTGTCATTCTAGCAGCATTCTGCGAAGCCTCCTCAGTGGTGCTGTGCAAAAGATTCCTCTCGTCTATTTCATATTTCTTTAGTTACACTAAAAGGAACTCAGAGAATTTTTGTTTCCTCCCATTTACACCACAGCGTGAGAACCCTGTAAAGTGTGGACATTGTCAATAGAGAAACTAAGAGTTTTAATAGTCCTTTCTTTCTGTACTGGCTGAGCACCATCTCCTTGGTGAGCTGCAGCAAATATTGCTCAGCCTTCTAGCTGGTGGGTAGGAGGAGAAGACGCCAGTGCAGCTCCAAACACTATGGAGATCAGTTCTTCCCAATTTGTTGAGCATGGACTATATATAGCACTGTAAAAGTAAACAAACCGAGGTCTACGCAATCTGCACTAATCATCCAGACAGGAAAATGGTAAGAATCTCCAAAGTGACACAAACAAGGGGGCTCACCTGGATTTCCGCTTGCAGTAGACCAGCAGGTTATCAAAGAGGAAGAACGTTCTCTCCTGGATGTTTCCTGCCGAGATTTTTAACAAGGTACCCTGGAGCAGGAGTTGGGTACAGATGTCTGTCAAGTTGGATCCCTAGAGCACAGAATGACAGTTTGCTTAACCTTCCCTCTAATTAAAGTTGCAATCAAGAATTTCCATGTACTGCTGATATTTATGCTCACCACCTCCATCTCGCAGAAGGGTGCTTTGATTGCAAGGTGAAATCCTTACAATACATCCAAAATCTCCTCCTCCTCCCCCACACACCGGACTTTTTGTGTTTTGTTTATTACTGATTTCCAAACTAAATGTTCTCCTAGTTTAAGAAAGTTGTTACAGCAGGTCTGGGGGCTAATTTGCATGTCAGAATTATGGCTGTTACATCAACTCAAAAATAACAGTAATAACAGTACCTGATTAAGATATTCAAATGATTAATTGATGAAGGAGAAATGCACCATAAAAATTTAGGTTATGCTGTATTGCTTTAAATCACACCATGTGAGAGCTGCCATTACGTGGGCATTTTTTAATAATAACCTTCTTATCTGAAAACAAGACAGTATATAAAAATACAGCCCGTTCTATGAAAAGAGGGAGGATCCAAAGTGCCGCATGTGGAACAGAACTTGTGGCATGAGATTTTCACACCTCTGAAATTCTGTTGTAGGCCACCCCATCCTTCAATGCTGGCCTAGAGGCCAGGGACCCCAGGTATTTTACTGGGCATGGTATGAGAGTTGAAGTGGAAAGGGGGAGCTGCATGAAAAATTGCTCCCTTCTTCCAAAAGACCTCCCAAAAGTAGAAAGCAAGATTTAGAGTCAACCCATCAAATATAAACATTTAAATGCCCAGCACTAAGCTAAACAAAAGAAGAGCTGATCTGAACAATGAAGACTAGCAAACATTGACAAATGCTAACTAAGCTGCAAAATCAACACATGAAACTGCTTTTTCTAAGTCAGATTATTGGTCCATCAAGATCAGTATTGCCTACTCAGAATGGCAGCAACTCTGCTGTATTTCAGGCAGATGACTTTCATGTCATCTGCTTGACAGTTTACCTACTATCTGTAAACTAGAGATACTAGACTGAGGTTGGACCTGGGACTGCACTAACACTGAGCTACCACCCCTCCAATCAAAAGTTTAGTGAAATAAAAATGTCTTAGTGTGGCTAGATCATAAACGTTGATGCCAGGCAGACCTTTTTGGCAAGATAATCTCCTCACAGCCACCACTGAACTCTATGCTTGCAGCAGGTATTGTCCTCGATACTCCTACAAAACAAAATGTTCCTGAAGGCTATGGCATTTCAGCCCTGGCCACCACTTTCCTTATCGCACACACATAAGTGTGTCACAAAAACAAACCCCCAGACACCTACATAGTGGTGGTGGCCTGCCTAATAAAATGATCTAAGGAATCAGGCAAACTAGAGAAAGCAATGCTCTAAGATTAAAAGATCAGGAAGCAAATTGCTCATTTCCCACTTAGGTATCCAAAGTATTAACAATGGGGACATCCTTGGACCTCAATCCTGTTTAAAACAAGCCACTTCTTTTCTTAATATGGGGACAGGAACTCTGCTGAAATTAATACAGGAGACATGGCATAGTCCGCTATGTTTGCTAAGAAGTAAAGGAAGAAAGTGGGTGAGGGTAGTTGACTTTTTTACAAAAGGAACCAATGATCCTTTTGTAATGTGGAGGGGACAGCCATCCATGGGATGGAGGGTGGGTCATAAAGATGGACATGGTAATAACAGCAATAGAGGACTCATAACGTAGGTTGAGATTATTCCTTTTGCTGAACCAGTTTGTTAATGGAAAAATAGAATCATTTGTCTTGTGTTTACATTTATACTACAAACATTAAAGACAACATCCCAACAGACTATGGGCATACTGTCATGCAGTGCTTAAATTAGTCATCACATTTCCTGTGTTTGTAATGGAAAGACAATACCTATGCTGGCTAGAACTTACATTTGCTTGAAAAACACATTTCTTCTGCATTGCATTGATTAAATTTTCCCTGGAATAACTGGTAAAATGGGGGTGCGATCCTGAAATAAGTTGAAGCATGGATGACTTCATTGGTTGCAGGAGTGCAGTCAGGGGGTTAGACCACTGTTTTTACAGAACATCACTACCCCCAACACACACACACAGCCCAAGGATGTATTGGCAAAGTGGCCACTGGGGCTCCTGAGTTCAAAAACTGCCCCACCCCTTCAAGCGCCGAAACATAACAAACTCTCTGACTGGCTCGTCAACTGCATCTGAGGCTTTTGCTACCCTGAACGTTATATTTAGGCTCTGTTTGCTGAACCGGCTATTCAAAAACACACACGCAGCTGGGGATCATAGCTGCTCACGTGGCCCCAGAGGAACGCCAAGAACATCCTTAAGAGAGGAAAAATGAGCAAGTCTAAAACAAAACAACAGCGGCAGTCATGGAACATGCCCAATAGTCTGAACAGGCGGAAGTTTACATGATCTCCTGAAAGATGGCTGCAGCAAAGGAATCTCCACAGCTGGCAACGATCAGCCTGGATAGTTTAACAGTCAGTCCCAAAGCTCTTGCAACACCAGTATGTCAGTGAAATCATTTAACAACTATAGTTCCAGATAGTAGAATAAAAATGTACCATCCTTCACTCTCTCACTCTCTGTGCTTCCGCCTACTAATCTACAGATGCAAAATCCCCAAATATACCAAGCTCTGGAGAATCTATTAATAGCAGCTATCCCATAGATCACCTATTATTTCCTTTTCCTTTTAGCCAGGCTATTAAATAACTGCTCAACTGATCACAGGAGGTGAATAAAAATAATCTCCAGGTGATCAGACATTTAAAAAGTATAAATTGGAAAAGAGACAGTTCTTTTGTTTATTTTAAGCATTTAACAAAGATCGAATTTCAATCAATCAATCACCTTTTTTTAGGCATAAGTTAATTTTTTAAAAACAGGAATAACCAAAATAAGATCAAAGTCAAAGTGACTAATGTTTTAACAAAGCCCGCACTAAAAACTTTACTACATCTTCAGTCCGTTCAGGGCAGCAATCATTAAGTAGTATCTGATTCTTGGCCCTGTCGGAGGGGGCCAGATTTAAATTGAAGCTTGGGTGGTATCATCAGGACAGTCTCCGGAGGATAACCTACAATTTTGGTGCCGCTAGCTTAAAAATGCGCCCCTGCAGAATGAAATGTGAAAAAACACCAAAAAATACCCTCCTAAAAGCCCGCATACCTTGCATTCGGATTCATTCATATTCAGGCAGGACATATTCAGCCAATGTTCACCCAAATATGCCCAGATTCGGGAAAATCTGGTATTTGTTTCATCCGAATCTCCAAGGCTACTTGTAATCCCAAAAAGAACTGCACAATGTGTAGATGTCTATGTTAGCCTCTTCCCACACCTTCAAAATAGCATAACCCTGCACATGTCTACTCAGAAGTCAATCCCATTTGAAGGAAATTACTTCCTGAGCAATGCTACACAGACTTCAGTGGACTTAGATGAGCCTGATTAGAATTACACTGGGAATTCATCAAGGACAGACTTGCAACTTTAGAAGGAACCCTTATTGGACCACGTACCACCATCCATACCTCCCATCCTTCAATGTGAGACTGCAGCTGCTCGAGAGCTTCCAGCTTCTCCATCTGCCTCTTGGTCTCATTGATGTTGGTACAAACCGTCTTCATTGCCTGCAGTGCATTCTGGACAGCTTGATAATCCGGATGTTTAGTGGGCGTCCTCTTAGCTAATTCCTAGAAAAGAAAGGACAAAACAAAGAATACATTTAAGTTACAGCTCTCTTCATTACCTTCCCACCATGACGATCTGGGTTCAGGGGCCAATTCACATGACCTACATCTGCTTAATATAAAACTGTAGAGAGTGCTTTGGGTTTGTCTGGTCTCCACTGTCAAACACAGTCCTTGACAGGGAGGTATTCAGGCAGGAAGGTGCTGCTGAGTATCACAAGGTATAGACACATTATTGGCTGACTGGGCTAGCATCAGCATACCTTGAAGTGGGACAGCTGCCAGGGTGCAGGGATTTTTGTGGGACCCTCTCCTGCTGACTTCCTGTTTCCACATGTTCCCCCACCTGCTTCTTCTCTACCCACTCATGAGGTATTAGCTTTATGTCCTCGTTCCAAATGCTGCTCAACACCACTAGAGAAAGCATACATCCAGGCAGGGGAAGAACACAGGCAGGTGGGGTGGAATGTGTGAGCAATGGACTTGGTAAAGAGCAGAGAAGGGGGGATGGCCAATGTCTGCTCAGGGTCTCCCCAAAAGTTGGAACTAGCCATGTTGGTTGAGGACAGCTCCATTACTCTATTCCAGATTAATCTCTCTACCATTATTTCCAACATCAGTGAGTTCCACTAATAATAATTAAAAGGAAATAATCAGCTGCAATTGAAGACTTGATGAGCCAGAATAGTTCAAGTGGTTCAGATCACAGCAGCCAACCTAAGCTTGCCTTGCTGGAAATCAACTCATGGAAAGTCTTTGGCAACTGACAATAATCAACAATGACAAAGTTCTGGCAAAGAATTTGGCAGCTTCAACCCAGAATTAATCATTTTTTCAGACCAACAATATTTTATGACCAGACACTTCTGAATTAAAAAAAAAATCCTTTCAATAAGGTCCTACTAAACGTCTTTCTTTCCTCTTGGTACAGAATAGGATGTTTAAAATATAACATTTTTAGCCTGTCTGGAATGTTTCACATTCTTCCAATACTGCTATTGCTTTTCAAATTTAGCTTTGATAGCTTATAGCTCTGTGACCAAATGGCAAAATCACTGTGCAGCTGCCTCATTCCACATTTCCAGAGAAGGACTTTAGATGTGATTGGTGAACTAGCATTACAGAGTTAGCAAGTAACTAAGAGGTAACCAGATCAGTGTATTCTCTGAGGGAACAAATCTGCCTAAAAATAAAAGGAATTCAGATTCTGAGCCAAGTTTATCAGGTTTGCCCCAAGAAAATGCTGATTCTACAACCTGAATACATATTGGAGAAGTACATATATTCATTTATTCTTCAGACTGCCAGGCACAATCGGTCCTATACTCAGTGGATCCCAGGCCTGGAAATTTGACAACCACTGTCCTACATATGTGGCAGCAGCCCTGTCAGCAAGTGGAAAACTAAATAAAGTGGAACCTCAGTTTTCGTTGGTAATCCGTCCAAAAAGAATCGCCGAATTGAAAACCCTCAAACCCGATGGTAAAAATCCGGGGTAAACTTTTCCATAGGAATCAAAGTAAATCCAATTAATCCGTTCTAGGCACTCCAAAAAACATGCTAAAAACACATTTTTGGTGAATAAACATAGTGTTTTAATGCTGAAAACAGTAACAAACAATAACACTAGGACCAGCTTCACAGCCAGTGGACCAATGTCACACCAGAAAGCTGTCCAAAGAGGTCTGTTTCTGACGCCTCTTTAAGATTTATCTGAAATGGGGCAAGACGTTGTTATTAAACAAGTTGCAGACACGGCCTGCAACAGCTTTGTCCGGGTGATTTTTCTCCACAAACCCCTGCACCTGACTGCAAATTGATGAAAACCGAGGCAAATCGATGAAAAACCGAGACAAATGTTTCACTGAAAAAATCGATGAAAACTGAAACCGATGAAAACCGAAGGCAATGAAAACCGAGGTTCCACTGTACACTTATTGCAGCTTTTCCAGAACAAAATCTTATGCAACCCATGGCATTTCCCTCCTTGCAGTGTCTTAAAGAAGCAGAAAAAAATAATTCTGGATAGTGCTATGTTTAACTTAGCACAAAACGCTAGCATAAGGTTTTTTCACACTTCTGCAAGAAAGTCTTTTGGTAAATCCAACCAAAATGTTCATTTTATCTGCAGCTACAAAGGAGTCCACTTGACAACATGAACTTGAGAGCTAAGTGTGCTCTCTCGTCTGACCTTCAAAATCTGTTCAGCCTTCCTCATCTGTTTAATCTCACACTGAGTGGTATTCTTTGCTTGGACCATAAAAAAGCTGCAATGTCAGAAGTAGGCTTTTAAAAAAATTAAAATTATATTTATATCGAGCCTGCTTTTCAACACAAGTGCTAAGTAATTTTCACTTTTTAAAAAAGATGATGATGACAAAGAAGAAGACTGCAACTGTGGCAACATCTGCAACTTGGATCCTTTGACTGTGATCCCTGCATGCTAGACAGCCCTCCCGCAGAGAACACTTCTGCTCGCTCAAGGGCTCATTGAAATACAAATGGTAGCAGCTGAGGAAGTTTCTTCTGCAGTCACAGCAAACCAGTGCATGGGGAATACAGTCATAGGATCCAAGCTCATGCATGCAATTACATCATAAGCCATTGGCACCGAGAACAGCCTGGATGGAAAAATGCTGGGTTGATGCTGCCACTCTCTTTAATGGTCTCGGCCGTGGAGAACAGAGGAAGGAAGTTCACGGTGCAACTGGGCTCAGGCACTGTGGGTGCCTGCAGCTTCTTCAGTTTCCTGTGACAGCCTCCAATGATGTAAATGGCTTACTCCAAACCAAAGGAAACCGGGAGAGACCCTGAGCATCTGAAATACTGAGCCAGCTCAGCGTGTTTTCAAGGGACCAGCAAGCACTGGTGCTCTGGTCCTTTATACTCTCTTCTCATGGCCTCACAGGCTCACATGACTGGCAATAGGATCATGACTAAATGTAAATACACATCTTTCTAGGACCAGGACTGATTTTTGCAAATTCAACATTGTTGCTTTAATCCTTTGCAAAGCCAAACATTTGCAGATTCAACATCATTTTTTAAGTTCATTTGTTTGTTTACTGAAGAAGAAGAAGAAGAAGAAGAAGAAGAAGAAGAAGAAGAAGAAGAAGAAGAAGAAGAAGAAGAAGAAGAAGAAGAAGAAGAAGAAGAAGGAGGAGGAGGAGGAGGAGGAGGAGGAGGAGGAGGAGGAGGAGGGGGGGGAGGAGGAGTTTGGATTTATATCACCCCTTTCTCTCCTGTAGGAGACTCAAAGGGGCTGACAATCTGGTTGCCCTTCCCCCCTCACAACAAACACCCTGTGAGGTAGGTGGGGCTGAGAGAGCTCCGAGAAGCTGTGACTACCCCAAGGTCACCCAGCTGGCATGTGTGGGAGTGCACAGGCTAATCTGAATTCCCCAGATAAGCCTCCACAACTCAAGTGGCAGAGCTGGGAATCAAATCCAGATCAGAGTGCACCTGCTCTTAGCCACTGCTCTTAGCCACTATGCCACTTCTGCTCACTGGATTTGTATCCAGCACTATCCCCGCAGGGTTCGGGGCAGGTCACAATATAAAATCAGTTACACAATCAGTTCCTTCCCCCGTCGCACCTCCAGTTCTTTTCTTTTTCTCCTTTTGTCACTGTTCTTGCTTGTGAATTGATTTCAAAAGGAGCCATTTAGCGAAACTATCAGCCACAAATGTTTCCTTCCAGAAAGGGAAGTAGGAAGGGAATAGCGTCTGTGATTTGCAATGGATGTTCTTCCCCAGATATGGGAGAAATGCTCTGTGCTGACAGACAGGAATATCCATTAAGGGAGCAGGGCGACTGGTGCTTAACTAGAACAGGTTGTGCCCCAAACAACCTAGGTTGCCTAGCTTCCACCTTGGTGCTGAACTCTCAGCCGACAATTACAAAGGCAGATCCAATGGCAATTACAAAGGCAGATCCAATTTCCTCTTTTGGTCCTGGGCTTGACTGTGCAGACAAATGCTCTTCCTCTCTGTCTACGTATACCCCAGAGAGGTCACACAAGGTGCAGTATAGCATTCAAGTCAAACACACACCCCCCTTTGAAACCTACAAACTTCCACTTATGTCTAAAGCAGGAAACTTTAAAATCTGAAGTTTTCTTCATTCTTACCTAGGCCGACGACACCTTTCCATAATGAAAAGAATTTATCATTTTCAAAAAGCTTGTGTTATTTTACAAAATACAAACACCCTTTGATTTTTCTGTAAAAACAAGAACTCTTTTATCTTGTCTGGCCAAGGTCCACTGGTCTATTGTCTCTCCAACCTAATTCTGCTTTTTTTTTACAAAGTAAAGTCTATAGAAAGGGCAACCCCATGATGAAAGTTCTTGAGGCTAAACTGGGGTTTGATTCCCTAGTTAAAAAATATCCACAACAGCAGCACACTCTGAGATGGTAGATAATGTTGAAAGAGCACATTGGAGGGATTGTGGTCCAGTAGAAGACAACTGGCTTCACAGGCAGAAGGTCAAAGTTTCAATCCATGCCATCTCCCCTTAAAGAATCAAATAGTCAGTGATGTGCAAGACCTATGTTTCAAAGCTTGGAGAGCCACTGCCAGCTAGAGTAGACAGTACCTTTTTGGACACCCAAAGGTCCAACTCACTATAAGGCAGCTTCATATAGTCCTCTGGTTAAGATACCACTGCTGCAACATATCATCAGTTACCATCAAAAGGAAGAAACTTCTGTTTCCCCTTTTGACAACGTACAAGTGAAAAAGGCCCCAGGAAGTGGTCCCACAGAGCAAAACTGAACTCATTTTATACTCTTGGGACCAGATCAGGATTTGTCTTATACCACTTTCTTTATTCGTGGTTATTTTCTTTGTGTGGGAGCAAAGTAACTCATGAACAGAAAGTCTACAAATCTCAGTCATAGGAAGTTCTGCAATCTTGAAGAATATTTAAGAAGCTAGAAAAGTTGTCATGACTGACACCTCACCTGCACTACTGACTTGTGTAGAAAATCCTAACAAGCGGAGAATATGTACATTCAGAAGAGCTGATTTATTCTAGAGGCGGAGGTGAAAGTACATTTCTTACCTTTAATGTACTGGGTGGTGGGGGTGTTTCAAAACAAAAAGATGGGAACTACTGGAGATACTATATTCCGCCAAGTAGGGGAACCTGGGAACAAGGCTGTCAACTCTGTACCCTTTCTATCTGCAGAGATAAAACCACAGGTAAAGACCAGAGACAGAAGCCTTTGGGCAAGAATCAGAGGGCTTTAGGACCTTGGCTCTCATTACATGGCTCCAGAATGAATGAACCAGCCCAGTGGATTTAGAATCTGCCAGGGATGTGTGTTTTCTGCTTTTTGTTTTGTGGTGATGGTGGTGAGTTGGAGTGTCAGTAGCAAGCACTAATACATTTTGGGTGGGAAAATTCCCCACTCTGTACAGTGTCTCTATCTTCTTGATGGTGACATATATGTTATTTTGGGATTGACTGAGGACTGCGGTTCACACTACACCTCCCCTCACACAACCAAACACACTTGCAGAAGAGGACAAAATGTGGCCAAATGATCTCGATCTAAATCACCATCAGGGAAATGTATATGAAATGTTTTAATTATTAAATATTTAAATTATTGATGTTGAACCACATTTATTATTATTATTATTATTATTATTATTATTATTATTATTATTATTATTATTATTATTATTAATAATAATAATAATAATAATAATAATAATAATAATAATAATAATTAAATTTAATAGACCGCCCTACCCCTGAAGGGCTCAGGGCAGTGCACAATAAAACCAACAACAAACAATATAACATAATGTAACACTAAAAATCAAAGGTGCATTAAAATCCATTAAAACAGTAGCAACATCATAACACGCAAAAGCCCATATTTCAAAAGAGGCGTGCGAATCTCAGACTCCCTATTCCACACCCCCTTGGGAGGGAACCAGCAGATTGCCGCAGATGGTATGTCTAGATGGTACATGGGGCATCAGGAGGGGGCGGACAATCCACAGCTAGCCTCCCCAAAGGTCCGGTGGAACAGCTCAGTTTTACAGATGATTATTATTCATCATAATTATTATGATTCCTGTTGAACCGCATATATTAAGCTGCCCTGAGCCAGGGTTAGGATGGGGAGGGCGGGGTATTAAATCAAATAAAAATTTTTAAAATTAAATTAAAACTATGTACACACTGGTCATTCAGCGCCTATCACTATTTACAGCTAGCCAAACCTGAGGTAAATTGTGATGGGGCTTCTGAAGCACGCACTCTACCTTCCCCGGTAAAAAAACCCAGGTTAACCTTGCCCGTCCTGTATTTACCATGAAGGAAAACCAATTTTTAAAACAAAAGACAATTTTATTGTCCTATAAGGGGAAAGTGTACTTGTTTAAGATTAACATTATACAAATGTAACTGCATAAGAAAGGGAGATCTGGAAGCAGGAAAAGAGTACACCCTGAACTGTATAAATTGTTTCTGAATGGAGAGAACAGCAGTAAGTGCCAAACTACTTTTGACTGTAAGTTTTTCCACAGGCTTCCTAGTCCTCAAAACACAGATGAAGAAAGAAAGAAAGAAAGAAAGAAAGAAAGAAAGAAAGAAAGAAAGAAAGAAAGAAAGAAAGAAAGAAAGAAAGAAAGAAAGAAAGAAAGAAAGAAAGAAAGAAAGAAAGAAAGAAAGAAAGAAAGAAAGAAAGAAAGAAAGAAAGAAAGAAAGAAAGAAAGAAAGAAAGAAAGGCTTCAAAAACTAGCACAGCATTCTAATTTCCTGGAAGAGAGGATGTTGTTCAACAGAAGTGTGCCTTGTTTTCATCTCTCTGCACAGCCACCACCCTCTGTGCCTTCCTCAACACCGGATTTATTGTCTTCATTTTTGTATTAGAGCAGAGCACATATTTTTGCTGCTGAAAATTATAACCATTCACATAAAACCTCCTCCCTGCCTTTCAGTACGCTCCCCTTGGAGAGCATATCACATAATTTGCATAACATAATGTTCACTCTGCTCGCTACTTCACATAATAAAACACAGCGTACTACTGCAAAACAAACTCACTGACAATCTAGGACTAATCGTGAAAGAGAGATTGCACAAATCAATCTCATTTCCTGTTTCACATTCATGAGCTCAACAGGATTTCGAACAGCACAATTAATGCAGAAAAAAATGACTCCGGAAACATACCTGAACAGGGCTTAAACAAATATATCCTAGTTCAGGCAGGCACTCACTGAGAGCAGCTTCTACATCCTCAAAAACCAGGGGCAGAGCAAGGGGAAACTGTGCCTGAGGCGCAAGCCCTGCGCCCCTTGCCACAGCACTGCCCACCCCCGCCCCGGAATGCCCCAGCTACAGCCCAACCAGGGCGCCCCCCCGTCCCGTTGGCGCTACACCACTGTCAAAAAACACATGTAGAAAGTAATTTGATATGTACCCTTGATGCTGGAATATCCCAATGGGTCATTTCCCTGAAATATACTAGGAGACGGCTTCTGCTGATACCACTGGAAGCAACCTTAATTAGCCATCAGGAAAACAGCTTCTCTCCATATCCAACGTGCATTAGGGTAACAATAATAATCACTCTGTTTCACAGTGATCTCTTGAATTTGGCTTATACAAATCATGCTATTAACCAGCACGCTGATAAAGCATGGTGTATAACCTTATCCAAACATGCACACAAACAGAATTCTGGAATTTGCAAGGTGGGCAAAATCAACCACTTACTGTATATACTCACATATAAGTCGAATTTTTCAGCACATTTTTTTGTGCTGAAAAAGCCCCTTCAACTTATATGCAAGTCAGGTGTATTTTAAAAAATATTTTAGGGTTTTTACTTTGTCGGCCGCCAGGGGGCACAGTTTTTAGGCTAGTAGCACAAACATTTTCGGGATTTTTCAAGAGACTCTCCTGATGATACCACCCAAGTTTGGTAAAGTTTGGTTCAGGGAGTCCAAAGTTATGGACCCTCAAAGGGGGTGTCCCCATCCCCCATTGTTTCCATTGGGAGCTAATAGTAGATGGGGCTACATTTTGAGGGTCCATAACTTTGGACCCTCTGAGCCAAACTTCACCAAACCTGGGTGGTATCATCAGGCGGGTATCCTAAAGATACTCTGAAATGTTGGTACTGCTAACATAAACATTCCTTCCCTGACCAAAAATCCAGTTTTGAAGGATTTTAACTCTTGTGTTTTAGCTTGGTTGCTGGTTGAGCTAAAGTTTTTGTACTTTTAAAGTTATTGTTGAGACCATATTGTTTTTGTTGACCCTCTTTTCCACTTACAGAGCTAGTTTACTGTTTTTATTGAAATAAATATCCAAAAACATTTAACCTACTGATGCCTCAATTAATGTAATTTTATTGGTATCTATTTTTATTTTTGAAATTTACCAGTAGCTGCAGCATTTCCCACCCTCGACTTATACACGAGTCAATAAGTTTTCCTAGTTTTTTGTGGTAAAATTAGGTGCCCCGACTTATATGAGGGTCGACTTATACATGAGTATATACAATAATCCATCCGCCTTTTTTAAAAAAAGTTCAGTGGCATTCCCTTCCTTGGCAAAAGTCCCAGTGGAGAGCAGTGCAGATACTGAGGCTCCTAAACCGTCCAAGCAGCTGCATCAGAGAGTATTCTGCCCTGGGGAGAGCCACAGACACCTCCTTGAGCAGCACATCCTTATTTGAGATGCCCAGAAAATGGAAACAATGGGGCGCTGGGTCAGTGGCTATGTCAGTGGCTGCCATTGACCCAACAATGGCTTTGGGCTTGATTCCCAACAGCATGTGAATAAAAGTGGATTTGTAAGCTGCTGTGCTAATATATAGTGGGGAAGTTGGCCTAGAACAGTGATGGCGAACCTTTGGCACGGGTGCCAGAGATGGCACTCGGAGCCCTCACTGTGGGCATGCACACACAACGTTCATCATGTGCGGGTGAAAAATCACCCACACACACACACACCTAGGTTGGCCTGGGCCACTGAGTACGACGTGCGCGCACCGTGGTGAGCAGGGAGGTCCCGGGTGGCAGGCCTGATGCCTATGCTCCAGGTGGCTGCTGCCGTGGGGCGGGGGGAGGCACAGAGGAGGCAGAGATGCTAGAGAGGCACAGAGCGGTGCGTGCAGCACTTGATGGCTAGAGCAGGCTAGCCCCTGCTCGAGCAGGTGGGGCAGAGGAAGAGGGAGCCAACCAGTTTTTTTCTAAACTAAAACCTCAGCATTCAGGTTAAATTGCCGGGTTGGCTCTTTGCGATAAATAAGTGGGGTTTGGGTTGCAATTTGGACATTCGGTCTCAAAAAGGTTCACCATCACTGGCCTAGAAGCAATTCTGCTATGTTAAGTGGTTTGTGGGTACACAAACTATAAATGCTGATAACATTACTGCTATCTGCCAATAAGACTGGCACACTCAGGTGGAGCAGTTGTGGAACACATCAAGAAGAACTCTGCTTAACTTTTTTTTTCTTGACACGGCAGTGTAATATATTCATAGTTTTTCTTTTCCTTACTATGGGAGAATATTGAAAAATGCTAGCCACCAACTGAAGTGATGGCTGAAAATGTGAACTGGTGGTGAACTGAAAAATGCTAGCCACTTACTAACGCATTTGGCTAACACTGCAATTCTAAGAATGCTTTCCTGGGAGTAGGTCCCATTGAACAGACCCGAGTACAATTTGGATAGGTGTCAGGACCAGGTCCCAACCTCTGTACTTCCAGTAAGTTTCAGTTTCGTTTTCCCCAACAACTCCCATTCCTGCCATCGTTAAGAACCACCCACTGTACAAGGACCTCCCACTGGCAAGAACCCTCAGTTTCAGCACCCTGTAGCTAGGGCGATACAATTCAATAAAGTTCGTTCCTTTTAGTAAAGTCGACTTAGTTTGAGGGTGTTCAGCCTTACAATAGGCATGCTTAAGATTGCTCACTAAGCACAGGCCCTGAATTCATACTATAGGAACCTGGCTTAGATCCGCAGGAACATTTCCACAGGATTTCTGGCCACAAAACATGACTTTCTTGACCACCACCAGCCTCCCATGCTTACTCCTGGAGATCAGGGAATCACTACCCCAGAATAAGAGAAACCCCCTCTTCTCCATTAGCAGGAGACACTTTGGGGTTACAGCAAGAGAGGGAGAGAAATAAAATTAGCCTTGGTGGGCAAATAGCCTATAATCAGTGGAGATATCCAGGTGTGTCCCAAGATTCATACAGGAACTATGACCAAAGAAACAAATAGATCTTGTTTAAAGCTATTTTTTTCTGCTATTTTTGCACAACAAATTAACAGCCAGAATTATCGTGGGCTGAAAAACTATTGTTACGAATCAAAAATAGACTCGCTTTAATTTTCCTGCAGGGCTCTGAGCTCACACAGCTATAAATCTAGAGTTGAGAAGACTACCTTTTTTTAGCACCTTAACCTCTAACTAATTAGCGGCATCCTGTCTCTTTAAATCACTCCAGGGGGGGATAAAGGGCACCTTGTCAGATTTCCGTCACACTTGTTATCTGTACTCCTACCCATTTCTCAATTCTGACACCTACAATCATTACAGCTTGCAAATGCCACCCTGTTTAGCATTACCTTTCAAATGGATTCAAAGTCTGGCAGTTCAGTTTCTGCCTCCAGGTTATCCCTTCCTGGGAGCTCAAGAATCTCCCAGCCCAGGATGTAGTTTATAATTATCAGCTGCATTTTTTTAAAGTGGCTCCTACTGCTGCAAGGCATGGCCACCAAAAGAATGGCCTTGAAATGGAGTTGAATAGTGCCCACAAAATCCTGGACAGAGAAAAAAATATCACAGCATGCGGCCTTGATCCCCCCCCCCCCATCGGCACAGCTGTCAATCAAGTTGACTCCTAGGGCGTGGTTATTATGGCCTACACCCGACTATTAAAGTAAAGTTCAAGAAAACAGAAGAAAGCCCTGCTAATCCCCACCCAAAGGGTGTTATTAAGGCAGGAATCTGTGCTCCCCCCTCCAAGTCTTCCTTTTGCTCATACAAGCTGCCCCTTCTTAGGAGAAATGGCTATTTCAGGCTCCGCTGGGGCTTGAATCACACAACAGCTGCCTCACCATTGAGCTCATTAAAATGCAGCCCTGTCGACGAGGTGTTGGTGTTGTTTTTATAAGCCACATATCCTCAAATCAAGACAGAGTAGAATAATGGTTAGCATGTTGGACTAGGACCAGAGAGGTCCAGGTTCAAATCACTACTTCGCCACTTGTTTATTTGCTTAATTAATGTATACTCTGCCTTTCTCATTGAGACACCGGGCAGATTTGCGTAACTTGAAACAACACAACAGGAACAAAATAAGACATGCAGCTAATACGGAAGGACTGCCTCCTGCCATGTTGTCCAGCCAGCCAGTTAAGACCTGCCTGCCAGACTCTGTTCTTTGTGCCCCCACACCTTCAGAGGTGAAGTGGGTAGTAATCAGAGGCAGGGCCTTTTCAACAGTGGCCCCTTGCTTGTGGAATGTCCTTCCCCTCGAGGCTCACTAGGCATCTACACTGAATTATTTTAGGTGCTGGGCTAAAACATTTCTGTTCATCCAAGTGTGATTTTCTTTACAGAGTTTTAGTCTAGAAACTGTTATTTTCAGCTGTCAGTGGTCTGTTTTTATGACATATGCTTTCATCCTAGGCTGGGGGTGGGTATTCATGTTGAATTTTAATTAATATCTGTTGAAGTCCAATCTGAGGGGGGAACAGTGTCAGGGAGTGATGAAGGACTGTATCAGTGACTTTGCCCTCCCCCCTACAGGCATAAGGGGCACCCCCAATGGTCAAGAGGGCAAAGACACCGGCATCCAGGAGCCCCACTGTGGCAAAATTCTGTTGATGGAGGGGGGAGCAGTTGCCGCCCCTGCGGCTCTCCAGCATTGTTTGGAGGCGGTAGCTGGTTGGTTGAAGCAGAGCAGGCTGCAACTGAATCCATCGAAGACGGAGATCCTCTGGCTAGGCCGCGAAGGAGAGGTTGGGGATTTCCAGCCGCCGGTGTGGGAGGGGGTCTCATTGGCGCCGACCTCCTCCTGCTTTCAAGAGTCTGGGCCCAAAATCCACCTGGGATTCGGGCTCTCTTTCAATGGAGACCCAGGTGGCCCTTACAACCCTCGACTGTGCATTTTTTCTCCATCTCCGCACAGGCCCGCGGCTGCCAGCCCCTTCCTTCCTCCCAAGCAGACCTGGCCACCGTGGATCCATGCAACGTCACCTCCAGGCTGGACTATTGTAACTCGGGCTTTACGCGGGCCTTCCTGCGCTTGATTCGAAGTTAAAAGCTGAGTCCAGCATGCGCGTGCCATTCGTCTGCTCACAGGAGGCGCCTTTAGAGAACACATCCAGCCTGTGTTGCGCCAGCTGCACTGGCTTCCGGTTGAATTCCGAATCATCTTCAAGTTGTGGGTTTTGACCTTTAAGGCCTTGCGTGGCCTGGGACCCTCGTACCTTTGGGACCAAAAGCGATCACCCACATATGTTCCTTACTTGGCCTCTGGGCGCATCAGCAGAGGCCAATCTGCTGGTGGCCCCTGGCCCCTCGGATGATGCTGCTTGGCCTCCCGCACGCGAGTAAGGGCCAGTGACTTACAGTATTACAGCACTGGCCCCAGCCTGGTGGGAACACCCTTTCCTTCTGAAGCTGTCCAGGGACTCTCCCAAGCGGGACTCCTGGGTGCGGGAGTTCCGCGAGGGCCTGTAAGACAGATCGTGTAAGGTTCCACCGGGCCTTTGGAGTGTCCTCGTCAGCTGATGTAAGTGCCCCCTACTGCTCTCTATTGCCCCTTGTTTTCGGGGCTGTTACATCAGGGTCCCTCATATTGAGGGGCCTACCGACCCCCCCCCCCTCTTCTGGGGGTAGGTTTTAAATTTGGGGTTGGACACCTATTTTATGTATTAATCTGTTTTTGCTGGTTTTAAGCTATTTTATTGTTGACATGAGATGGAGCCTATGTATTTATATTGTATGTGTGATATTGCTCCTGCTTGTCTCTGAATTTTGTTGTTCACCGCCCGGAGCCCTTCGGGGATCGGGCGGTATAGAAATTGAAACAATCAATCAATCAATCAATCAATCAATCAATCAATCAATCAATCAATCAATCAATCAATCAATCAATAAAAAAACCCAGAAGTGGGCACTGCCACGTAGCTACTCTGGTTTTCAAGGAGATGCCAGTGTGTGTGTGTGTGTGGGGGGGGGGGGTATTTCCAGGGGTGGAACCAAGTTTAGTTAGCTTCCACCCAGGCTTTGTAGCCAGGAATGCCCCAGCATGTCTCATAGTTATGCCACCCAAAAGGGTGGCATAACCCCGTTTCAGGCTATGGAGGGCTTTACAGGTGGCTGGGGATTTTTATGTTTTGCTGCCTCCCTGCACTCTGGAGGCAGCACAGTGGCATGGCAGTGACTCTGTCCCCAGCCACCAGAGCCCTGTTGACTGGGCTGCCCATGTTTTGTTTTTATTACTTTTATTTTGTAAGATTCCTGTGGTACATCCCAAAGGAGCTTCAACAATGGAGGAAATACCTTCCAAGGTCACACTCTGCCCAAGTCCAGATGCAGTAAGCTTTTCTGTCAAATTAAATTTACAAGACCTGTATAGAAAAACGCAGGTAACATAATTTTCAACTGAGGGTGATGCCAAATCCAGATCAAATAGAGGTGATACTGGTAGGAGGGTCTGGTCCTCTGGAATAGGTAAGCTCATCTGCAGTGGATAGGGTGGTTTTGACACTGACACCTGAACAAACCACAAGAATCTGTCTCATGAATTTCTTGCTGTCCAACATTAATGCAAAATACTCACGAATAAAAATAAATTAGTGTGGCTGTAAAAGCTTGGAATCTGTTCCCAAGAGGTGTTAAGGTTTTTACGAAGGGGATTTTTTTTTTTTACTGGGAAGCATTCAAAACCAACATCCTCTACCCGTAGCTCATCATCACAATTCAAATGATTGCTCGACTGTCCGAGGTATGTGGGCATTATGAATTTCTCTCCCAGGCTGGCCCTGGCTAGACAAATCTGAAAGAGACTCTGACAGTTCTGTTGTGGAGCTTCTGTTAAACAATACAGATGTTGTGCTCTTGGAAAAAGTAGCAAAATTTATTTTACAAGTGACAGAACTTTCTAAGTAATGTATACTGCTATATACAGTCTTTCTGTCTGCGTTTTGAATGTACTCTTGATTTGTACTTTATAAATTGTCTGGTAACGCTCTAGAGCCTATTTTAAATGCCTAATGAAGATTGTTGTGTTCTGATTCAAATGATTGCCTAAGAATGAAAATATCTGATCAAGACCAATCACTGGTGAATTTTAAAAATCTCAGTTTTTTAGACTGCTCCATTCGGAGCTTCAACTCTCTGGCAAAAACAAATGGAACCAAACCAAGCAATGGATACAGAATGCAGTGTAAACACCACAGTAAACACCACAGAAGAATGCGCACAGAGCACATTTATCAAATCCCTGCTTCCTCTGATTTGTTTGCCCCATCCTGGAAGCTTTCAGAAAGCCCCCAAGTGTGATACATAATCCTAAGGCAAATCCATGGAATGAAGACACACCAAATTCCTCCCCCCACTTCCCAGTTAGTCCAGGGTCAGTATACACAGCAGGATTAAGTTGTGTGTGTTGTGAAATCTGAGGCAGCATTTTAAAGCAAGGCTTTGGCTAGATTTGTCACAGTGTGACTCATATACTTGGTATGTTAAATGGGACATCCCGCAGCACTGTCCTACGTGAAGTGTCATTACTCATTAACTTATTATTATCAAGCAATACATCTTCACAGAGGCATCAGGCATGGCCTGCCTCCCTTGCACCCCTGTCCCCATTATAGGGCTTGTCCAGCTACATCTGAAAGCGGCACAAACTGGCTCATCAAGGATTTTCTCTGGTTTCTCTGACAGTCTTCATAACCTAACTACAAGCAAATAAAACCACTACTAAATTAAAAAAAAAATTTAAAGGCCAAAAAATTCCTGCTGAAATAAGAAATTAACCTGGTTTTCATATAGCAGCAGGTCATCCTGTGACAGAAAAGGCTTTCCTTGGCTTTATTGATGTGATTTTCTTCCTTGACCAAACACGGCCTGCTGTCCAGTCCCATGACATGAAGATGGCTGGGACTGAGTTTAAGATCATCAGCAAAGCATATGCATTCTGCCACTGAACATTCTCAGATTGTTAGAATCAGGACCCACGGCAGGTCTTGAACTAAGAGTCAAGGAATAGCTTCAACCTGTACACCATGAGCTACCTGATTAGGTTTGAACAGAAGCATTCCATATCACAGCTACTTTGCTATATCAGTTCTCCAATCACAATCCGTCTCGGTGTCAAACAGATACAGCAAACTGAAACAGCTGAGAAAAGGCAGGATCAAGCACAAAAGTGCCTGACCCAACTACCTCAAGGTAGGCTGCGGCTAAATCAAATTCACCCCAAATGTCAGGAATAACCAAGTCTCGACTCTGCATCAGAAGAGACAAGGTTCTTTTGAGAGGCTACATATTTTGGTTGCCAACTCCCTTAGAGAGAGAAAAATGCCCCACCACTTTAATAGGGGTTTAATTTTGATGGGATATTTGCCAGGTGATGTTATTTGCCTCCATGCCATGAAAAGCTTCAGCTGCCCATTTCTATGCATCAAGCTTCCATGAAAGGGACAGGAGGACATTTTTCTCCATACTTGTTGGCAACCTCATCACATACATATTTTCTGAGTAAAATACAGATGAATTCTTGCTATGTAAACATGAACAAGTGCAGTCACAACACAGAATGTACTGAAGAGTCAGCAGAACAATCCTAATTACCCTTGGGGTGTCTTTATAGTATTCAGTCGCACATCCTGTATTCAAGTGAGCTTGCAATAAAACATCAAAGCATTTAGTAACTTTGCACAAATTGTAATTGAGCAATCTACCCATATTAAGTCTCATTTGGGATACTTTATGTAGTTTGGGTCACGCTGTCTCAAAGAGGACACTGCAGAGCTGGGAAAAGGACAAAAGACATGTTAAAAGGGTAGGGGTACTTCATACTATGAGGAAAAGCCAAAGAGTCTGGAGCTTTTCAGTTTATAAAAGAGATGACTAAGGGGTGACATGATAAAAGTTTATGAAATCACGCAAGGGGTAGACATGGTGGACAGAGAGAAATGTTTCTCCCTCTTCCCAAAGACTATAACTTGAGGACATCCAACAAAGTTGATGGACAATAGATTCAGGCTGGAAATACCTCTTTGCTCAGTGAGTGATTAAATGTGTAATACACTGCCAGAGAATGTAGTGATGGCCACAGGTATAGGTAGCTTTAAAGGGGGATTAGACAGATTCATGGAGGACAGGTCTACCACTGTCCACTGGTCGTGGTGCCTGAAGGAAACTCCGAGTTCATAAATAATAAACATCTGAATACCAGGGCCAGTAGGCAAAGTGAGAGGAAGGCCTCACACTGTATGCTGTTATCGAACCTCCGGAGAAACTGGTTGGCCACTGTGTCATTCAGGATCCTGGCCTCGATGGACCACTGGTCTGATTCAACAAGGCTCTTAACCACAGTACCATGCTGGTTCTAAGATGCCAAAGATATGAACCTCAGACTTCTTGTATGCAAAGTTGCATGCCTCAGCTTGTCACCATATTTGCACATCGAGAGATAGTAAATAGAGTTATTCACACATAGAAGTACAGAACTGTGCAACAGCCACGCCTGAGATTTGGCAGAGATTAAGAAGGAACATTACTACCAAAACAAATTCATTTTGTGTGTTACCTTCAGAAGAAGTGGATACTTGCAAATTCTCTGGATTGGAGTTAGCAGATAACCCTCAAGTGGAATGTCTGTTGTCTTCCGCCCTCCCAAAAGCATGCAGCTCTGTAATGAGAAAAGAGCAATAACGTTACCTTCGGCACAGAGCCTCCAAACATTCCCAGATAACAAATGGCATTTTTACAGATGCACAGAGATCTTCGAAGTCCCATACAAGTAGTGAGCTGAGAAAATATCAATTCATTACACAGAAGAAAATGAAAAGATGATCGTAACTGATTCAAGTCTAAAGAGACCAGGTTGCCCACATCAGTTTTCTTGCAGGGAGCCCAAGGTGGCATAAATGGTTCTCCACTCTTCCAGTTTGCCCTTGCAACAGCCCTAAGGCTGAGAGAGTGGAAGGTCACCCAGTGAACTTCATGGCTGAGTTGACATTCAGACCTGGGTCCCCCAAATACTACTCTGAAACACAAATTACTAAGTTGCACTCACACAAAAAATGTACTTCTGCCTTTGTGAACTTATGTGAATGTTCTAAACGAGGAGCTAAATTGATCATACATTCCACCCAATGGAGATACTGTATTACATTTAAACTGAACACCTAAGTTTAGAATGGCAGACAGATCTTTTCCAGACCTTCGTCTGCCACATTTTGTCTGCTTTGGGTTCTCACAAGAGAATTTTCCAGAGTGACTTCTGACATAATCACCTAGGCAGGACGCTGTGCGGCTTGAATCATTTTTCCTTTCAGAAATGCTCTGACCAGACTCCGGTCATAAACTTCTTCTTCCAGTGCGCCCATTCTTTAGAATGTTTAC
Organism: Sphaerodactylus townsendi; assembly: GCF_021028975.2. Taxonomy (NCBI): domain Eukaryota; kingdom Metazoa; phylum Chordata; class Lepidosauria; order Squamata; family Sphaerodactylidae; genus Sphaerodactylus; species Sphaerodactylus townsendi. The sequence goes on from NC_059429.1 coordinate 113,154,944, forward strand.
AACCAGAACTGCCAGACATCACCTTCCGTCCAATTTTCCACTGCTTTTGTGTGACTCATAAGCCATTTCTGTCCTCTTGTCATTTTCTCCTGCCCCCACACTGGCCCTTTAAAACGCACCATTTTCAGAACTGAAGTATTCCCACATTTTCCAAGACGGGTCTCTGTTTCAGACACTGGGAGGGCCTCGGCCAATTCCACTCATACAAAAAGCCCTTTTTATTCTAATGTGACCTCATCAGATGGTGACTTTACAATGAGAGATAGGATTGGAGAGGGCAGGGTGAGAAGAAGGAATGACAGAAGGAAATACAGCCCACAATCACCAACATCCACAAAAATCATTTGATGGGCAGGAGAGTGACAAACTACAACAACACAGTCTGTAGTCTTCCCTGCCCAGTGAATTAATGAGGTAATAAACATGAACAGTCAGAACAGCACAGTGCTGGACTACAGATGCTGGTTCAAAACCCCACTTAGCAATAAAGATCACTGGATGACCTTGGATCTGTTATCATAAGGATAAAATGGAAGAGGAAAGAATCATGTTCTAAGCCACACTGGGTATAGAATATCTAAATCAATCAATAACTTTTCATCTCTACCACTCTAATGAGTAAGCCCAGAGAACATTCCAGAACAATGCACACACTCTTATTACTTCTCTTAAGAATCCTACATGAGGTGCTTTTTCAGTATTAAATCATCGTTTTCAAGTCACAAAACAGTTATTTGGCCTTTCTCCTCCAACCAAAAAGCTGTTGGGGGTAAATTTCATGATGTGTGAAAGTAGTCCATGCTCTAACTTGGATAGCCAGGCTAGCCCAATCTTCCCAGATCTCAGACACTCAGCAGGGTTAGCCTCGGTTATTATTTAGATGGAGACCACTAAGGATCATAGAATCATGGAATCATAGAGTTGGAAGAGACCACAAGGGCCATCAAGTCCAACCCTCTGCAATGCAGGAACACACAATCAAAGCACTTCCGACATATGCTCATCCAGCCTCTGTTTAAAAACCTCCAAAGAAGGAGACTCCACCACTCTCTGAGGCAGTGAATTCCACTGTTGAACAGCCCTGATGGTCAGGAAGTTCTTCCTAATGTTTAGGTGAAATCTCTTTTCCTGCACCTTGAATCCATTACTCCGTGTTCTAGTCTCTGAGGCAAGGGTTGTCCTAGGCTCCGTGTCCTAGTCTCTGAGGCAAGGAAGTCAAGGGTTGCTTATGCAGAGGCAATGGCAAATCATTTCTGTTCATCTCTTGTCTTGAAAATTCTACAAGATTGTCATAAGTGGGATGGATGGCAAAAAAGGGGGGCATGAAGTAAAATAGTGAGGAGGGTGGAAGATTTTCATTTTCAGCAAAATATTCTCCCTGCCCGTGCTGAAATAGCCTTCATGATATGGGCAAGTATGGGACAGAACCCAGCTAAACTTTGTAAAAGACCAACTCCATTTGTAAAGGACCAACCAAAACAACACAGTATAATGGGCAAGCTTTCAAGTTCTCCAGACTGCTTCATCAGGCTGGGTGTTTAAAAAAAAAGGAAGGGAAGGGAAGGGGGGAAAAACTCCTCTGAGGCAACATTCTTAAGGCATCTGCATCCTGGATCAGTTTGCCAACTTGAATGGGAGCAGGGTGTGGTCAGCATCAAGTTGCACCTTTGGCCTTCTGTCAAGAAGGAGAAACAAATGGAAGCCATCCAGTGGAGGATACAAAAACCAGCAGTTGATCAAAGGTCTTTCTTACACCAAAAAGAACATAAAGGTTCTTTAAGAAGCTGAGTGCAAAGAGGGAAACGTGGTTATCTTTAAATTACCATTGTGCATGTGCAAAGCGCTGTCAAGTCACAGTCAACTGATGGTGACCCCTCATAGGGCTTTCTGTGCAAGGGACTTCAGAAATGGTTTGCCACTTCCTGCCACTGCATAGTGACTCTGGATTTCATCCAACCACTAACCAGGATCAACCCTGCTGAGCTTTTGATTGCTGACAAGATCAAACTAGCCTGAGCCATCCAGGTTAAGGCTACACTGACAATACCAGGGGTTAATTTTAGTGCATGCAGCCAATAAAAGATTCCATGTAAGTCAAGCTGTAATACACCTAGCTGTTTATTACCAGGTATTTCCTCCAGCTGGAAAATCAATTCCTTTTGTCAACTAAATTAATGTATCTGCAAAACTGATTAAAAAAACAACAACACAGGTATCAGCATTCATCGGATTCAGCCCAAGCATTGAAGGGCCTTTTAATGTGGCAAGAGGAGGCATAAAATTGATGGCATAATAACTTCTCTCTTCAAGAATTTCAGACAGATTCACAGTGTCCAGCAGCCACAACAATTAAACAGAAGTTACACATAAAGAGAGAAGGAAGGGGGGCCTAGCTCAGTAGTAGAAGCAGAAGGTTCTGGTTCAATCTACAGCATCATCCATTGAAACAACCAGGTAATAAGTTATATGTAAGATGTCTACCTAATACCCTGGAGAGCTGCTGCCAGTGCAGGTAGACAATACTGGATCACGGTTATGATTCCATATAAGGCAGCGGTTCTCAACCTGTAGGTCGCAACCCCTTTGGGGGTCAAACGACCCTTTCACAGGGGCCGCCTAAGACTCTCTGCATCAGTGTTCTCCATCTGTAAAATGGATAAATGTTAGGGTTGGGGGTCACTACAACATGAGGAACTGTATTAAAGGGTCACGGCATTAGGAAGGTTGAGAACCACTGATATAAGGCATCTTCCTGTATTCAAGTATGTAAGAACAGTAGGCTTGGGGTAAGTCACTAGGGGTGGTAGAACTCATTGCTACCTTCAAGGGGATAAGAGAGAATCAGAGAGCAAATGTCTCTCTTTAGCTATTGGTCATGATGGTTGAATGGGACTTCCTTGTTCAGAAGCAAAATACTTCTGGATGCCAGATGATGGGGAACAACCATAGGGAAGCCTTTGGACTCTGTGTCCCTGCAGTGGGCCTTCAGGGACATCTGGGTCAGCCATTGCAGGAAACAGTATGCTGAGCTAGATTAGTCATTGGTCCGACCATTGGTCTGATCCAGCAGGGACCTTCTTAGGTTTTGTGTGTGTCCTGCTTCTCTTTATGTGGTTCCCTGGGGAATCAGAAGCCTTGGTTGCTGATGGAAACAGAACAATGGGACTAGATTACTCTTACTCTGGGATAAGAAGGATGTCAGGATCTGGCTCTCTGGTAGGGTTGGAACTGGCCTGGTAACTTCAGGAGATGGGGATGGTGGGAACCTCTGGGCAGGGGGAGGGGCAACTGATGTCTCAGGCTCAAAAATATCACTTCCAGAGCAACTCAAAAGTGACATCATCATGGTGGGGACACTAGTATTTGCCCAAAACTCTGTGGTTTAATACTAGAGTGTAACCTAGAATGGTGACATCACTGCTCAGTCAAGTCAGAAGCAATGTCATCATGACAAAGATGCCAGTCATGCCCCCCCCCCCCCCACCATTTCTAATAGGAATTTTCTCCTGCTTCACTAGACGTCCTAAGAGTTTAGATACTGTGGTAATCTGGAAATAATGTGAGCACAGTTTACTCCCAAGAACACTTCTACTAATAATCTGTGGTCTTTCACACAAAGTTTATACAGTAGGAGTTTTACATTGTGGCAGTCTGTTGCAAAGAAATGGGAAACGGGTTTTCGTTTTGTTTTGAGAAAACGACTGAAATGAAGGCAGAGAGGGGAGGCACCTTTACAGGAAATGGAGAGAAGAGGAAGCATCAAAGGAGCCCAGGATTTGCATCACAAAATTCCTTCCCAAGAACAAAATTCCTTCCTATATAGGCTGGGGATGAGGAAGCTTACAGATGATTGGGGGGGGGGGGAGTTATTCAGTGAGACAGTTATTGAGCTAAACTGCTCTGCTCTTCATATTCCAGCTTTCTGATATGTTTTTGTGAGAAGCAGTTATAATTCGTAGCTTCTGTGACAAAGGGATAGGGGGGATGACAACGACTGAATAGGAATGACAGCGACTGAACAGCACATTTAAATCTGCCCCAAAGATCTTTTGAGGACACCACTGCTTACCAAGAGGAATGCTCTGACAGGCGGGATCTTGTTCAGTTCCATGAGGAGTCTGAGCGCTTTCTCGTGGTTGCTGCAATATTCCTCATAAACACAGAACTTGTCTTTCTGCAATGAGAGGGAAGGAATAGATAAACTTGGTATTAATACAAGATATTCCACGGATCTGTATATCTTTTCCCCCTTCAAATGAGTTATATAATGGTCAAAGGAATATGAGTTGCATACACTGGGCATTATGGGAGATCCTTGCGCTACGGTGCCAACATCGGTGTGCCAGTCCTCTGCTACCTGTAAAAGTTCACATCATATTTCAGGGAGGCTTCCAAGGTGCTGTCCAAATTCCCATGCCTTTCAGGTGAAGTAAGACTTGCTCGAGTTATATCGATCTTCCAGTATTTTAAAGTGATTGTCAAGCTATTAGATGGGCTTTCCAGTTCATTCAACTGTAAGCAGGTATTTTGTTTCATCGGAGACAGACATTACAGAATCCCTTGTGACGGGCTGTCTACAGAAACTACTGGAGCTTCACAATGCTGTGTGGATTATTTCCACTTAAAGGAAAATATGTTTTGGTGGAAAAACTTGCAGGCAAAGGGAAAGGGTGCATGGGAGAAGTACTGAAATATTTGGGATCTCTCCTGTTTACTCCCCTGACCTATCCTGGTACTAAACCATTGGCTTTTTGGAGATTCACAAGATGCAATCTGTGCTGTACCTCAGATTTTCATCTCAAGTCAAATTCAAGTCTTAACAATTTATGTGAAAATTGTATTTATTTTTATTTACATTATGGTCCACATTTTTCACAGGGACGCAAGGCAGATTATAGATCAGTACAACCAACTAGCCAAACGGCACCCTCAGCAAACAATGAGTTTATGATTGCAGAAGTCTGGAACCAACCAGAAATTTATAAGACAGAACTGAAGCATAGCATAAATATTAGCATGACACAGTAAGCACTGCAAAAATTATGTAACAGAATCCAACTTCCAGTAAGCTATATACAGCAACGTAGACTACAGTCCCAAATAATTTCTCCAAGTAAGTTTGTAAACCATTTTGTACAGTGCAACCCTATTACCTGTGGTTTTTAATTGTAATCCATCTTGAGCAGGACTCTGAAGAGGTGGTATAGAAATATGCTAAATAAATATATAAATAAATAAAACAGAGTTGAGGTGCATCGGCCTCAGACACCTAACTGGTACTTTGATTAAGGAGAAAATATATATATAAAGGATAGTCGGGGCAGGGGGATAAATGAAAGCAAGCAGGTTCTTAGATCTAGAAACCCATATCCACATACACTATGCAGAATATGTAGAACATTACTCACTATGGGGACAACCCCAAGAATCAGGGTTGGGGGAGGACCATGGGCCAGTGGAAAAGCATCTGCTTGTAATGTGGAAGGTTCCAGGTTCAAACCCTGGTATCTCCAGTTAAAGGATCTGGCAGTGGATGGTATGACGGATCTGAAACCCTGGAAAGCCACTGCCAGTCTGAATAGACAATATTGATTTTGATGGACCTTATAAGCAGCTTCATGTGTTCAGGTGTCAAGAATACAGCACATGGTCAAAATCCACAGTCCTGATGTAGCTGATGGGGAAGGGAGTGATCTATGCAGCTCCAGCTTGGCTATGCTTGATGTAGCACGGGGGTCTGCAAACTGCGGCTCTCCAGATGTTCAGGGACTACAATTCCCATCAGCCCCTGCCAGCATGGCAAATTGGCCATGCTGGTAAGGGCTGATGGGATTTGTAGTCCATGAACATCTGGAGAGCTGCAGGTTGAAGCCCTGATGTAGCAGCTCCCAATGCCAAAGAGGCAAGTCATTTCTCAGTCTAAAATGTGGCTTGTTTATTTGGTGAGGAGACCTGCTCCCCACACACAAATAAGTGAAGTTGCAGCTGTACACAGATTACTCAGCATGCGCAGATCATGTCTGCGATAAATAGTCTCAAAAACAACCAACAAGTTCATTCATTCATTCAATCTCTCTTTCTCTCTCACACTGAAATTACTGCATCACTGCAAATGTCAAATACCAAAAGGTATGGCAACATTTTCTACATCATTGTTAAACTGGACAGACAAAATCTCTCCTAAGTTAGTATACAAAAGATCAGATCGCATCTAAGCATCCCTCCACAATGTCGGCGCTCATCATCTGGAGGAGAATGGCAGAAGGAAATCCGTTTTGTAAAGAAGCAGTGGTAAAACCACTCTGCCATGCACCTGAATCTAACTGAGACAAGGACTAATAAAAGCTTTCATGGTTGACAGAGATCGGTTGGATATCTAGCTAGCCTGCTGGGAGTATTTGGGAATGGAATTAGCATGAAAACTAAGAGATTTTTCCTGCATTAAATATTAATTTAGCTCCTGATCATCTGGCATCTTAGCAGCTGATACACATGTTCTTCATACCAGACTATTCAAGCTTGTAATTAAATGCCATTTACTATAAAATCAAAAGCTAATACTAAGGTTCAACTCAATGATTCCATTCCACTGTTAGATCCAGTAACACACTTTCACTATTTAGACTATGGAGGAAAACTTTTACTGCTTTGCTAGAGAAAGCCCTTCCTTTTGGAAAACTAATTTCCAGGGATTTCTACCTCCCATTGCAGATCCCTTTGACACTACAGCAATTTATGCACATGTGGTCTCCTTTGATTTGAGTGTTCATTCCCTTCAGGTATGATTCTCAGTTATGCACAGGCTTTTCCCTCTTTGGCGCTTACCCTGCTGTCAGATCAGAGAATCCCCACAATTTCCAATATCTCTTTAAGCACAACTTTTTTCCTCCCTTCTCAAAGAAGAGTCATATGTGTTAGCATTCCTGATGGCTTTTTAAAATTTTCACATTCAAAGTCTATCACTGGAGAGGTAAACCAGGTGAAATTGACAAGGCTGGGTTCGCTCTTGCCTGCCTTCCCTTCCTCTTCTCCTCCGGCTCTTGCCACCACGTTCTTTCCTCCTTTCCTTCTCTCTCCAACAAGACTTTATTGTTGTTACTGCTTTCCAGCTGATTTGTGGGTACCTGCAGGGTAGTCTAAAGATCTGTCTGCCTAGCAAACTATTGATAGATCAGACACATACTGTTGATAGATGAGACACACATACACAAACACACACACACACATGATAAAAGGCAGGCAACCTCCCAAAATGCATGCTGACAAAGGGGGGAATGGAAGTTCAGCCCAGATAGAAACACTTTGGGAGAGATTAACTCTAAATGTAAACAAAAAGACATGGGAAAACCTCACTTTGAAGCAAAGATTGCTTCTCAGCCATGTGGCAAGTAATATGTCCATAAAGAGCCTATGGTATTCTTAAATGTTCACTGAAAGCCAGAGACAAAATTCTGAGGAAGTTTAGTGACTCTGACATGGGAAAGCTCCATTCCACACAGCCACTGAATATATGCCATTCAGTCCAACTTGGGAAACAGAAATTATTGTCTTCAATGCTTCATTTTTAACAGCTTTTGATTTATTTCCCATAAATGATTGCGAGTAAGACAGTATAATTCATTCTTCATGTTGAATGGATCGGAAAGTCATGGCTGAAATCCAAGGCTCTTTAAAAGACCTGAACCAGAGATCCTAGATAGCAGCTGTGAGTCACAGTGGACCATGCTGAGCTTGGCAGACCCATGGTCTCATTTAGTACAAGCTTCAGGTGTGATCATATGATCTTTTCAAATTTCATTTGTGATGGATGCTGCTGCTTCTGATACAGAGAAGGGGGTGCAAAATCAGTCCCTGGGATTGGCAACTAGTATAAATCAACCATAAGAGAAGTCAGGCTTTTATTCTTGTCTGAATACAACAGCGATAGCTTTTGCAGCTGCATCCTTACTGGGTTCCAGCAACTAGGCTATGGGTTGGAGAACAGATAAATAGCACTGGATCCAGCCAACATTTTAACTCAATCTCTTTCAGTTCCCATTCTCACTAGATCTCTCTGCTAAATGACTTTTGTGCAGGCAGGTTGAATGATCCCCAGCACAGTCTCTTTAATGATCAAAGAAGACCCTCTCCTCTCTTTTTTATGAGAAGAAAACCAGGCTGGATCCAAGCAACATAGCTTGGCCATCACATTAGTTCAGAAAAGTTCAACAATCTTTTTCCAGCAGTGGCCAGCAAGATGACTACAGGGAGGATTTGAGATCACCTCTCATATTCGTCTCCATCCAAGTTATCTCACTTCTGAAGGTTCCATTTAACTATAACGGCCAATAGCCAATGGGACATCTACTTCTCACCAACTTGCCTAATCCCTTTATAAAGCCAGTACCACATCTTGTAGCAGTGAATTCCATGTGCTCAATGTACATTTTGTGAAGAGGCTCTTCCTTATTTATTTATTTATTTATTTATTTATTATATTTATATACCGCCCTCCCCAAAGGCTCAGGGTGGTGTATCTGTCCTGAGTTCACAGCTGACCCACATGGTTATAAGGCTATAAACTGCATGAACAGTGCATTTACTCCAAAAGGGGTACCACTCATAGAGGAAAATGCAAGATTCACATCTGGGCAATCTGAAAACTTATTAAATTTTGTTGTACATCGTCCTGAGCCCTTCGGGGGAGGGTGACTCATAAATAGAATGGACGGATGGATGGATGGATGGATGGATGGATGGATGGATGGATGGATGGATGGATGGATGGATGGATGGATGGATGGATGGATGGATGGATGGATGGATGGATGGATGGATGGATGGATGGATGGATGGATGGATGGATGGATGGATGGATGTGTTGCTTCTGGCTCTATAGCGATTCATTAATCTATCCATAACAGTTTTAGCCCACCTTTTCTCCAAGAACCTGAGGCGGTATACTTTCCTTCCCCCTACTTCAATGTTATCCTTGCAACAACCTACAAGGTAGGTTAGGCTGAGAGAGAATGACTAGCTCAAGGTCACCAGGAAGGGTTTGAATTAGTCTCCCAGGTCCTGCTCTACACATGACACCACACTGGTTCTTCCTCTTCCCTCAAGACTTGGCTCAGACTGCTTTGCTCAGACTGCTGCTTTGCCATTTTTGTTTATCTTTGCATCCAAACATTGGCACCCAATAAAGCAGGAGCCACAAACAAATGAAGTAAAGGAGCTGAAAAGCAGCCGGCATGCAGGCTTTATCTTCTGGAGTTATAGATGCTTCGGATTCAGGCTCTTCTGAGTCAAAGACTGGAAATAATACGCAGGCAGAAATTCCTGGGCCCCAGATGCAGGAAACGGCAGGGTTACATGTGTGATGCAACAGAAAAGAGGGAACTGGCAATCTTGGGATAGTTGAGCTATTGTTTGGGGTGGTTTTTTTTTTAAAGGAACAACAGATAAAAGGAAGAAAACAGAAAGGCTATAAAAAGGGGAAAATACTTTGTATACATGGAAACTGAAGATTTAAAAAAAGAACACAAAAAGATCTATAATCCAACCCATGTACCAATCCCAAAAAAAAGGTTGGAGTTATGCTAAACAAAAGAATTAATGCCTTATTAACTAGTACCTGCCATCAGCTTTGTTTATTAATCAATTATCACCAAATAAACTTGAGTGAATCTTTGTCCTGACAGAAGCAGCAGCTGTTATTAACTGTTTTAATAGAAACATAATGTGAAATATTTGTTAATAACCATTAATTGTTTTGTAAAGAGTGATCCAACCCATTCCTTTCCTACAGTTATGGAACCTTAGGGAAGAACTACCTGCTACATGATAAATCCCCAGGCTTGCTTTAAAAAAAACTGTGATGGGGGAAAAAATGAAATAAGCATATCTAAGTAGTATTTTACTTTATTAAATGTATACCCTGCCCTCCTCTGGGCTCAGGGCAGCTTCTAACAAGACTATCACAACAACATTCTACATTTTTACTAATCCAATCCCAATTTAATCCTCACCTATATAAAAATATGGCATCCCTAACGTTGCCTCCAGATTGGGTCAAAGCACATTGATAGTTGTGATTTTTGGCATGAAAAAGGCATGAAGAGAAACAGGGAAATATCTCCAGTTTCCTCACATCAGTCTAGCTACTTTAAATTGCATCTTTTTTGCTTCCTCCACTTCCTGCCCCCATGTTTCATCTGCTATCCCATTAATCTATCTTCGGTTGATTTAATTCCTTTTAATCTGATGTTTTATATTGTTTTCATGTTTTATTAGTGACATTTTATAATGTGTGATTCAAATTATGAAGAGCTGCCACAGGCAGTTTTGTAGTGACTGTGACCCAAGAACATTTCAAATAAATAAAATACCAGAAGATTAATGTATGAGAGTAAATAATGGTTTCCTTTCGTGACCTCGAGTCAATTCAGTAACTGGGTACAAGCACGTGTATAGCCGCTGCCTGAGTTTGTTTTTCATACATCAGGATCTGGATACTTTACATATTCAACGCATGAAGCTGCCCTATACTGAATCAGATCCTTGGACCATCAAAGACAGAATTGCCTACTCAGACTGGAAGCCGCTGTCCAGGGTCTCAGTCAGTAGTGTTTCACATCACCTACTGCCTGGGCCTTTCAACTGGGATTGAACCTGGGACCTTCTGATGCCAAGCAGATGTTCTACCACTAAGCCACCACCCATCCCCAATATGTCTGTTAGTCACTCATGGAAGAAATACTGAAAAGTGACACATGAACTGAGCCACAAACACAGAACAAACCAGAATCTAATTCCCATATGCAGAGACATATCTAGAGAAAATGTAGACCAGTGCAAAATCTGAGTTTTCCACCCACCCCCCACTCTGTCCAGTCTCGTCCCATATGGGCGGCCGCCCTCCCACACTACTACCAAACAATGTGTTTTTTTGCACCAGGTCTTGAAGTCAGTGTATGGACCCAGGGGGAAGGACGGGGGTGGGGGCAATTTTCCACCCCCAAAATGTCTAAATGGCCACAGCCCGGGGACATTTTGCCCCATATGTCCCCCTGGGCAGTACGCCCCTGCCCATGTGCAACCTGGAGTCCCTGACAACAGCCCCCACTCTCCTGATAACGCATTCATTATGTCAAACCAGTTGCTTTAATACAGTAGCTGTTGGCAACACAATACCCATTCCAGATAAGTGTGTACACATGACCCTTGCAACTTTAGCTCCATGACTTTAACAACCTTTTAGAGGTTATATTTAGATTACGTCACCTCCTGGCAAAATCATTCAATATGTTCAATAATTATACACACGCCAGAGGGTTTTCATCAAGTCCTCCCCAGCTGCCCTTCATGTACAAGATCCACAAGTATGAAAGGTACACTTTTAAATTACCCAGGGCGTGAAGTATTTAATTTCCTCTTGGGTGACATTGAGGCTTCTTTGCAATATGAGGAAATCATCAGTTACATAATTACAGATGTTAGCCCTGAAAAGTTGAACCTGCATTTACCGAGAGCCCTATGGTCTTCAGGATCTAAAAACAGTATCTTCTTATGCAGAGAATTCCCTGGATTTCTAAGGCCCATTTCACACATTATTCCATTTCCACAAGGACAACGGTTGCATTTCACACAAGCAGATGATCACATGCAAATGATCCTATTAGTGTGTAAATTGCTGTATATGCTGTACAAGCAGAACCTAAGACTGGCCATAACTGGGAAGCAGCTATACACTGGGTATACATGAAAAAAATTTACACATGCATAGCACGGCAGTTTACAAGAATAGTAGGAATTTTGTACCTAGTGAACCTTATAACCTTAATAAGATGCTCTTAGGGTCACAAATAAGGATTTGTTGCCAGCAATTTCATCAATTTGTTTATTTATTTTGCTTATCGTCCACTTTCTCACTCAGATCACAATTAGATGTTGCCATTATAGAGCTGAATCCATTTTAATATGCCCTGAGGGCCCAATATGTAGCAGGCCTGCAGCTCTATGGGACCAGGCCCCTCTGCACTCCCCCCACCCCAGCCCTTCACGGCACCAACTCAAAAGCCAAAAAAAAAAAAAAGGCAGGGAGGGAGGTGGGTATTTGGCACTTGAAAAGGCACTGGATGAGAGCAAGAGTATCTGGTCCCTCATGACATTTTTAAATAGCCCATTTTTGAAATGGTTTACAGTGTTTTACAAATATAATAACTTTTCTCATTTATTTGCATACAAAATATACATGGCTAAGATGCATTTTCATAGAATCATAGAATTGGAAGACAGTTTTTTCAAACAGTATTTATTGTACTTACAAATTTTAAGAAAACATCTCCCAGTTCATGCTGAGATTGAGGTTCTGGATCTAAACAACATTCCAAGGCAGTCAGGAACTCCTTGTGAACATCAAGTATGTCTTCTATGTTGGAAAATAAAATCTGCAACATAAAGAAATATCTAGTAATAACTAATAATGTACGTTAACCAGGGCATTCCATTATACTCCCTAGCTGTTTATACACATTATCTAAAACAGTGGTGGAGAACCTATGGCACGGGTGCCAGAGGCGGCACTCAGAGCCTTCTCTGTGGGCACGCGTGCACAGAGTTCGTCATGTGGGAGGGTGATAGATAACCCTGTTAAGTGCTGTTAAACCCCACTGATTTTAATGGGAAGAACTAAAGCCCAATCCTTTACATGGGAGTAAGCTCAGTTGATGGCAGCAGGGCTTACTTCTAAACCCTCCTTACTTCTAAGTTCTCCTAGGGCAGGGGTAGGGAACCTGCGGCTCTCCAGATGTTCAGGAACTAAAATTCCCATCAGCCCCTACCAGCATGGCCAATTGGCCATGCTGACAGAGGCTGATGGGAATTGTAGTTCCTGGAATCTGAGAGCCACAGCAGGTTCCTACCCTGTCCTAGGGTCACGATTCACTCCATTGGAAGAGTTGCACAGCTGCTTAAAAGCAAAGCCGCACTAACCACTACTGCTATATTCCCAAGTAATGCTACTTTGGAGCCAAGCTAACTCTTTCTAAACTAAAAAACTCCTCAGTATTCGTAGCTAAATTCAAGGTTGAACTCTTTAAGTGAGCAAATAAGTGGGTTTGAAGGCAGTTTGGGGCACTCAGTCCTCAAAAAGGACAGTCTTACCATCACTGATCTAAAACTATCTTATTTTTTTTCATTCCTCCCATAATCTAATAGTAAACAGATATCAAACACAGTTTTCTCACAGGGAGGATTACCGACTCTGGCCTGGAAAATTCTTGGGAGATTTGGGGGCAGACTTGTGAATGGGGAAGTTTGGGGAAGTGTTTCATCTAGAATCTATGGCGTAACATAGAGTCTGACCTCTGAAACTGCCGTTGTCTCCGGAGGAACTAATTGCTGCAGTCTGGAGATCACTTGTAATTCTGGAAGACTTCCAGACTCTGCCTGGAGATTGGCAACTCCGATCCACAAAGCAATATAGACATCTTTACCTACCCTGTGGACTGACTTTGAAAACTAATCAAAAGAAAAGGCTTGATCAAAGGAAAAGGAAAAGCTCAATGAGAACCGAAAAGGCAACAGAAAGGATGCTAAGAAGAGCTCACTTAAAAGGAAAAATGTAGAGAAGGGAAGAAATCCATCTCCTCAACCCCCTACAGAGCTCACAGCGATCTGAAGCAGGAGATTTGAAGGAGGAGTAGAGTGGGAGTTCCAAGCTGCTTATCTGCCCTTCTCCTTTGTAAGTCCCAAGCCTTTCATTGTGTCTAATAGTAAAATGGACTGCTACCATTGCAATAACCAAAGCAGCAAAAACAGGCAACCAACAAACAAGTAAGGGGGTTCCACATAACTTGGACAAACTTCTTAAGATGGGGGGGTATGTAGTATAGAATAGTCTCCAGCATGTGCCTTAGGACCACTCTATCATACCAGCATGGCCATAATCTGGCCATGTGCTGATAGAGGCTTGATGGAATCTCTGTAGTTCCTGAACATCTGGAGAGTCAGCAGGTTCCTACCTCTGGTATAGAAGCAGCCCCAGAACAATGCATTGTTTGGTGGGCCATCACTGCCAGATTCATCTGGCTTTCTGTGAGCTGGTTGTGTGGTTGTTGGTTCAGGATCTCGTTTCCTAACGCTTTTCGCTGAATAGGAAGGCTGGCATCTTCAGAGGTGTATCACAGAGGGAAGTCTGTTGTGTAACATACTTCCCTCTGTGATACACCTCTGAAGATGCCAGCCACAGATGCAAGCAAAACGTTAGGAACAAGATCCACCAGACCATGGCCACACAGCCCAGAAAACCCACCAGAACCAGCCTGAGAACAGTCTGTCAAGAAACCAAGCCCAAACTAGTTGGCCTGTGGAAAGCACATGCCCACAAAGTAGGGTTCAAGCGGTGGCAATGAAGATTTAAGCTGGATATCAGGGAATGGTTTCCTAAGCATATTTCTGGGGCACTCCTACTATTATCTCCCTTGGAAATTCAGCTTGGGGGCAGGGGGCACATGATGGGGAAGGACTTTGGAAGTTCTTGTATTACAAGAGGAGTCTGACCTGACTGAAGAGGTTGGTTTGTCCCCTTGAGAGAAGGTTTCCATGAGCTCCACCATCATAGCAACCCTTCTCATAGCCACATTCCCATCATGTTCTTAATGGTGGCTGTAGCTTCTCTGGCATTAGTGGTAAATGATGGAGGTAACAGGAGTGCTCTTATCCCTCAAGCACTCCTTGCTAAGGAGTCACTGGCAAGCAGGGGACATCTGGGCTGACTGGGAAAGGAAGATGCAGCCCAACACAATTCTCCTGCACTCACACGGGCCCTGGGCATCTCTCCCCTAGGGAAACTGGAAATCAGTTTAGCACCTCCAGTTGGCTGTGAGCAGGTACCCAGCCAAGCCAAACCTTGATTTCATGCCATGACCCTACCTCAGAGGGGAGCATTTCACATGCTTTTATGGCCTGCAATCCCCCCTGTCAGCATGCACTGGGCTGCAGAGCAAAGGCCAGCAATGTTAATGGGTTTTGATTAGCTTTAATTATCTGCTTGGCAGGCAGGGCCCTCCATCCAGCATCACCTGCTTGCTTCCTGCCAAAGACATTCCTCAGTTGAGCCAGCTGTCAAAGCCACAGAAGCTCTGCAACTTGCTAATATTGTTTTAACCATGGCCTAATTTAAATTAGGCCCGGTTTAATACATTGATATCACTGTATTAATGTTGATATCATTAATATCAAAGGTTTAGACAAAGTTTTTGAGTTGTTTTCAGATTAAGATAATCTAAAGCAGAAGACTGATTAAGCCACTTGAGGCTGTCCAATTCAAAAGCTAGGATCAGTGCATTTGGTTTGAGGTCTTGGGCTGGGAAGATGTGTGTATTACAGCCCAATCCAGAGCCAGGGATAAGGACACCCGGCTGACTGCAGAGGGCTTTCTGGCATCTTTGGGAGGGAGCAAACAATGACAAAAACCCTCCACCAGAAAGCCCTCCATTGGGCTCAGTGGTGTTATGCCAAAGCCAAGGCTGCATCCTAAATGGCCACAAACCTAGAGTGGAAGCCAACAAAGGTCGGCCATGCTCCAGTTGTGGCAGCACAGGAGTGCTGACACAGTGCTGGGCACCACGTCTGGCTATCCTGGAGGGCCATAGAACCCACTCAGCATATTTGCTCCTCTGCTGGGTTAAGTGCCCCAGGGAGGGCAAATCCACCAGCATAGGTCCGCACCACCTCCACGGGTCCCTTCACCGCCCCCCCCCTTGGGCTGTTAAAGATCCTGGCACCGTCCAGTCTACTCACCACTAAACTGAAAGTCTTCCTATTCTTAATCAGCAGCTGAGATCATCATCTGAGATTCGTTTGTAGGTTGCTACCGAAGAGAGAGGCTTCTCTTCAGTGGACCCTCTCTCCAAAGGACGAGCGCTTAGCCCCTTCTCTGCTCTCTTTTCGGTATCAGCAAACACGGTCCTGTTCTACTATGGCTCTGGCATTTAGCTGGTCATAAGGCATGAGGAGTGGTTGTGTTCTGCCTGAATAGTTTAGCTGCCCTGAATTTGAATGGCTTTTTCTTGTTCCAGAGTACTACTGTAAATCTATTCTTGCCTGCATCTTATAAACCTTTTTAAGTCTCTTACTGAACCACCTTAATTGATCAATTAAACACTATCAACTTGATCAGTGTCAGTCTTAAGAACTGCAGAGCGAGTTAGCGTGGAGTAGTGGTGAAGAACTGCCGACTCTAATCTGGAGAACCAGGCTTGATTCCTCACTCCTCCACACGATCGGCAGACTCCTACTCCTACACATGAAGCCTGTGGGGTGACTTTGGGCCAGTCACAGTTTTCTCAGAACTCTCTCAGCCCCACCTACTTCACAAGATGTCTATTGTGGGGACAGAAAGCGAAGGTGATTGTAAGCCACTGTGAATTTCCTCAAAGCTTGAGAAAACCAACTCTTTTTCTTCTACTGCTTTCCTCTTGCGAGGCAAGTGTGAAAAAGCCCAGAGATAAGATAATACGCATCCTAGTAAGCAACCAGCAATGAAAAAGCTAATGATGTCTGTTAGGCAAGAGAAAAGGTACTTGGCCTGTGCTTCTTATTTGCACGTGCATCAAAATTGGATTATATCAAGCAATTTGGCAGGTAGCTGCACTCAAAGCATTAATCAATCATGAGGAGGAATACGCAGGAAACAGGACTAAGTGGAGGGTTCTCAGGTGCAAGGCAGATAAGCTACTGGGAATTCTCAAGGATCCTGTTGTAGTGTTCATAGGATTTAACATTTTCTTCCGGAGTTCAGTGAAGCTTGCTACCAGGGAAGTGCAAATGGGATTAAAGCCCGAGTAATAATACATCTTCCAGAGTCAAGATAGTGAGCTCCGAAAGGATTTCAAATGAGCAGCAGGAGGATTCGAATCCTGCTTCAACTCATGAAAATATGGTCTTCTCATTTCTAGTACTAATGTGTTCCAGCAAAGGAGAAACAGAAAAATCAAGGCACATCACAGAGACGCACAAAACACATTTACAGGGCAGTCCTTTACAGTCACTCCAAACTTTTTTTTTTTGCCATCAATTCATAAAGCTGACCCTGTTGGGAAGTGTTTCCCAACCTTTTCGACATCACGGTACCCTTGACCTCACTCTTCATATTTCACGGTACCCTTGCCATCCCCCCCACCTTCCCCTCCCAGTGCCCCTGCTTGCCACCGCCATCACCGCCACCTTTCCATCCCAGGGTGAAGGAAAGCACTGGGGGGGGGGGGGCTGCGGGAATTGGTTGCTGACCTTGCAGCAGGCCCTGCCTCCTGAGCCAGCTCTATGTCCCTGCTGGTGCCGGCAGGAGACACCACAAAAGTGAGGGAGGCCATTAGTGTTGCCACGGTACCCCTGGAACATGCTCACGGCACCCCAGGGTACCACGGAACCCTGGTTGGGAATCGCTGCTGTAGGGATTCAAGGAAAGAGAGATTCGAAGGTGGTTTGCCATTGCCTGCTGTGACAAATGCCCATATTTGGGAAGTGGTTTCCAGTGAGAAACTGCTCTGAAATAGTTAAGTCCTGCCCGATCCTGATTGGCTGGGAGAAACTGCCTGAGAGGAGAAAAAGAGGCAGCTGGAGTGAGGGGAGGGGAGGGGGTTTCTCTCTAGACAGAGTTGGAGAGAGGGAGACTCCAAAAAAGGGGTCAGAGCCCAAAAACCTGTCAGGGCCATATAAAATTAGGGTGACCCTAGGAACGTGCCTTCGGGGCTTGTTAACTCTTCCTTAAGGGGAGGTCTCCTAGATATGGCCGCAGGGAAGCGCCTGAGGGAGACTGGTCAGTTTGAACTGGAATGCCAGCTTCCTGAGGAGAGAGCTGTGACCCTTCTTGGTGTAAGTCAGTAGACATGGGGATTCTAGGCAGGGACCCAAACACCTCACTGTCCGTCATAGGACCATTTGAGAGCCTAAACACCAGTCTGAATGACAACACGCACTTCTGTTCTTTTTTTGTGTATGTGTTCCTCAACCCTACCAAAGAAATGTTTGACGTTACTGTTTATTTTAAATAAAACCTTTTGTTGTGTAAGGCGATAAGGGCTCTGGTGCTTATTATTAGGGAGATCCCTAGAGTCAATAAGGAATAATTCCTGAGATAATAGCTCCCAGGGCTTGGAACTTGTGAAAGGGGAATCCTCCCCCCTCCCCCTTTGGATTCTGTTACACCTGCCTCTGCATCATGATCCTGATGTTCTTTGGAGGTTTCCCATCCAAATAGTGGTCAGGGCTGAGAATGTGAGACTGGCCCAAGATCGCCTAACAAGATTTCATGGTACAAGTAGCGCTGTGGTGGCAAACCTATGGCACTCCAGATGTTCATGGACTACAATTCCCATCAGCCCCTGTCAGCATGGCCAATTGGCCATGCTAGCAGGGGCTGATGGGAAATGTAGTCCATGAACATCTGGAGTGCCATAGGTTTGCCACCAGGACCTAGCCCAACACTGGCTCTCTACTCCAGATTGTCGATTGAAATCAATGGATTTGCTTGGCATAAGACTGCAGTTCAGTCCTATACCTAATTACACCTGTCTCACTGTGTTGACTTTACTGGACTTCGCAGAGCATCACTCTGCTAAGGACTGCATTTCAAATCTCCTGCTCAAAGCAAATGAATTCTGAATTACTGGGTGACATTTATATTTAGCAGTTTAGGATGCGATAAATGTAACCGAAAACAATAGGAATATTGCTCATCAGCATCTTTCCAGTTGCTGAATCTGCAGGTTTGGGAAAACACGTCACTGTTACTGGCTGACTCTTGGTTTATCCCACAGCTGTCACGAGAGCATGAACCCTGCCAAAAAGGGAAAACAACAAACCTGTTGGCAAACCTATGACCTAGAGAGGATCACCCAAATGGAATGGAGGAAAAGAAGAAGAAAAGTTTGGAATGAGTGGAGGAAAAGGGGAGGAGGAGTCTGGATTTATAACCCGCCTTTCTCTCCTGTAAGGAGATTCAAAGGAGCTTGCAAACTCCTTTCCCTTCTTCTCCCCACAACAGACACTTTGTGAGGTAGGACTGAGAGGATTCTCAACAAACTGTGACTAGCCCAAGGTCACCCAGCAGGGATGCAGGAATGTGGAAACAAATCTGGTTCACCAGATAAGAGTTCTTGGCTCATGTGGGAGCCGTGGGGAATCAAACCTGATTCTCCAGATTAGAGTCCACCTGCTCATATTTATTTATTTTTGTTACACCGTCCACCCCCGAAAGGCTCTGGGCAGTGTACAGAAGATAAAAACCACTACACCACACTGAAAAAAGAAGGTAAATGGTTCCTGTGCCCAGGGACAACATGGATAGCAGGATCTAAGGTTGCAAATCACAGCCTAGAATAGTCCCTCCATAAATTGTGTATTGAGGAGGCTGCCAGTTCTCCCACCCATTTCTCTCTTACTCCCTACAATGTATTATTTATTACTTATTTATTTATTAAACTTGATAAACCGCCCACCCCCAAAGGGCTCTTTGGGGCCCCAGATGTGACTCAGAAAAGGGCAAGGGCTGTATGGCTGGGCTGGTGGCAAAATGGGCTGCAGAAGGCACAGAGAAACTTCATCTCATAACTCAACAGCAGACTATAGTGGAAGAAAGAACCTCCGTGCTGCAACCTGTCATCCCAAGATGCACCCCACTTGCCTTCCAGCAGAGCAGGAGAAAAAGGCGCACGGGATTGGTGGTCACAGCTGCACCTTGATACTTTTTCAACATAGAAGAGGAATTGTGGCTTTGACTGCAGCATAACTGCCTGCAATGAAGAGGTAACCCTTCTCCTGTCACTGCATCACTGTGCCAAGAAAAGATGAAGAATCTCTATGCCTTAGAAATGACGCAGCCAACCTCTTACTTTGTGGCTACATAACAGTGTGCTGTTGTGGCTACGTAGCAGTCTGCCGTTAAAATGAATACAAAATGCTGAACTTGCCCATGTCATTGTCATTCCCAGAATTTGCAAAGAAAAAGAAGAAGATTAAGAAATAAATACCTTGACATTTTCCTCTGTAATGTATTTTTCAGCTTTGTCCACAGCATTTTGCCTAATTCTGTGCAGAAATGCCTGTAGGGGAAAACAAGGGGAGGAATAATTATAGTCAAACTGCTTTAATTTCACTCATCTCCTGAGCTTCCGTTAGCATCCAGCCACCCGGATCAAATCTGCAGCGTTTGGGCACAAAGGGCAGATAGCTTTATGCTCCTGAAACTATCAAAAAGAGCTGCACTTCATTACTGGGACACTCAGCATCATAATCTAGCGACATGTCTTTAAAGTTGCTTGGGTTCTGCCAGGCAACAAGCATCCTTCCCTCCGAAGCGTTCCTGACACATTTTTTACTTCCGTATCAGATACCATCAGCACACCAAAGGAAGCAATTGTTTGTTTATTCCTTCTGAGGCTCCCCCTCCCAAAAAATGTGACTGTTTTGACAAGGATTAAGTAGGAAGGCAAGAGACCTGGATCTCATCACACAAAGAGATCACTGTCAAAGAGGGGGAAAGGCTTTGCTACAATTGGGGGGAGGGTGGCAATTTCTCTGCAGTCGAGGTATGCTGAGGTTCAGAATCAGGATCTGAACATAATTTCACTTCCCTGCAGTGGTTTCTAAGCAGAATTCAGGTAAGTTGGAAATGGAGGCCTATACGGATCCACCTTGCTGCAGTCTCTCTTACTAGTCACTCAATTTAGTCACAGTCAACACTGTGCACAAGAACAGGATCAATGGAATAACACAAGGGTCACACATGAGGTCATCACGAATAGTCAACCCCTTGTAAACCCACTGGCGCTGCTTAGGACAGCCCTGCTAGTCCCTCATTCTGTACCCAACAGATGTCAGCCAGAGGCTTACAAGCCAAGCAAGGGGGTTTCACCAAGGGTTTCACCATGAACGTAAAAGAAGAAACAGAGAATAGCTACAAGCAATGGTGACTGGATCTAAGCAGCAGTGAAATACCCGGAGCACGTCTGTAATGTCACGTAAACCTTCAATAGTGCTTGGTGCTGTGGGGTTAAAATATAAAGGGAAGGGAATTGCCCTCCCCTCTCTGTCAGGAAGGAAGAAAAGAGATTGCAGGTGAGGCTCAATTAGATGAACCCATCCAGGAGACAATCCCTTGGGACTAATTAAAGGGTTCCAGGAATGAAAGGAAGGAGATGGGAGCAGGAAAGCGGGTTTTCGGACTGCCGTGATTTTTCCGTCATGGACTGTCACACCAAGAGCCTCGTGAAAGTGCAAAGATTTATTTTACCTTGCTCACTACAAATGATGCTGCTTTAGATTCAGAAAGACAGCTTTAAAACCCATTCCCAGTTGCTTCTTGTGGGGTCAGGCCCTTCTCTGAGCACTGGCTGCACCCCACACATTAAAAGCATGGGGCATAGACAAGCTGAAATTTTTCGTGCTAAATAACAGCTGTGTGAGACTCCAATTTACAACAAGTGTAGCAGAAGAGATTTAGCCCCCCCCAAGCCATGTTTCATGGATTGTAATCCTGCTTTTCTCCCTACTGAGGTACAAAACCAACTTAAAAAGAGTCTCCTTATTCTCCTCATAAAAACAACACTGTGCAACAAGTTATAGCAATAGTGACTGGCCCACACAAACTTTCATGGTAGAGTAGGGATTCGAACCTGAGTCTTCCAGATCCTACTCCAACTCTAACAACTATACCACAAGGACATCCAGTATGTTGTATTTTTCTCATTATGCAGCAGGTTTCCTGCAACTCTGCTGCTATGGGCCAAACAATAGCTTGACAAGATAGTTCGATACAGACAGTGCAGACAGTGAGGTTAAACTCCTTCCTGCAACCGGAATTTCAGTTCCGATTCCAGCAGATGATATTTAGAAAGGGGGGAAAACACTTGGCAGGTCCGAGCATAGAGCTCTCACTGTCTTGCTGACTGTAACACTAGAGAAGCTGAAGATTGTGGGCTGAGACGCATATATGAAGTATATAACAGACAGCAGCCAACAAGGAACTACAAAACTCAGTCTGGGATTGGAAGATGGATGGAAAATGCAGTCAAGTTGCAGTCGACTAATGGGGACCCCACAGAGTTTTCGAGGCATGAAAAGAACCAAAGTGATTTGCCATTGCCTGTCCTTGCAGAGTAACCCTGGACTTCCATGGTGGTTTCCAGTCCAAATACAAACTAGGGCCAACTCTGCCTACCTTCCAAAATCTGACAGTGTCTAGCCTGGAAAATCTGAGTCGGGGCTCATACACCAAAAGGACAATCCTCTGTAGCCAGAAACACCCAACAGCATGAGACTAGCTCATCCATGCTTGCAAATAATACCTGAGATAGTTGCCTGCTCCTCTGCTCCATCTGCCCAAATCATCATTCTTCCACTCTGCAATGCAATGCGGTGCAATGCAGTAAAATAAAATGAAATCGAATAAAATAAATTTATGGCAAGTTCACTCATAAGGGCATTTTCCTTGTATTTTATACCACATTCATCAATGAAATTCAAAGAACAAAATTAAATTGTTAGCAGAAATAAAAATAAAAAGTCGCTCCATAAAGACAAAGGCTTAGATTCTGCTTTCCCTGTGAGCTACTCGCTAGACATTGTGGCGTATGCAAGATTAAAGTTTTATTTATTTGTTTTATTTATACTCCGCCTTAAGTCCTTCGCTGAGATTCAAGACAGATTACACAATGTGCAAATCAGTGCAATTGATAGGATGTGATATTGGAGAAGCCATGTAATTGACAAAGAATTACAGAAATTTGAAACAAAGTGAAAAGAATCAGACACGATACAATAAATGCAGAAAATGGTATTGAAGAAGAAGTAGAGGAGGAGGAGGAGGAGGAGGAGGAGGAGGAGGAGGAGGAGGAGGAGGAGGAGGAGGAGGAGACGCCTAGAGGTAGGTGGGGCTGAGAGAGTTCCAAAGAATTTTGACTAGCCCAAGGTCACCCAGCAGGAATCTGAGGAAACACATCTGGTTCACCAGATAAGCCTCTACCACTCTGGTGGAGGAGTGGGGAATCATACCCAATTCTCCAGATTAGAATCCACCTGCTCTTAACCACTGGCTCTGAACCATGCCATTGTAATATTGCCCTATTACCTTTACAGAAATGCTCTCCTGAACCATTCCATTCTACAGTTTGTGAAAAGACCACCTGACCTCCTCAGTGGCGTAGGAGGTTAAGAGCTCGTGTATCTAATCTGGAGGAACCGGGTTTGATTCTCTGCTCTGCTGCCTAAGCTGAGGAGGCTTATCTGGGGAATTCAGATTAGCCTGTACACTCTCACACACGCCAGCTGGGTGACCTTGGGCTAGTCACAGCTTCTCGGAGCTCTCTTAGCCCCACCCACCTCACAGGGTGTTTGCTTTGAGTGGGGAAGGGCAAGGAGATTGTCAGCCCCTTTGAGTCTCCTGCCGGAGAGAAAGAGGGGATATAAATCCAAAACTTTTCTTCTCTCTTCAAGCAGGCCATTCCACAGGGTGAGGGTCATGGATGTACTAGAAGCAAAGGAAGCAAGAGCCACAGTGGAGGTAAACCGTTGCCATGCCCACGAAGAAACAAGAGGGAACAATGTCATAAGACCCAAGCTGGAGAAACCAAAAGTGAAAGAGTAAAATGTAAAAGAAAGCAAGCATTATAGAAAACTGGTGTA
Source organism: Sphaerodactylus townsendi (assembly GCF_021028975.2). Classification (NCBI taxonomy): domain Eukaryota; kingdom Metazoa; phylum Chordata; class Lepidosauria; order Squamata; family Sphaerodactylidae; genus Sphaerodactylus; species Sphaerodactylus townsendi. Next base: position 113,178,608 of record NC_059429.1, read on the forward strand.
ATACAGAACGATATCGAAATCCACAATGAAAAATGCATCATTGTCCACAAATAACGCCTTTGTAAATGTTCAGTAAAGGACTTTCAAATTACAAGAAAGGGGATGGTTGTATCGGCGGTGTTCCAGAAAGAAAGATTCTCTCCTGATCGTTTCGCCATTAGGTCTGTGGCTGGCATCTTCCTCTGAAGATGCCAGCCACAGACGCAGGCGAAACATCAGGAGAGAATGCTGCTAGAACACGGCCATACAGCCCGGAAACCACACAGCACCCAAGTGATTCCGGCCGTGAAAGCCTTCGACAATACATGGAAATGTCCTCTGTTTGGCCTGAAATCCAACTCCATGCAATTGTCAAGTAATCTGCACCCATACGTATGCCTTCTCCCTGCTATTAGCTGCACTGCTTCCAGAATTGCAGAGGAGGACGCACAGAGATATCTCAGCACATTCATGCCATATGGCCAGCTCAACCATCTCACAGAGATGGGGTGGAGCCGGGGTGCTTGCACCTGCTCTCCTACCCGCCCCCGCCCCCAGGTAGAGAGTCAATGTATCAACAGGTCATCGACATAGGGCTGGAGAGGTTAATGTAACCTGTGTTTGTCAAAGCAAACCCTAAACTGAATGAGCTAAACCCTGATTTTTCACACTAACCATAGTTGAAATCAGTCATGGTTTCATGGCATCTCTGAAATGAGCCACTGAGAAATTCAAGCAAGAACATAAACAACTTTCCAATCCACAGCAGACTGCTTTCATATTAAATACACCACCACAAACCATAATGTGAACAACTGGTCAATTTACATAAGATTTACTAGTGTGTTTTGAATTATCCTAAAAGGCTGCCAAATAACACAGACTGTGACTGTCTGAGTCCCAAGATGGGATATAAATATCTTAGGTAGGGGGTATAACCATAGCAAATAAGCAAATAAATTAATAGATTATTCGCATAATGCTTTTCCTAAAAGTTGAAAAGGGTTTTTTCCACATTTATCATGTAAAGCAGTCCCTGTAACATAGTTTCTTAGACTGCAACCCAGAGTGTGAGCAGGGTATACACAGCCAGTAGTATTTAGAAAGTTATTACCACAGGTGATCAACTAGTGTAACAGAGAAGAAGGGTGTTTTTTTTCTCATTACAACCAATTCGCTGTTTCAGTAGGTTTCCAATTCTGCATTCAAGAATTTGTGAGCCTTCAAAGAAGAGATAAGAGCAGGGCTCTTCAAACTATGGCCCTCCAGATGTTCAGAGACTACAATTCCCATGAGCCCTACCACTTGGCCATGCTGGCAGGGGCTAATGGGAATAGTAGTCCATGAACATATGGAGGGCCATAGTTTGAAGACCCCTGGATAAGAGGAATATTCTATCTGTAGGGTTGCCTCCCGGTGATAGCTGGAGATTTCCTTCCGTTACATTTGATCTGCAGGCAGTGGCATAGTGCCAAGGGGGCGTGATGCACTGGGTACGCGCCAGTGTGAGGGCGTTCTGGGGGCGTGGCCTGGGGCCACACACGTGCCCCAGGCACAGTTCCCCCTACCTCCAGCCCTGTCTGCAGGCGCCAGAGATCAGCTCCCCTGGAGAACACAGAAGCTGGACTCTATAGCATTATACCCAGTGGTGGGATTCAGCAGGTTCGCACCACTTCGGCAGAACCAGTTGTTATTTGGCCATGCTGACAGGGGCTGATGGGAATTGTAGTCCATAACATCTGGAGTGCCAAAGGTTCGCCACCATGGCTCTATGGCATTACACCCCACTGAAGTCTTTTCCCTCCCCAGACCTCGCCCTCCTCAAGCTCCACCTCCAAAATCTCCAGAAATTTCCCCATTCCAGAGCTGGCAACCCTATCTGTCGTCCATTGTCCTCTCCCCATGCTTTTACCTTGCAAGAGGACACGCCTGATTGATGTAGATGTGGTCCAAAGAAAACAAGACACGATCCCATCCTCCAAAAGACAGCTGCTGCATAATTAGTGTGGCTATGACTATGGTCAAATGCAAGAAGCTTCCCAAGTCTCACCACGAAGATCTAGTCAACTCTGACTGGTTGTAGCTCTCCAATATCTTAGGAAGATCTTTTCCAACACCTACTTATCTGAGATCTGCTTAACTGTAGATGTCAGTCATGGGATCCAAGAGATTCTGTTTGCAAAGCTCTACCACAAAGTTATAATCCCTCCCCCAGAAAGAGGAAATTCAGAAATGGAAGCAAATTCAAACGTTTAAGAAAAACTGTACCTCTTCCCTCGGTGTTTCATTAGAATTGCATTTCTGGCTTGTTTGCAATGACTTCTGCAATTGATTTTAAACCCTCAAGGCAAGTATTTGAAACACTATTCTTTTAAAAAAGAAAAAAAAACTAGATCTGTGTAAGTTTGCATATATCACAATTAATTAGTCCTGTATATTTAATGTATTCAAATGTGTGCACTTGTTTTCCCTTCTGGGAGAGGCACCAAACCTATTCACATGGGGCTGTTCATTACAGATACGTGGATAACTTACGGTAGCACTTTGATCCCTTTCATAAGGGCTTTGATGTTTGGAGGCAAACATTAAAAAAATTTTTAACACACCTTAAGAATAAAACACCCAAACACAAAATTGAAGCAAGGCAAGTTTTAGAAAAACCTGCATACAAGTGTCATAAACTATGGGAAGAAAATGTTTTATCTTTAAGGTGTGTGAAAGCTGAAAAAAATGCATTTCCCTTCAGAGCCCATAGGAAAGGAATGTAAGGCCCCTTCTGCACACGCAGAATAATGCGTTTTCAAACCACTTTCACAACTGTTTGCAAGTGCACAGCTTCAAAGAGCACTGAAAGCGGTTTGAAAGTGCATTATTCTGCATGTGCGGAAGGAGCCTAAGTTACAGGTTCCATTTTTGCTCTGCTGTTTACAAAATAACTGTGGTCTCTCATCAGAGAAAAATACAGAACTCTGTAAGAGTGTCTTGTTCCCCCAAAACACTTTAAGACTTCTCTGGCTTAATGCCAGTTCACATGAAGCACAATTCTGGCCCATCCCTCCTTGACATCAAAGGCTATCATCCCCTGCCTAAAAATTCTCCTTCACAAACAGTGCCACCAAAGCCAATTGTATCAGCCCACACATAACTGATGGCAAGGTTCCCCCTTCGCAGATGAACACTAAACAACATGCCAAAATCTAACAATAGGGGTTTTTTTAAGTGCAAATTTACTAAGGGCATCACGAGACATGCAGATGGCTCCTGCTGGTTCCCAATGTCAACAGTCTTCACTCTTCACAAGCTACTGGGCCAGCATTCCCTTTCATAGCATCAGTTATACCACAATAGAAATCCCACATGGCAGCAATTTGACAGGTTTTGTATGTCTTTTGGCTCTTGAACCAGAAGACCAGCAAGAAAGACCCACACGGCATCTTCTTCCTCTGGCCTTGACAGCAACTGCCAGTGCTTGGTAGACAGCCAAGCCTTCTTGAATATAAAGTGTTGTTGTGTTGTTAAGGGTTGCATATTCAGTTCATCAAGGGCTTAAAAACAGGGGTTCATGTTTGTTGCTCCACTTCATTCAGCAGAAAGCAGTTCTGAAACAATGCGGTGGAGGAGTTTCGAATCCTTTCCCTTTAGTGGGGGGAGAAAGTGAAATTACCACTCCACATGATCAGGCATGGAGATTCACTGCAGAAGCTGTCTCCAAAGTAGAGGCTATTTGAGTACTGGAATCAACTGAGCAGGGAAGGGCCACAGCTCAGCAGAAGAACAAGTAGGAAGTCCCAGGTTCAGTATCTCCAGTTGAAGAGTTAAAGATATGGCAACCAACTTGAAACAAAGAGTACTTTCACCAGGCTCAATGTAATATTTCTAATCACACCACTTGGTCACTACCAGTTCGCACCAATGTCCTACCTGAGGCACTAACAATGGTACTATTTATATAGTAAGTGGTCCCCCGCCAAAAAAAAGCACAGAAGAAATCCCTTGATTATTCTTGATGATTTCTCAGAAACCACAGTCCAGTCTTGCTTGAGCTAGCTTTCAGTGGCCAGTATGTTTGATATCATACACCAATGACCCCAAAGGAAACAGTACTCTCTCACAGGAAGTACTTTAGAGAAGCCCAAGAGGCATAACTTTGTTCCTGCACAGAGCAGTCATTCAAGAATCGCTGCCTGCAATCAGAGCAGGATGCTCAGCATGCAACTTTCCAATATCTTGCGATTGGCCACAGCACCCCACGTCAGCCATTTTGTATTCCTCAACGTTCCAAAAACAGTATTTGAGTACAGTTTCACCTTGTTTTTTCATTATCCAAGCACTACTTTCCAAAGCACTACCTTGACAAACCAACAGAAACTGGCCAGTTATATGAGTCATACATGTTCTCTGCAGATGAAAAGCTCCCACTGCAACTGGGCAGTAGCCAATAAGAGGTTGCTGGACATTAATGCAAGTATCGGGGCACCAGAAGCACTACATCCAGAGAGAATAACCAAAGTCGATATGTGCATTTGCTGTGGCACTACTGAAACAAATGAAAGCAAGCACTGTGCAAGAAGATTTCTCATTTCTAAAAGAAGAATTAGTTCCAACCATTTTTCCTACACACTGACAACAACTCCCCGTGGGCCGGAAAAATGTGTGGGGAAACCCTAGCATTAATGGGCTTGTATCTCTATGAAAAGCATAAAAAACTTGGTAAGTTTTTTCCTGGGGAACCATACTAATAGGGAAACAGGGACTTTCTATATTGAGGACAAGATGAAGTCTGATTAAAGGAGGAAAGTCCAGAACCTGAGAATTGCTTTCATCTCTCTATTATCTAAGACAATGTGTGGCTAATATGGTTTACTCGGCTGCTTTTGAAATCCAAATGCATGCTGAGATTTCCCTGCTGTGGATTCTTCCACCTCAGAAAATTAGCAGTCACTGGAAGTCACTTTACATTTGAGCATCTGAAAGCTAAAAGACCAGACCATTCAGCAATCGAAATTCACACTACTATGTAAAGGATGCTATTATTTAAAGCTTTCCTTCTGCTGTGCCAATTGTTGAAAAAGGGTTTCAAATATCATAAACATTTTTTTAAAACTTGGAATGTGATCCCTATTTCTTTTTAAAGGAACTAGTTGCAAGCAATCTTATTTTACTAGCCTTTTTAAAATACATATATTTAAATGATATTCACCAAGGATTTTTTTTACAGCAATAAGTGACAGATACCACATAGAACGATTACCTACAGTGCACATACCGTGTTTCCCCGACTATAAGACAGTGTCTTATATTAATTTTTGCTCCCAAAGATGCGCTATGTCTTATTTTCAGGGGATGTCTTATATTTCTGTATTCTGTTCGTTAGGCATGCTTCCAAACAAAAACTTTGCTACGTCTTACTTTTGGGGGATGCCTTATATTTCGCACTTCAGCAAAACCTCTACTACGTCTTATTTTCCGGGGATGTCTTATATTCGGGGAAACAGGGTAGATAGCCCCCACTAATAGCACAATTGAACTAAACAAACTGTAACATTAAAACAAATCCTTAAACTCTAAAATAACACACCAGCAGTACAATTCACTGGAGGGGAGGAAGGGTGAAGTCTTGGAAGCGGCGTGACATGGGTGCCCACTCCACCAGTGTAAGAAGCAAATGACCCACCAGAAAGGCTGATATGCTGGTGACGAGGTGCTACACAGTTGTTTAACGCCCAAGCCCAGAAGCTGCCATGATAATCAACACTTCTTCACTGTGGGATCCTGCACTAGTATAGTTGTGGGTGGTCCAGAGGCATTCCTGGGGGTGCAGCTGAGTTTTGTTGGCTTCCATAGAGTTTTTGACCCAGGAATGTCCCCTATGCTGCCTGGCGACTTATGCCAAGTTTTACTGTGGATTATGCTAGGAATTCTCAGGTCGGCCAGAGTGTTTTTGTTTTTAGTTTTCTATGCTTCCCATGCCTCCTGAAACCCCACAGAAGGCCACCACATAACTCCCCTTCACCCCCAGTGGACTGCACTGTTAGTCACCTATACCAATAACAGCAATCTTTTTAATAGTTAAAAATAAGGGACAAGTATAATTCTGTTTCACAGTGTACTTTGGGATGAATAAAAATGGTACTGGTTTTACTGTGGAAAGAAACACTCCTCTCTTATTTGCAGTTCAAATTTCATTCATTCATTCATTCATTCATTCATTCATTCATTCATTCATTCATTCATTCATGTTACTTCATCTATCCCTCACCTTTCTGCCTAATGATTACTTAAAGAGCTTTCATAATTCTTCCCTCCTCCATTTTATCCTTACAACCACCATGTTAGGTAGTTTAGGCTGAGAAGGGTGACTGGGTCAAGATCCACCAGCAAGCTTCATGGCAGAATGAGGATTTGAACTTGAGGCTTACAGCTCTTAGTCCAATACTCCAACCACTACACTGGTTCACATTTCTGTACAGCCTCCGAAGGTTCCCTTTCAAATGCAACACTTCCTGCAGTCAAGTACAGGGGCAGACAAGGTGCTCTGTGGGAAAACCACCAGGATTCTATTTTTTTCAAAAAAAATCTGCATCATCAGTCACTATAAATCACTGCGGGGGAAAAGGAAATCCATGTGTATCTCTCATCACCAACAATATCATCTTGCACCCTCTGTGTGCATTCCCACATACTTGTATTGTGAGGAGGATGGAAGAATTTTGAAGCCTGGTTCTGGTCCGGAAAACCCACCAGAACCAGTTGAATCCGGCCGTGAAAGTCTTCGACAATGCAATTTTGAAGCCTTTTCCAACCAACCAGTTCCAGCTCTGATAGTGGCAAAGTCAACTTGCGCAGATCTTCTACAGCAAATTCTGGATGGCCTCCAACTGACAGAGGTACGTTGCTGGACTAGAGGATCCCATATAAGTGCATCATTCCGTTTTATCCATGGCACGGCTCCTTCTTGAAATCATTTCCCATACTTCTACGCCTCCTTTGTTTTAACACATGAAGAAGAAGACATTCCCTCTCTCTGGGCTGCAGCATCTCTTCCCCATGTGCCTGCTCTTTCAAAAACACAATCATATCACAGTGGCCTCAAGGGCCAATTTCCTCTTGCTTAGGGGAAAGAATCAGGCCATTCTTGTTTGAAACATAAAGGGGACGCTGAGGGAGGAAAGAAGACTGCTAGTGTACATGGCAATGAAATGCTAATCGAGGAACTCCTCTTCCCAGCATTCCCATGCATTTGGCCTGGCTCTGGGAACTCCTGCTGGTTGCGTTTTCCCTGGCAGGATGCCTGAAGTTCCTTTTGTGACTCTCCTGCCTTTGTGATTCACTGGAGCCAGTCTGGAATCTAGGTCTCGTACACCCTGTGCAATGTATGCGCAAATTCAGAACTGGCAGGTTTTTGTATGCACCTCATTTGTAACAGCCCATGCGTCAGGGCACCTATTGCAGCAGGCGATACCTATTGTCTACCCAGCGCTGGATATCTCTTCTATGCAGACTCAAGATTTGTATGTGTGTTGCACATAAGAAAAATAGATACTGATGCTCAGCCCAAAAGAAAGAGAGGGAAAAAGAGAGGGATGGACAGAGAACAAATTTAAGAGATATTGTAGTGGGTCTGAGTTGCAGGGAGGTTGTCCTCTTTCTCCTTTACATAGTGGGGCATGTCCAGACAGCTCCTAACTGTGTGACACTGTAACAGGATTGTGGAAAATGCCCTGGAGAAATGCAAGAAACCTTCCCCACATTTACTGCAGAAGTTCATCCTTCAAATGTAGCTGTGGAGGCGAACATGTTGGTGCAAATGTATTGTGGGAACCCCTGGCGTTTTCAGACGGACAAAATTTCCCAGGGGAAAACCAGGATCATGCGTACCGGGATGTTTCTATCTCGGTTTCTCCCTCCAGATGGCAGCCCATCAGCGCGTTCAGGCTGGGAGGAAAAACTTGCACAGCCCCTGGTTTAGTTTCATTTTCCTCGCTGACGTCGCTGCGCATGTGCGAACTGTCCCGTTTTTCCGACGTTCTGATTGGCTGCAGGTGGCGAGGCGGAAAAAAATAAACTGGTCCGTTTCCCACGGTGTTTGCATGGCAGCAGGAGTGGTGTGGTTTTTTAAAAATAACCTCCAATTTTATCTGGTTGTGGTGGGTTTTCCGGGCTGCGTGGCTGCCGTCTGGTGGATCTTGTTCCTAACGTTTCGCCTGCATCTGTGGCTGGCATCTTCAGAGGTGAATCACAGTCTGTTATACACTGGCACCGGCACCTGCCTTCCTTCCTATTTCAGCTGGTAAAAGATATAGGAAATGCTGGTGCTCCTCCAAATGGATGTCACATGGTAGCCAAGAAGTTCCTTTGAGGTCTCTGGATACTGGTTGGTTTGACCATGAAAGCAGACAGTTTGTCAGCCATGGATTTAAAAGGTAGGATTACCATCCAAAATGAGGCTTCCCAACCCCACCATTAAAAACAGCGCTTTCTGCAAAAAGCACATTAAGCATGCAAGTCTAATGATCCATTTCGCTGACCTGCCGCATTAAAAGCCCATTCATTGGGGTTTCCATTTTCTCTCCTTGAGTGGCCCTTTCATTTCAGCCTGAAAGTAGCACCTACCTTCTAGCCAAGAAAGGAACACGAGGGGCTCCCATCGGTGCCGACACCACCGGCATTCATACTACTTCGCTGTGGGGGGGCTTGCCACCCAAAAGCTGTCAGCATCCTCTCCTTCGGTCCAGCTACTGCCCACACGGCATTCCCTGCATACTGCCTTTGCTTTAACCAGCCTCCCGCCTTGAAAGAAGTCCCAGATCAGGTTGCCAACCCCAGCATTCCCACCAGGGATTCTCAGGCCAAGGCAAATAGCTGGTTTAACGCTTCACTCCCCTGTTCACACACTGGATCTACTGTAGCCATCCCAAGCCTCTGGACTGCAGCTGCAGGCTCAGGTGATTAACAGTTAGGCCGTCCCCACAGAGAAGGGTTTTTATTTGTAATGAAATATTTAGAGTGGAAAAATACCCATGGATTTAAAAAGAAAGCAACACTCCAAAATTGCCAGGGACTGTGGGTACATCCATCAAGCCTCTTGGAATTCCCTGCATCAAACTGAGCTTCTAGCCACTGCCAGTTAAATAAACAGACTTTTTACGCAGAATGTTGCGTTCCATCCCTGCCCAAATGGTAGGAAAGCACCACTAGATTGCAACGCATGAATTCTAAAGATCTGTCGACCAATTAAAAAGGTCCCCGTGATTTAATCAAGCACAGTGCTGGTTTTCAGAAACATTTTCATTATTCTTCATGATTAAAATAAAAAGCCCGGGAAGCAGGTGTCATGTTAGAAGTATGCTTTCTTCTTCCGCACACTGAAGGGAATGCCTCCGCTAAGGGTGATAAACCTGTGTGATAAAGAATTGCTTTTATTAGTGTGCAGCAAATTGCCCCTTTAAAAAAAAAGGAACAGAAAAAGAAATTAATTTATATTACTCTAAGCTCCTGATATGTGGATTATAAGGGCAAAATATTAGAATAATTTCACAGGCTTGATGGAAAATTGTAAAGCATTCATAGAAAGCAGATTTTTTGGGGAGAAATACACAGTGCCATAAAATGGTTCGTTGCTGCACGATCGGCACCGGACACCCTTTCCGACAGGACAGCTTCACATTCTATAGATGATGAATGAATTCATCTGTTCAACCAATCGAACTCTTGCACACCTTCCAAAACTCCCTTTTGAAAATCATACCCATAAAAGCTGGGGGGGAAGCAAAGGGCAGCTGTCTTGTCGTCTCTGGGATTTCCCACCATTTCCACATAGGGCAGGATATCAGGGGGTTGCTAGGCAGTGGCCCAGTGCTTCCTTCCTATTTCTTTGAATTGATAAGATGGCAGGGACTGCAGCAGAGAAAGCAACACTAATATCCAAAAGAAAACTCAGCAAAGATTTCCCCCTCCACAAGGGGAAAAAGAGACCTTTCCTATTCATATGACTTTTTTTTTCACCTACAGAAACCATTTGGGGAATACAGGAAACACTGGCTGCATTCAGATGTCATACTGAATGCTACTAAATCTCAATCAGGCACCAACAGTTTGGTGTTGTCTCCGTGAATACTCTTTATCCCTCCCTATTTTTGTTTTATTTATTTAGAAAATGGACTTAATGCCTCTCCTGAGACCTGCACCAGGTGGCTCATGAAGTAAAAGCACCACAAATCAAACTGTAAAAACGACATGAGATTTATCAACATAAAAGATATGAGAGAGAGAGAGAGAGAGAGAGAGAGAGAGAGAGAGAGAGAGAGAGAGAGAGAGAGAGAGAGAGAGAGAGAGAATGAATGTTTGCCTAATGTTTGGTTACCTAACATGATATTCATACCCAATCCCCAGTTCTGAGCCTCCACAGCTTTTTGCAAATTTTAAAAAATAGTGGCACTAGAACAGTGGTTCTCAACCTGTGGGTCGTGACCTCTGCATCAGTGTTCTCCATCTGTAAAATGGATAAATGTTAGGGTTGGGGGTCACCACAACATGAGGAACTGTATTAAAGGGCCGTGGCATTAGGAAGGTTGAGAACCACTGTCCTAGAATACAATTATATTGATATATCTTCGTAGAAATAGGTGTAGCAGGTTCTCTGAATTCCCAGCTTTTGGGGTTTTTAAAGTCTTTTTGAAAAAATCCCTTCCCTTGAGAACATGCAGACAGAGCTCCCAGGTAATCCTTGGCAAGCCAGTAGGGGGTTGGAGGGAGCTTACTGACAACAAAGAGAAGCCTAATGGCATCACAAGCAACAAAGAGACATCACTTCACATATTGGAAGTGGCATCATCACATCCCTAGTGACACAGAGACTTTTTGGTCTCTGGGCAGAGCAGAAGCCCTATGGTAAAAAACATTTTTACCCTAGAGTTCTTGCCCAAATACCAGAGCGTCCCTGTGTTTCCCACACCAATGTGACATCACTTCCCATGTGTGCTGGGAAAGTGATATTGTAGCATTGTTGGCAACACAGGCTTAGGTTTACTTTTGCTGCTGGTAAGTCTCCTGCCGGCCAGCTGATCAGTACTGGGATGTGTTGCCCCAGTGTCCAACAACCCTGGCTAGAAACTTACTTTTCAAAATGAAAGCTGGGAATTCAGAGAACCTTCTTCACCCATCACTACAACAGTATATTGTCGATACTACAATATTTAGTCCCAATTTTAAAAAATAAAAAGTTCCCTAGTGGAAGGGTGAAGCAGCAGCTTCCAGGTGACAAGCAAAACAACTCTAGGAAAAATCCAAAAATTCCCACTCGCACTGCAGCCATCCCAGCTTTACTACAATATTTCCAAAACTCTGAAGCAAAGTAGGTTTCAGAAACATACAAGAAAAATGGGGGGGGGGGGGGGAACCTAGAAGTGCACCAATAAAATCACACTTCCCACATACATTGAAATCAGAGCAGACAATCTCTGAGAAAGACACCTTTGTCTCCATTAATAATCCACCATAAAACGCAACTGGTATCTTGTTGTATCCTACCAGGCTGCAGAACTATTTTTTTAATGGCACAGCCCACCCCCCTCGCCTCTCACCCCAAACTTCAAGAATACCATCCTCTCTTTCATGTCAAGATAGTATTGGCTGACTATAGCCTGTTCTATTGCAGGAAGTTCTGGCAGGCAAGTTCAGATAAGACCTGGAGCCAGGAACAGTCTAGGTGGCTTGCTTCAAAGGCACCCTACCAGGCTTTTGCATTTTCCAGCTTGCAAGCAAAGGGGCATCTACCTGAAAGGGGTTCTTTTATCCAGACCTGCCTTCCTTATATCCTGTGTGCAAAAAGGCCAAAGTCATTGATGGAGAATATCTCAAAGACCTGCTGATTATCCAATAACTGTCTTAAAAAGGCAGGACAGAGTCTGTTTGCTGGGGTCACACCACAGGAGTTCTGCTAAAAAAAATTCAGAAAGGATGGATGTAGAAATTCTGCAGGGAACTTGCTAGTGATTTGTTTGTAACTGCATTTTCAAAGAACAATTTGGAGCAGGGGGTGTGTGCTAAAGAACAGCTTATGACACTATCCTTTTTCAATAATGTCGTAGATGCTCCGTTTCAGTTTAAAATACCTCAGCTCATTTGGGCATGAATACATTTAGATTTGTGTTTATATTCATGAACGTATATCAATTTCTTGGTGCATCAAATCCTGTGTAAACAGCACACAGTAAACAGTAAAGCGAAATTATACTCAGTGACTTCGATGGGCATAGAAGTTGTAACCACTTGGTGGTGGAAATGGATGCCGAGCCAAAGCCAATTTACAGTGACTCTGCAGGGTTTTCCAGGCAACAGGCAGAGGCAGACAGACCCTGCAGGTCAGGCAGCTCACAGGGAGGAACCCTGCCCGGGGTCAGTGGCTGTCTGGGCTGCAAAGGCCACACAGTAGCAAAAGAGCTCTGGAAGGCAGGCTGGGCTGTGCCCAGGCATGGCCCAACACAGCACCAAAAGCACAGGCCCTCAGCAAGGTGGCTGAAGTAGACCCAGAAGCCCTAGCGAAACCTTTGCTCTCTTGGACCGGTAACAGGGAAGAGGAGTGGCCCAGCCTGGCAAGGAAGGAAGGAAGGAAGGAAGGAAGGAAGGAAGGAAGGAAGGAAGGAAGGAAGGAAGGAAGGAAGGAAGGAAGGAAGGAAGGAAGGAAGGAAGGAAGGAAGGAAGGAAGGAAGGAAGGAAGGGAAGGAAGGGAAGGAAGGAAGGAAGGAAGGAAGGAAGGAAGGAAGGAAGGAAGGAAGGAAGGAAGGAAGGAAGGAAGGAAGGAAGGAAGGAAGGAAGGAAGGAAGGAAGGAAGGAAGGAAGGAAGGAAGGAGCAATGATTTAAAGCCATGCTAAGTAGTAAAGAAGAAGGTGAAATAAAATAGTTGGTTTTTATATTTTGCTTTTCTCTGTCTTTAAGGGGTCTCAAAGAGGCTTACAATTGCCTTCCATTCCCCTCCCCACAACAGACAGGTGTCCAGATTAGAGTCCTTCGATTTAACCACTATGCCACACCCTTTCCCTCCCTGACATCAACACAAATCACTGCCTGCATCCCTGACGTCCTCCAGGGAAAGAAGACAAAAGCCACATGAACTCCTCCGGTCCATCTGCCATTTTCTCTTGTCACACCTGAGCTCATGTCTCCATCTCTCCCTGCACCTGTTTCAGGAAGGACAGATGGGAGGGAGGCGTATCTAGCAATTAACAAAATAGTAGAGCATCTGCCATGGGGCAGGCAGTGCCAGCTTCAATCCTCAGCATTTCCAGTGGAAACAGTCTAATAGTAGATGATGTGAAAGTACTCTGATGGAAACCCCGGAGAGCTGCTGTGAGTTAGAGCAAGCAGAGCTGACCTTGATAGTCTGACTCAGTAGAAAGAAGTTCGCTGTGTTCATGTACAAAGTGGCTGCATCAGACCAAGGACAGCAGCGTCACAGGGGGCACCTACTGCAATTCCACCAGAAAGAAAAACAGTAAGTAAAAAAAGTGTGGAACAGCCTTTTGAGGCTTGCAAACTCACGATATGCCAAGTAGACAATCCCATTATTAAAGACTAGCCATGGACAATAATGTTGAAAAATGCAAGGCTCCAAAACTTCTCCAGTTATCTGTACAGTTCTTTTTTCTTACAAGCATGGTAGCAATTATTTGCTAAGGGGGGAAAAACACCAAAGTGTTCTTGGGAAGGAATGCAGTGCTATTACTGGCCAGGTTTGTAAGCACATTTGGAATAAGAAGAAGAGTTGGATTCATATCCCCCTTTCTTTCCTATAGGAGACTCAAAAGGTCTTACAAACTTCTTTCCCTTCCCCCTTCACAACAAACACCCTCTGAGGTAGGTGGGGTTGAGAGAGCTCCAAAGAACTGTGACTAGCTCAAGGTCACCCAGCTGGCATGTGTTGGAGTGCACAGGCTAATCTGAATTCCCCAGATAAGCCTCCACAGCTCAGGCGGCAGAGCAGGGAATCAAACCCGGTTCCTCCAGATTAGAGTACGCCTGCTCTTAACCACTATGCTACTGCTGCTTGTGAAGCAACTCATGAGCAAGTTGTGATCACCTACAGAAGATGACCACTTAACAGGCTTATGGATCTGGGCCACTGGAGCAGAAACAGCCTTGCAGATGCTTTGACTCCAGTTTGCCAGGTGCACAAACATCGTTATAGTGCTTCTTTATTTATTAAAGAGAGCACCGCTTGCAAGAAGGCAATGCAATGCCATACAATCTTAAAGGTCATTTAAGACTTGACTGGTTCTCATTACAGGCCTGTAATGAAGGACCTGGAAGAGATAGTATGTTCCACTCTGCCAACATCTAAATGCTATAAATAGAGACAGGAGGAAGAAAAACAAAAATCAAATAAAAAGAATCACTCTTCTTGACCCTGTTTTATAGTTGAAAACTTGGAATGCATTTCAAAATGAACAAAAACAAACCTTTTTTAAAAAAATTGGCAAAAAAGATGTTTTTTCTTCTTTGGAGGTTTTTAAAGAGAGGCTAGATGGCCATTTGTCAAGGGTGTTTTGATAGTGTATTCCTGCATGGCGGGGGTTGGACTTGACGGCCCTTGTGGTTTCTTCCAACTCTATGATTCCATGAAAGTTAATATCTGTATCATGGAGAAAAACAAATCTTATTGTGACATGTCTCTGAAGATGCCAGCCATAAATGAAAGTGAAAAATTAGGAACAAAACCTGCCAGACCATGGCCACACAGCCTGGAAAAACCCCAACGGCCAAAGTTAATATCTCTTTGGAAATGCCATACTTTCTGGAATTACTCTGTATTGAAGATTAAATTTTATCTGTTTAGCATGTTTTTATTCACCACCACAAACCTCTCCTCAAAGGTGCCCAAGGCAGCATATTTTATCCTCACAACCACTCTATGAGGTAGGTTAAGTTGAGAGTATGTAACTAGTTCATGGTCACCCAGCCAACTCCCAATGCAGAGTAGGGATCTAAACCTGGATCATCCACATTCTAGTCCAAAGGTTTAACCATAACACCATGGGATTTAATATTTGTTGAGAGCATTTCAAACAGAATGCAAACAAACACTGTGGGCTGTGAGCCTTTCAATTACAAGGTTCCTCCCTCCCAGAGGTGTAATTGAGTCTGCTGGGCTAGGAAACAGAGCTGAGGACAGAGCTGCTGGCCAGGTGAGTCTTTGTTTTGTTCTTCCCAAACTGCTGGGGAGGATTAACTGAGGGTGCTGCGTGAGGGGACAATGTGAGAGTGGTGCTGGGAGCCAGCCAAGGGGTATAACCTGTTTCAGGGAAATAGACCAAAGAGGAAAGGAGGAGGAGTCAGGGACAATTGCACTGGTGCACATATGTCAGGGACAACTGCACTGGTGAGGAGGTCCTTAAGGCAACCACTGCAAGCAGTTTTTGAGGCAGATGAAGTGGTTTGCCATTACCTCTGCAGATGGTGGTCTCCCTTCCAACCTTGCTTCGCTTCCAAGATCTGACAAGATCAGAACATACCATGTCATCTTTCTTCCCTAACTCTTTATTACTGGCTTATAATGCAGTTGTTCCATCTCTGCTGTTCTGAAACCTCCACTGCTTCTGCTTGCTCCACCAATAAGTCTGCAGGTTACTTTCCAGTTGGGAAACTTCTCACGCCTGTTTAGTAGACTCTACCCTTACACATTATATTGGACACATGAAGCAGCCTTGTACTAAATCAAACCATGGTTCAATCAAGATCAGTGTTGATCATTCAGATTGGAAACAGCTCTCCAGGGTCTCAGGCGGAGGTCTTTCACATCTCCTGCTATTTGGTCCATAACTGGAGATGCTAGGTGTTGAACCTGGGACCTTCTGCATGCCAAACAGATGCTATCCTACCTGAGACCCTGCCCATATTAAGAGCCCAATGGCCAGGGTGCTTGAGTGCAGCCACATATTATAAGGGCCAATGGCAGTCACAAAGCCAATGGCAGCCAATGTGGAATAGTGGTTAAGAGTGGTGGGCCAGGATCTGGGAAAGCCAGGTTCAAATCCTCACTGGGTAATCCTGGGCCAATCATACAGTCTCAGCCTAACTTATTCACAGGGTTCACTGTAAGGCAAAAATGGAGAACAGGATAAGACTGGAAGATGCTTTGAATCCCCATTGAGGAAAAAGGTGGGGTTCAAATTAATCAATAAATACATTGTATGCCCTTGTTTTGGGGTATAATTCTATAGAACTATGAGCACTAAATATGTGTTTATATTTTAAAGTGAAAGTTAAGACTGCCAGAACACTACCTTCCTAAGCAGGTCTACTCAGGCTCCTACGGAAGTCTACTTAATCAAACTTGTAACCGGGAAAGTATTTTTAGGATTGCACTGTAAGTCACCCGCATCTGCCAGATAACAAAGTATTTCCAAGTCTTTTATGTACGGCCTCTTTTCTATGTTAAAGAGCTCAGACCACCCTTCAAGTGGAGAATCATTTGGCACCATCCCCCTGCCTGCTTTCCTAAGGATAGATGAAACTTATTTATTTTAGGTGGCTTTGGGAAAGGTAAATCTGTCTGTACTCACTGTGTCTGGCAACTTCTCTTCTCTTGGATAAGCATAGGAATCTATCTGTTGTTTGTCTTGTATACCAGTAAACCTCTCCAATCGGGATATTGTGATTTGTTGGCATTTTATGATTCTTTGTCAACTAATCTGAAGCCTTGGTCTAAAGCAGCAGATTCATTTTTGTAAATAAAATAAATAAAAGCCTCAAGAGACAATTTATTTATCTGTAAATAAGCAACAAATGTGCCGTTGTTTCACAGTACCCAACTCATACATCTTCCCATGGCCTGAGATTTCTCTTGCAAATATCTCTCATTCTTCTAGTACTCAAATATTATTGCTGGGAAGATATCACCCCCCTCACCGGCCAGTATCCCTGGTTATTTTGCAATTGTGATGAATATGGCTCCAATTCCTTGCTGAACATTGCAAACAGTTGCTAAGTACCAGGGGGCAATTTTGCTAATCCCCTTCTTTTCTTATTCTCTCTTTTTCTGGTAATTAAAATTATTTGAAATCTGTCAGTCAAAGTTGCTTCTCAGGATTTTGCATGGATGCTTTGTTTCATTCAGCAAAATCTGCAGTGAAATTGACATGGCTATTTTTAAAGAAGTCTCCTGCAGGAAGTCTGGAGGTCTTTGTCCAGTTCATTTTAGCAGCTAGCCCAGTTAAGATGCTTCTTCAAATTTTATGGTGAATTCACTGCCAAGACGAATACAAAACATGTCTTATAATGCTACTTCCTTTGCTTTTGAGAGAGCAGAAATGAAATTAACCAAGCCTTGGTAAAGACGGAACTGAAAGCGTCACTCTTTTTCCCCAGCTCTGGAGAACACACAGTTGCTTTTATAAAGCAGTCCAGCTGGCCATGTGGCCCACCCCAACCCTCCAATTCTTAGGCCTTGGGAATGGATACAACCCTATGAGCAACCTGCAGGACCATCACACAACCGATATAATGTGGCTGGCCTACATCCTGCAAGATCATGCATATGCCCTAGTTGCAGTGGAAAGAAACCTACCAGGTGAACACACAGGTGGGTGATAGACAGTCCATGGGAACTTCCTGAGGCTAGAGACATTGCTAGATAGTCTATAAGGTCCTGGGAGCATCCTGAAAAGTCTGCAGCTCTAGTTCTCAAGGTTATAAAACTGTGTTTGGGAATATGTTAGCCACAAATAATCAAGTGGTGGGAGACACCGGTTCAGTATGTGTTTTTTTTTCAAACCCTATTCTTTCTGTAGTCACGTTTCAAAATTTTTCAAGTTTTTTGCCCTGACACTGGAATTTGCATCATAGCAGTCATAGGCCCCATGGCACCCACCAACACATTTCTTGGAGACTGACAAGAGGGTTTTTTTAAATCAAGAAGGCAGCTCCCAGTGGAACTTTTGTCCAGTAGGACTTCTGATTGGCCACGTAACAGCTGATTGACAGTGCAGATTCTTAAAGTCACTGCAGCACAAAGATCTTCAGTGTCTGGTTAAATGTAAACTGTATGCCAGAAAATATTTTTAAATAATGTGTTTATTTCAATACAATACCTTTGTGTTGGTATATGAGCAGTTATACATGTGTTTATTGCAAAAGACATCCAGTTAAAGAAAGTTTCTGCTTGAAGAGTTGAAGAGTTACTATTTGAATTATGGGTAACCACAATCCCTGACATTTTCAAATTGGCTCCACCTCCTGCAGCAGCCATTTTGTGGTTGTGCCCACCGCCCTGTTCCAGAATCCCAAAGGTGCCTGTAGTCACAAAAGACTGGATACCGCTGGCGAAGTTCTTTCACATTTGACGGCAATAATGCAGAACGAAAATTCAGCAGCTGTGTGCTGCTCGCTCACCAACTAGCCACTCAATGGATTATATAACATGCAACTTGTAATCACATAAAGCAATCATGAGTGACCCTATTTCTGTCATTCCTCTTGCTGCCCTCGATGCAGATCAAGTTGCTTCTCCCTGCACTGCCAGCCCCAATGGGCATCGGTCTCAGCAGCCGTGCCTGCAATATTGGTCACCAGCTAATATGTTCTCCCTTTCCCTGTAATAATGAAACGATTGATTGATATTTAGGACAAACGTGCAGAATGAACTGGGCCAGCTTTCAAACCAGGAAACTGCTTTGACCTCGGCCACCGTCCTCTCCCTTGGACAGTGTCAAAAGCTCACTACCATAGTGTTGATTCACACAGCTTTCCTTCTGTTTCTTCCAATACCCTGGTCAATTATTGAATGATTCAGGGAGGCCGGTCACTGCACTTTGTTATTCTATCCCTTTACACGAGTCCTTATATGGGAGGGTGATCGTATAACAACATTCAGGATTTATAAAAGTGTAATCAAGAAGGAAAGTGAAGCAATTTCCCCAAGATACAGTTTCCTAGTCCCTAGCATTTTACATCCAACTGGGGCACGAGCCCTGTTATGCTTTCACACATGGTGAATAACACACTTTCGGTTCACTTGCATGCATTTTGACAATAATTTGCCTGAGGAATTTGGCATTTCACACAGTAAAGTCCAGTTGCAAAGTGCAAGTATTTACTAGTAATTACTTGAGGCTACGTTCCATTGAATCATAGAGTTGGAAGAGACCACAAAGGCCATCAAGTCCAACCCCCTGCCATGCAGGAACACACAATCAGAGCCTTCGATACGGTCTATTCTGACTGGAGGAAGCTCTCTGGGATCTCATGTCACTGATTCTTTTAACTAAAGATGAAGTTGCCTTATACTGAATCAACCATTGGTCCATCAAAATATTGTCTAATCAGACTGGCAGGAGCTCTCCAGGGTCTCGGGCCGAGGTCTTTCACATCACCTGCTGTGTGGTCCTTTTAACTGGAAATGCCAGGGACTGAGCCAGGGACCTTCTGGATGCTAAACAGAAGGTCTACCACTGAGCCACAACCTGCCCAACTTAGGGCGTGCAGAAATGCCTTCCGCCCTAAAGGTTTCACAGGTATTGCAGTCACTGCAACCGCATTCTGTCCATGAAACAGAACCTGATTGCTACTTCTTATCTGGAAAGGTATGGGGATGAGTCATCAATCCCCCCCCCCCCCCAAAAAACACTCCAGTGTTTAGAGAAGTTTATGGCCCTGACCAGTTTTTTTTAAGTTTACCACTTAACAACTGTGCTACATTATCACACCTAAAAGGCAGAGAATTTACACTATAAGGCAGACTGGGTTTCTTCCGTTAGGATCAGGAAAACTAGGACTGACCTCAGAGATGGCCATATCCCCAAGGGGAGACTGTAAAGAAGGAAACTCCATTACACTCTTACTCTCTCATCTTATCTCTTTTCTCTTGGGTTCTTCTGTACAGAAGCCAGGACAGTATTAAAGGATATGTTTCAATGACAGTGTTTGCTTAAACTGAGATGATATTAACACGTAGCAGGGATGCCTTGCAAAGTGCTTTACGTATTATCAAGCTGTAATTCTTGCAGCTTTCCTGGAATGTAAGGTCTGTGCTATCCGTATATTGTTGAAGGTTGTGGCTCAGCGGCATAGAACTTGTTGATTCAATTCCTGGCATCTTAAAGGGTATGCAGGTTGATGATGAGAAAGAACTCTTATCTTAAACCCTGGAGAGCTGAGACCTTGATGGACCACTGGCCTGATTCAATAATATGGCTGAAGTTGGCTGAAGATGGCAAAGAGAAGTTTGGCTAAGGCCACTTAAGTTTTCTCCTGCAGAGATGAGATCTGGAATGGATGCTTCCGAAATCTCTGCTCATTTTCTTGGCCACTGTGCAAAACAGCTCCCAGTACACAGACTACCCAAACTTCAGTTTCCTACCCTATCCACACAGTTCACTACAGGCAAGTACACTACTACACAAGAGTCCAGCACAGACCCACAATTCTCATCTGGCAGCTACAATTTCATAACCAGCCCTTTCATTTTAAAAGAAATTGCATACAATAATGCTAAATGTCGTACAAAGGCAGACAGGAAATGCTGGGGGTTTTGTTTCCCCTTCTGCTATTTTCTAATCACCCTAACTTTTACACTCCCATCCTTTTCTTTATTATTTCCTGAATCTGTTTCGTCCAAGTACATAAAGCAGCTTGCCAAAGCCACTTGAAAAGGATTACTCATCACTGATCGGAATACCCCAGGGCTGTTTAGACAGATTATTTCTGATTTCATTAAAATGTCATTATATTTTGATGCTATGGTGCAGTGGTGGTAGGTTTTTTTAAAAAAGAGAATTCCTCAACAAATTCCATTTATTGTTATTTGTTTCATTATACAGCAGCTAGCTATCAAGATTGTGTTTTTTTTAAAAAAGCGTGCATGTCATGTGCACAATGGGGGGATTCTCAGCTCTGAATATAAAGCAATTACAAGACTACCCCAAGGGTACCCTTTTGCAGAAAGTTATAAAATAATGACACAATGACCAAGATATGTGAACATTCTTCATTATGAGCTTCCGACCTCTTCCAGACTGGTGCTCCACATTCTACCTTGTACCACTATGCTAAGTGGGGAAAGAGAGACAAAGGTGGAAAACAGCAGTTTCAGTGATGATTCTGTGCAACTCATGGCCACTAGGGATACGCCAGGCTTGGCTTCTGCTACCTCACTTGCAAGTGAAGCATTTTTATTCACAATCATAAAATACCAAATAAGAGAGATCCTATCAGTAGGTCAGTTTCAGACTTCAAATTTTGGCATACTATTACAGGATAACAATTCCTCCATTATTTACAGCGTAGTAAATTGACTCCAAGTCCCACTGGTTTCAGTGGCACTTGCTTCCGGGTAAAAGTACAGAAGATTTCAGTCCTCAATTGGAACATCTGTGATTAGATCATCAAACCCACTTGGATTTTTTGATTTAGGCTCCACAGTTCCTTGGATCATCTTGGATATTGATGGTTTTTGGATTTTGTCATACGATATTTCAGGCTCTCATTTCCTGATGGATTTTGACTATACTCTGTTTCACGTAAAGATATCAGTAGACTGGATATTTCTCCGCCACATGCCGGACCTTTTTGTTGTAGAATTCCACCTAGGTCTTAGTGCCTACCTAGCCCTGCTCCCCATACCTGTTTGAAAGTAAAAATACATTTTGGCATAAAGGCTCTTGTATCAAAGTACCACATTCAGTAATGCACAAAATAATGGTTTTGACAAAAGCAGTTCATAAAAATGAATGATAAGTCTCATCTTCATTCTGGACTATATTCTGATGTGGAACCATACAATTTTCTCAACAGCTGCACCTCAATGACTGAACTGATATCTTTATTTGAAACAGAGTATAGACAACAGAGGGGACAATGCATTTTCCTTAGTAAATACCAGTCACAGGAAGCCCCAATTCAGACTGTGGTCACAGGCAAGAAGGGAAGTAGTCTCCCCGATATGCACACAAATACATATTTTCCTTCGCCTCAAACGGTCCTTCCTAGTGCTGCTCTGTACCTTGTTGGGGAAACATAACAGGCACCTTATGGTGAACCTGCATGTTTCCCAAAACAGGGCAAAACAACAGCTCCAACAAAATATATACATAAGAGAGCTGGACTAGATGGACTCTGGTCTGATCCAGCTGGCTTGTTCTTATGTTCTTATGTTCTTAAAATGTTTTGGGATCAGAAAAAAGAGGGAGTAACCATACCCACATCGACCCACCCATAGTTCCAATCTGAATCAGGATTTGCACCGCCTCTATTTACCCAAAAACTGAAGAGCCAATCACCAATCTGGAAGAATGTTGTCTTGTCTGCTGTGACCCTGTGTCACACATTTTTCACATTTGTGTAGCTTCAGAAGTTTCCAAAGAAGAAAAAGAAGCAGTTCACCAATCTCATAAGGAAGTAAATTCCTCAGCTGATATTTGACATTCAGCTCTTGCACATGAAAAACAAGAACCAGTGATTTGCTTCTGTGTTGGCTCCGCAGACAGGAACTTGGCAGGGCCCACAAATTCCTGGATCAAATGCAAATCAGAACAAAAGCCCACCCTATGTCATCATTACCAATTGAGATTTATGGCTCTAGGGAACACAGAAGCGACTAAGCCTCCCCCCACCCTTCATCCTGCAAGACTTTAATGTCTAAAATCTCTGAATTTTCAAGAGGAAAAACTTTCTGGGTTTGCTGCTCTGATCTTTTCAGTGTTCATAGTAAAGTTCTATTTAGCCTCTGTGCTTTTTCGTGCTTCAAATAAATCAGGTGAGAACTCCATTCAAGGAACAATAACAATACAAACAACTTCAAGTTCACGTTGATTTCACTCCAAGATTTAAGCATGCACATAGATATCATTCAGTCATTATTAATGGGATATTTAAAAAGCTTTGCTCTAATTGGATCATTTCCTTAGTGTTTTTTTTAAATTGGCCTCAGAGGCATAGCAAGGGGGGAAAGCGCCTGGTATGACCTCTGCCCCCATCCCACCCTGGAACGCCCCAGCCCCAGAACGTCCCTGTTCCGCCCCAGAATACCCCCACCACACCCCCACAGGGGGACACCTGGTGCATTGTGTCCCACCCACACACCCCTGGAGCTACGCCTCTGATTGGCCTTATGTATAAACGTAAATTCGCTGTTATGTATATGTATATTCAGTCAGCAGATCTGTCAATATAGTTTAATCTGAAAAACAGCCTACAAAGTTTTGTGTGGAAAACTGTACTTGCACAAGGTAACATACTCTCCCTCCCCCATTTGAAAACCAGAGAAGCAAAGTTTGCTCATGCTTTGATCTCACGGGAGCGGAGCGTTGGCTGTGGGGCAACAGAGGAGCAAGGAATGACAGAGCTGACATATATTCTATTAAACTAAATATCTGCAGAAACAAAGGGGACAGAATGTTCCCACTTTGAAACTAGTTTTGACAGCCCTCTTCAGATGCTTGATTTTGTTGTTCAAATTGTGCATGAAGCGTGCAGTGCACATGTTAAAAAAGTGTGTACCAGTGGGGAAAATGCTCCCTTTCCATCCGTGTACAACCTTGGTACGTTCCAACAGAAGCTCAGGTTCTTAAGGGAAAATATTTGCACATACCAAAGCTGCACACATATGGAAAATGCATGTCTTGCTCTATTTATTCCAATGCCAGCCACTGTGAGGGGGGTGCAGCTCAGTGGGAGAGTACCTGCTTGGGATGCAGAAGGTCCTGCGTTCAATCCCAGGCACCTCCAGTTAAAAGGGTAATGTCGCTGATGACATGACCCGGTTTGGTGAGGTTTAGTTTAGGGAGTCCAAACTTATGGACTCCCAAAGGGAGTGCCCCCATCCCCCATTGTTTCCAATGGGAGCTAATAGGAGATGGGGGCTACACCTTTGAGGGTGCATAACTTTGGACCCCCTGAACCAAACTTCACCAAACCTGGGTGGTATCATCGGTAGGGTATCACAAAGATTCTCTGAAATTTTGGTGCTGCTATCTTAATGATTGCACCCCTGACAACAGGCACCCCCTAAATTTCCCCAGATTCTCTTTTTCAATCCACTCCCTTCCTGCCAATGCTTGTTTTATTTATTTCTTTTATTCTCAAAAATGCCTATTATTATTATTATTGTTATTATTGTTATTATTATTATTAAATTTACCCCCTTCAGCATGGATTTAAAGGGAGAATCTGAGGTCCCCAGTTTTAACATTGAAAGGGATGCTTTCAGGGTGGAGGAGAATCCACCCCAAAATAGCATCACTTTCAATGTTGTTTAAACTGGGGACCCCAGATTCTCCCTTTAAGGTGGATTTAAAAGGAGAATCTGGGCTCCCTAATTTAAACACCATTGAAAATGATGCTGTTTGGGGGTAGATTCCAGCATCACTTGTTTCAACTAGGGACCCCAGATTCTCCTTTTAAATCCACCTTAAAGCGGCCAGCCACCCCTCAGCTCCGTGGTGGTGAAATCCAGAGTTGTGGAGCTGTACTAGGGTACAAATGGATGCCTGTGTGGTGAGGAGGCAAGCCAGGGTGTTCCTGGGGGCGGACCTGGCAGTAGGCTTCCATCCTGGCTTTGTGGGAAGGTACCCCGTGGCTCAAGGCTTTGATGTGTACCACCCCATTTACCCCTACAGGGGGCTTTCTGGTGGCAGGGTTTTATTATTATTATTATTATTATTATTATTATTATTATTATTACTCTTACTATTATTATTATTATTTTGCCTTTCCGAGCTGCCAGAAAGCCCTCTGGAGGCTGTGGAGTAGTGCAGTGGCAGCACCACACCCAGTCCTCTCAGGTTGTAAACATACTATGCCACAATTTAAAATGTGAAAAATTCCAAGGTGGCTACCATTAAAGAGATTATGTAAGGCAGAACTTCACAATTAGAGTCCTTCTGATAAAATCCAAAGCGAACCTTCTTTTTATAAATCAGTTGGGATGTGAAAGGCATAGGGTGGGAGGGGTGGCTGCAGCTTAGTACAGCGTTGGCGTTCCAAGTAGAAATATTTCAATCAAAGCAAATTGCACAGGATTTTAGCCAAGGGATACTCTATTTCCAGCAAGGCAAGATTGCTAGAGGACGTTTCTGAATCCTACAATGTGGTTCTTGATTGCTAAGGAGCAAAATCTCAATGAATGTAAACTCTGGCTGTAGGACTACTTCAAATTGCACAATGAAAAAGACAAATGCCGAAGTCCCTATGAACATGGAATTTGTAACTTTCCTTAGGTTGTTGTTTTTTGTTTTGATTATGGCAAGTAATGTAAAGGAGAAAGAATGCCAGAAATACATACTCATTGTACGCCATTTATTGTCATATATTGTGATTGGCTCCATCACCCTGTGTCAGAATTCCAAAGGTGCCCATAGAACATAAGAACATAAGAACTAGCCTGCTGTATCAGACCGGAGTCCATCTAGTCCAGCATTCTGCTACTCGCAATGGCCCACCAGGTGCCTTTGGGAGCTCACATGCAGGAGGTGAAAGCAATGGCCTGCTGCTGCTGCTGCTCCTGAGCACCTGGTCTGCTAAGGCATTTGCAATCTGAGATCAAGGAGGATCAAGATTGGTAGCCATAAATCGACTTCTCCTCCATAAATCTGTCCAAGCCCTTTTTAAAGCTATCCAGGTTAGTGGCCATCACCACCTCCTGTGGCAGAATATTCCAAACACCAATCACACGTTGCGTGAAGAAGTGTTTCCTTTTATTAGTCCTAATTCTTCCCCCCAGCATTTTCAATGAATGCCCCCTGGTTCTAGTATTGTGAGAAAGAGAGAGAAATTTCTCTCTGTCAACATTTTCTACCCCATGCATAATTTTATAGACTTCAATCATATCCCCCCTCAGACGTCTCCTCTCCAAACTAAAGAGTCCCAAACGCTGCAGCCTCTTCCTCATAAGGAAGGTGCTCCAACTCCTTCTCAATCATCCTCGTTGCCCTTCTCTGCACTTTTTTCTATCTCTCTCGATGTCCTTTTGGAGATGTGGCGAACACCAGAACTGAACCCACAGTACTCCAAGTCGCGATTAGCGACCACTGCTTTATATAAGGGCATGACAATCCTTGCAGTTTTATTATCAACTCCTTTCCTAATTATCCCCAGCATAGAGTTTGCCTTTTTCACAGCTGCCATGCATTGAGTTGACATTCCCATGGAACTATCAACTAAGACGCCCAAATCCCTTTCCTGGTCTGTGACTGATAGCACTGACCCCTGTAGCGTGTATGTGAAGTTTGGATTTTTTGCCCCTATGTGCATCACTTTACATTTTGCTACATTGAACTGCATTTGCCATTTTTTAGCCCACTCACCTAATTTATCAAGGTCCGCTTGGAGCTCTTCGCAATCCTTTGTGGTTCTCACCACCCTACATAGGCTCAATTAGGCCCTATGCTAGAGTGATCGATTAGGATATGGTCAGTCTAGGTCTGAATATCTGACACAGTCCCCCCCCCCATCCTCCCCCTCCCTCCCGCCTAACTAACCTGTTGAAAGACTCAGTTGGGTAGTCGTGTTGGTCTACAGCAACAGAAAGTAGTTTGAATCCAGTAGTACCTTTAAGACCAACAAAGTTTTATTCTATAAGGTTTTTTTTTCTGATGCATGCACATGAAAGCTTATACCAAGAATACAATTTTATTGGTGTTAAAGGTACCACTGGACTCAACCTGTTGCGTGTATGAAACAGATACAGGAAAAATGAAATTGCAACTGCTTTGGGGAAGAAAACAGGAAGATCTCAATGACTCAGGAAAAAGAGAAGGAAGAAAAGTTGGTTTTTATACCCCACTTTTCTCTAAGGAGTCTCAAAGCAGCTTTCAATGGTCTTTCCTTCCCCTCCCCACAACAGGCACCTTAGGAGATAGGTGGGGCTGACAGAGTTTGAAGAAAACTGTGACTAGTTTAAAGTCACCAGTTTTACAATTTGCAGCAGGAAAACCGCAATCCTATCTGAGCAAGTCCCAGTGGAATCAAATAGGAACACACTGGGCTGAAAACCTCTTCAAGTCAAGGATGCAGGGAGGCTAAATCTTCACTAAAAGGAAAAAATTCCCAATTCATTGCCAGGAACACTCTGTGTCTGCCAGGCTGGAGAGTTTCTATCACTTTTCAAGGAATAAGAGTCTCTGAGCCAATTCTGAGTTCATATTTCACACCTGTGATGATTTCTTTTTCTGAAATCCTTCCATAAAAAGGTTAACTTTTCCAGGAAAGAGTCAAGGATCTTTACTCAAAGGAATGTCTCTTTTCCATAAATAGACACAAAGAGCATCATTTTTCAAAAGTAATGTGTGTCTGTACTTCAACTTCCATTGTAATGGAAGGGGAAAGTTACTCACTTCTGAGGAAGCAAAATAAACTGTACTTCTCTCATGCAGACCATCAATTACATGCAACCTAGCCCTGTGCTAACAAGTAAGGTCCACTAAGTTCTCCAGTAAGCATGCATAGGGTTACAGATTTACAGTCCAATTCTATGCCATTTTCCCCACAGA
This sequence comes from Sphaerodactylus townsendi, assembly GCF_021028975.2. Lineage (NCBI taxonomy): Eukaryota > Metazoa > Chordata > Lepidosauria > Squamata > Sphaerodactylidae > Sphaerodactylus > Sphaerodactylus townsendi. The sequence continues at coordinate 113,206,067 of NC_059429.1, forward strand.
ATTATTTCACTATTTTCAAAGAGGCTTACTCTCCGTTAAATATGCCTATATCTGTAATGTTCAGGTACAGCATGTTTCAAACAGTGGGACTGTGTTCTGACTGTGTTCAGTCCAACCTTCCTTTTACAGAACTCAGCTTCCCCCCACTCCATCCTCCAAAAGCCCTTCTGAAAGTTTTAAACAGAAAATGCAGTAGGTGCATAGCACTGACTGGCTAGTCTTTTTGTCACTAACTGCACACAACTTCCAGGAGCAGTTTTCGAGCCTTTGAGAGATGTCTGTTGGCTTCGTACAAACATCTCAGCCACTGTAGAAAATGGAACGCTGAACTAGTTGGGTGCTGAGGTCACAGTTAGGGAGACAAAAAACCTTTGGGCAGTCTGGATGGTTCACTATACCAAGAACATTTGGCCTTGCAGGTTACCATACCTTACTTATGGCAACCTCTGGTAGGGTTTTCAAGGCAAGAGATGTTCAGAGGTGGTTTGCCATGGCTTGCACCCACAACATGACCCTGGTATTTCTTGGAGGTCTCCCATCCAAACTCTTTCCAGGGTCAACCAGGTTTCTGAGATCTGAGGGGATCAGGCTAGCCTGAGCTATCCAGCTCAGGGCATTAAGTCTTTGCTTCATTTTACTCTTCTGAATCCCTTTCCCAGAGAACATATTTTTGCCACAGTTCAGTCTGAAAAATACAACAGTGGGTATGTTGTTTTTAAACACTCCACATACCCACGCTTACACGAGGGAAAAAAAAAAAGCTGTTACAAATCATATATCTATTGACTCCTCGCATTCCTAGAGTAAGCCCTTCTGGAGGTAAATGTGCCTAAGAAGCTGCAGACAGGGGTGGGCAGTTCCCTTGAAAAAAGAGATTTAGATTGATTTATAATTGCGAACAAGGGATTGTGTTAAGAGCTTTGAATTGATGTACTAATGACTGAGGTTCTTGTAATGAGCCAGCGCAGCTGCCCTTGACAAGGGACCACAGGTTCCCTCAGCTAGGAGCAGCCCTGCATAATGAGCGCATCTTGGACGCTATTTGCAAATGCGGAGGCCTGCTTGCTGCAAGGGCAAGAAAAGACAGTGCAGGGCTGCCTCGCCATAGAAAACTGCCCCAAAAGATGTATGACAGGGTATTTATTCCCTTCAATTACAAACCACCTTCTCTGCAACCGGAGATTTACATCATTCTCCTTATCTCCACTTTATCTTTACAACAACCCTGTAAAGGAGGTTTAACTGAGAGTGGGTGACTGGCTAGGATTTGGGAAGACCCGGGTTCAAATCCTTGCTCAGTCACAAAGCTGAGTGGTTGTGAGGATAAAACAGAGGAAGATAAGAGCCGTGTCCCCCACCTTGAGCTCCTAGGAGGCAGGGCAGAATAAAAATGTAGAAAACAGATGCACATCCTGAGCTCCTAGGGAAAGGGCAGAATAAAAAAGTAAAATACATGCACATACAGACTAAAACTAGTTTACTCACTTACTGGAAATATTTATAGACAACCTTTCCTCACAAATGTGAGGGATTTTCTCACAATTTACAATATTAAAAAAACGATACACCAAACATCGGAAATCAACTTTAAAACAATATGTACCATGAGGACTTCAGTGCAATACTCAACTGCTCAAACCATTCCTCAGATCTCTGAGCGGGGGCTGCTGATGCTAGTACACCATGAGTATGCACACACATGAGTACTGGAGCCATTTATTGCACAACTTGCTGTTCCTTATGCTGAGGAGGTTCATTTTCAACTGTTGATTCCAAGACCTTCATAACATACCTACAGAACAAAGACTTTTTCAGTCCAGTAGCAAAGTAATGCAGTAGATGGCTGCAGTTGAGACTTGGACAGCATTGCTCAGTGTGAGTTTTGCGTGGCATTGGTCACGGGATCGGTGGAGATGGAACTGCTCAAAAATGAGGTTTATCTATACCACAACTTTTAATTATTACGGCTTCCCACAAAAGGCTCTTGAATGTGGCCTATTTTCATCCCTGAAATGCTGAAGGCTATGGCTGACTAGTTGAGGGGGTAAACATCTTATACCGCTGGGACTCAGAAACTGTAGGCTGTGGGTAACTCACCAGTCCAACCTCTTTCCAGATATTTCCCCCATCGTGACAGGGGAGGCTGAGTCAACGATCCACATGAAAAGCTGTTTTCCAAGGCATTAGAGCCACAGAACTAAATTAATGCTAAACTGCTTTGCGAAAAAGAAAAAAAGGAGGGGAAGGGAAGGGGAAAAAGCTTTCTGGCTTCAGTGCATGCCTGGGTAATTAAGTCCCAAGTGCAGTGGTGTTAGAAAGAGCAAACAGCTTTAATGCTCTGCAACAAATACAGTTTTAAACCCATTCTTTCATTTTCAATGCACAAGGTCATTATAAGTCATCAGGAATGAAATAAGGGCATGCAATTATTCATTAGGTTGCTTTGAGCCACATTTCCTTCCCTTCATCTTCAAAAGGCAGAGTTTTCCAGAAACAGCCTCCCCAAGTAAATCCTTGTGCTGCTGGCATTTCTAGAGGCAGAATTACCCTTTGTCCCCATCACTTATAATTTTGTTCTTCTTACGGGTCTCTCCTTTGCACAAGTTCCCACGCACAAGCATTTCTGTCTTGAGCCTTCCGCCATCTGCAATGAGCGAGTGGCATCTAATTCAAAAAGGGAATACTTTTCCAGTGAAAATTCAGAAAACTTCAGAAAACCACGGAAGACAAGATGCCAACCTTCAGAGAGGATGAAGGCAGAAACTGTCTCGCCTCTGATCAAACACGGGAAAGTGCCATACGTGGCTTGGATTTGTTGGAGGATTTCTACATTTGTAGGTTCCTTAAGCAAGAGGAAGTGTGCAAAAGGCTTCATGCTAGCCCCTTGCGCTAAGTTAAACACAGTGTATCCTGAACTGCTTTTCTGCTTGCATAAGATGCAGTGTAAGCAGTTTCAGAGTGCTATAAGATACAGAGCGGAAAGCGCTAGGTATGGGACAAAATCTTCAGCAAACGGAAATATGCTACTGGTTGTGGTGGGTTTTCCAGGCTGGGAGGCCGTGGTCTGGTGGATCTTGTTCCTCACGTTTCGCCTGCATCTGTGGCTGGCATCTTCAGAGGTGCATCACAGAGGGAAGTCTGTTACACACTGTGTCTAGTAACAGACTTCCCTCTGAAGATGCCATCCACAGATGCAGGCGAAACGTTAGGAACAAGATTTACCAGACCATGGCCACACAGCCCAGAAAATCCACCATGGCCACACAGCCCAGAAAGCCTTCAGAAATATGCTAAATTGGTATACACTTCCACCTATGCATCGCTGGATCCAGAGCATGCCCATCCTTAACTCCTCAGAGCAAGCGCAGGATAACAATGTGATAGTTTATGAGGCAGGACATGGCTCAGGACAGACCATCCTTCAAGTGAAGCACGGGCTTTCAATTCAACTTTGGATCCCTGCCATTTCCAGATAAAGGAGATCAGACAATGAGGACCAGAAAAAGACCTTTCCCTGCCAGGGAGCTCCTGTCAGTCACAATAAACATTGCTGAGCTCGAAGTACTAAACAAGTTTAAGGCAGTTCTGTATCTTTGTATGGGAGGGTGACAGTTAGGACTGATTCCAGTGGAGGATTTCTGAATGACCACACACGGAGCTGTTCCGTTGACATCAGTAATAATTCGGGGGGGGGGGGGGATCTGTCTTCATTGAATCAGAACATTCCTTAGTCCTCACTATCCTGATACTACTGACCAACAACTGCTCTTCAAGACCCAATGCAGACAGTTTTCCAAGCCCCATTACTTAATTCATTTAACTGGGGATGCTAGAGATTTAATCTTGGACCTCGTGCAAACAAAGGTTCTGTTCTACCACAGAACCCAGCACAGTCTTTCCTGAATGAAAATGTGAGCATTCTACAGCAGGAATCTGCAGCCAAACCACAACATGCCATGAGATATCACCCCGCCGCCACCCTATGTATATACGGCTCACAACAGCCAGCCTAGCATTTGAAGGGATTTTAATTGTTTGTTAGGTTAAGATGACAGCTGTGAGTAGCTTTATCCTATTTAAAGTGAAACAATAATCTCCAAGACCACAGCAGGCACTGTGACACAGTTACAGAGCATGGTTTTTCGCATCTGATTTCTCATGTTCATTCACTACCTGGAGGAGGAGGAGGAGAAGCAGGAGGAGGAGGAGCAGGAGGAGGAGGAGGAGGCGGCGGCGGCATTTGGATTGATATCCCACCTCTATCTCCTGTAAGGAGATTCAAGGTGGCTTACAAGCCCCTGTTCCTTCCTCTCCCCACAACAGACACCTAGAGAGGTAAGTGGAGCTGTGAGAGTTCAGAGAGAACTGTGACTAGACCAAGGTTACCCAATAGGAATGCAGGAGTGCGGAAACACATCTGGTTCACCAGATAAGCCTCTGCCACTCAAGTGGAATCAAACCCGGTTCTCCAAATTAGAATCCACCTGCTCTTAACCACTATACCACGCTGGCTCTTAGGTGACAAAAAGGCCTCAGGTAACAGGGTTGTGAAAGACCTCTACCGATCCCAGACAACTGTTGCTATAAATGCCACAGCGGGAAACACATCTTACATGCCTCTGAAGATGCAGCCATAGATGAAGGACAAGCATTAGGAGCAAAAAATATCAAACCACAAAGCCTGGAAAACTCACAGCAACATGTTGCTGTAAGTGTTCAGAATCAGAAAGCCAAAATGATCCTTTAAGCTACAATGATCCTGGATGGCCCCAGGCTCACACAACCTCTGCAGATCTCGGAAGCCAAGCCAGGTTAATGCTAGTTAACACTTGAATGGGTGCCCACTGAAGAAGTCCAAGGTTGCTATGCAGAGACAGGCAATGGCAAACCACTCCCGTTCCTCTTTTGCCTTAAAAACCTTACGGGGTCACTGTAAGTCAGCTGCGACTTGATGGCACTTTCCACCAACACAACATGACCTGATTTCATAAACAACAGTTTTTTATATCTTGACTGCAAACCTTAAAACAGTTTCAAACAAATATGGTGGACTAAAATGATTGAACTGAGGCAATCACACTTAGGTCACATAATTAGAAGCTAAGACTCACTGGAAAAGACAGTAGTAGGAAAAGATGAAGCTAGGAGGAAAAGAGGTAGAACTGACATGAAAAGGAATTACCCTAAAAAGAACCCATGGCCTTCAGTTTGCAAGACCTGATCAAGGGTTTCAATGATAAGCCAGCTTGGGAAATCATGACTTGTTGGGGTTGCTATAAATCAGAAGCAATTTGATAGCACTTAACAAACACAGTGGGTGGAACTCCTCCAAAGTGGTTCTTGGAACTGTAATTTTAAAAGGGTACTAAGAACTGTCTTAGAGATTCTTATCCTGGGAACTGAAGTACCCTGACGTCTATAGTTCCTTTGAGATTAATTTCATACTTCAGTGCTGGCTTAGCATAGTGGCTAAGAAAATGAGCTGTGATCTGGGCGGTTGCTAATTCAAACAACAAAGTGACTGAATACCCTTAAGCAAACCATCCTCTCTGTCTCTCCACCTCAATCCCTTGCCCCCAATATGAGACTAGGCCTGGTCAATTTTGCAGGGTTGTTGTAAAAATGAAGGTGAAAGTGGGTACAAAGCACTATCAACCCCAAAGGCAGATGAAATACTATTATTTAATATTAGAAGTTTCCGCACTACTTTTCTCCCTTATTACCTGCAAATCATCTGAACAAAGGATTTCATTGATCCCAGCAAACAGCACGAATGTCAACTGATAAATGTGAAATTTTTAAAATGTGCCTAAATTCATGTTAATGGGGGAAGCTGATCTAAGTTGTGTGAAAACTGCAGCATTTATTGCAGGCTCAGTGTTTTTTCCATTCCCAGCATTAAAAGAACTTGGGCACCTTATTGCTGGACCCAATTTATATAAGAGCATAAAGATATTATGTTAGTGAAGCAAAAAAAAAAAATCAACAATGCAACACAAGTACACAGCCATTCTCTTTCCCTATGATTGGTTCTGCAGAACTCTGGAAGCTGCCACGCCTCTAATTTAAGGTTAGCTCTCCTGGCATCAGAAACGCCTTCTATTTATGGCTGAGCTTTTGATGTGGCCTGAAATACACGCATGTGTTTCCAGTGCACAGGCATATTTGAGGACAGAACAAACCACCTCATCTGCTTTGGCAATCAGACTTGGTTTGCTCTGCCTGACAGGTTCGCATAAGGATTAAGGGGGAAAGTGAGACACCAAGCATGTTGGTTTCTATCCCATCCTTGTTCTGAGATCGTCAAAGATGATTTGAAGATTAGGGTTGCCATCTCTGGGTTGGGAAATTCCTGGATATTTTGGAGGTGGAGCCCAGGAGAACAGATTTTAGGAAGAGCAGGTGCTTTAGCAGGATATCATGGCATAGAGCAGTGTTTCACAAACTTTTCGACATCACGGTACCCTTGACCTCACTCTTCATATCTCATGGTACCTCTGCCATCCCCCCACCTTCCCCTCCCAGTGCCCCTGCTTACCACCCGGGTGAAGGGAAGCACGGGGGTGTGTGTGTGTGCGGGAATTGGCTGCTGACCTTGCGGCAGGCCCTGCCTCCTGGGCCAGCTCCATGTCCTTGCTGGTGCCGGCGGGAGACACCACAAAAGCGAGGGGGGGCGGTAGCATTACCGTGGTACCCCCTGGGACATGCTCACGGCACCCCAGGGTACCATGGAACCCTGGTTGGGAATAGCTGGTATAGAGTCTACTCTCCAAAGCAGCTATTTTCTCCTGGGAACTAATCTCTGTCATCTGAAAATTAGTTGTATTTCCAGGAGATCTCACCTGCAGGCTGCTAACTCTACTTGAAGACGGCTTTAAAAACTCAGAACACCACTGCAATCTAGAGTTGGAGTTCCCAATTTGGTGTTTGTGGGCACCATGGCACTCACTGACACCTGTTCTGGTGCCCAGCAAGTGTTTTTAGGGAGTGGGTGGAGCCAGGTAAGGCTTTTGCTCACAAGGCGGCTGATTGATTGTTGCAGATTTGATTGACTAGATTTTAAAAAATGTTGCTTTGGCAACAGCTGCTACCAAAGTACAGCAATCTACACTAAGCTACTGAAGTTAAGCTGAGGCAATCTTTTTGTGGTTGGCTCTACCGCTTACAGCAGCCATTTTATGGCAGTCATTTTGTTGCTCCACCCACCATGCCAGGTCCTAGTCTAGATAATGTCTGACAGGAAGGCACTGGAATAGATCTGGTCTTTTTCCCAACAATAAAGTTGCTGGAATTTTTAAACAAAATAATTGAAAAGAAAGTCTAAGTTGTCAACACTGTAGCATCACTGGGGGGCAAAAACATTCAGCTCCCACTACAGACTGCCATTCAAATTAGTCTCATCTGGTACTCACAATTTGTTAAAGATCTTCTGTGAATTGAAAAAACATTGTGCAGTGTAACCCATCTAATATTCCTGTCTCATACTGGTTCCTCACCATAAGCAACCATGTCTTTTCCCCCTCAGGTTTCCACCAGTTAAGAAGTGTCATGATAGCCATGTTTAGATATTTGAAGGGAGCAAGCTTGAAGGGAGCAAGCTTAAAGGGAGCAAGCTTGAAAGGATATTTGAAGGGAGAAAGCTTGTTTTCTGCTGCTCCAGAGACTAGGGCTGTTTACGCACAGCAGCGGAAACACACCTCCACCAGCAGCGTGCGAGCAGCCCCAAAGATCTGCTGAACCAGAGAGGCGGTTCCGATTGGAGCCGCCTCCGGTTCAGCCCCTCCACTGACCTTCCCATCCAGCGCTGCTCTGGAGGGACACACCCACACTGCCCTCCAACCTCCAGGGGTTGGAGGGCAGCATGGGCGTGTCCCTCCAGCCCTCCAAAACAGTGCTGGATGCGAAGGTCAGTGGAGGGGAGGGGAAAAGCGGCGTCTTCCTGCCGGTGCTGTTCGCACTGTGCTGGTGGGAATATGCCACTTTTCAAAAACCTCACTCAATGAGAAAGGTTTGAAAGTGGTGCCTTCACACTGCTTGGGGCCAGCCAGGATGCTCCTGTGCGGACAGCACCCCAGGGATGGTGTTTTCACCGTCCCTAGGGCGCTGTTATTAGCCCATGCGGAAATAGCCTAGGAGTGCTTTGAATGTGTGTTCCTGCATTGCAGGGGGTTGGACTTGATGGCCCTTGGGGTCTCTTCCAACTCTATGATTCTATGATTCTTTTACTGGAAAGCTTTGAAGACACATGAAACAATAATTTCATTGTATTGTCGAAGGCTTCCTAGTGTGATTGGCTCACAGTCATCCAGCGAGCTTCACAGGAGGATTTAAACGCACCCCATTTAGATCCTCATCCAACTGTCTAATCACTGGATGATGGATGGGATAAAAATGTGCAAGACACAGAGAAAGACTCTTTAATATTCCAGAACCATACATTTTGTACTCATACATCTCTTCTAGAATAAATGGATGAATGGGCAAACAAACAAAAGCATACGAGTGCCAAAGTTATCACCCGCTGAGTCCACGTCTGCAGTCCATTTTGCTATGCCTTCCGCATTCGTTCATAGAGGCGACGTCTGGAGGATACACAAGAAGGTTACATATCTTAATGTTTTATAACAAGCCACTTGCTTGACATATGTACTATAGAAACGACAGCCCTTGAGAAAATGTTGCTGTCATAACAGTGTTCACGTCCTGGTCTCAGTGATCCAAAGTGTCAACATAACCCTGTTTGAAATGCATCCCACTCTCCCACTAGGAGTGTAAACAACTATAATTTTGTGAATTGGCTGAAAATTCTAACAGAGAGCCCCACGCTTCTCAATAGCAATTTCCTGGAATACCATGGGAATAAGTGGCAATAGATAGACTGTTCAGCTGTAGTGTAAAACTGGACTAAATTAGCTCCTTTGCCTATTTTTAACATACTCCCACTATTATCCCAAAGAGAGCATCCAGAGCCCACTGCAAGAGTTGTCGTCTGTGTCAATCAAAGGTCAAGCGGCCATCAGGAAATCAACCCAGTGTATTTAAACCAGATTATGACTAATACTGTCTCGTTCTAGGTTTTAGCCTGCAATATCCCTAAGCTTCATAAGAGAAATCCTTTTATTTTCAGGAAATGCTAATTGCTACTATTATAAAACAGGGGGGGAAATGTGAGCAGTGATCATAGAAAGGAGAGTGTTTTGGTGGACCAGACAGCTGGGCAGGCTCTGAAACGTCCCTCCTCAGTTGTTCCACCAGATGGCTTCATGCTTAGGACAGCCGCAAAGGTGGCTCAGATATATGTCAATTCCAGCTGCTAACATGCAATCCATCCTCCCTAGAAACCTAACAGCTCCCAGCACTCACTCTTCTCTGGCAAAACACCGTGAAAACACAAAATGGCCATTGCCAAGTGAATAGCTGGAAATTCATTTTTGAACAGTCATTTTCTCAGAATTAAACTGTTGCTTATTCAGTCACATAAATAAATGCCAATATTCATTTAAAAAAGCAGGACATGCTTTTAAAATGATTTTTAAAACCATGTTTCCTACCCATTTAACCATTCCTTCCTTCCTTCCTTCCTTCCTTCCTTCCTTCCTTCCTTCCTTCCTTCCTTCCTTCCTTCCTTCCTTCCTTCCTTCCTTCCTTCCTTCCTTCCTTCCTTCCTTCCTTCCTTCCTTCCTTCCTTCCTTCCTTCTTTCTTGCATTAAAACTGGTCACCAGCACAGCCAGGAACATACAGGGATGCAATAAGCAGCCTTTTCTCAGAGTAAACAGTTCTGTCCATTTTTTGAATGCTTAATCACATATCGTACACAGCTGCAATAGAATTACTTCATAACAGCATCAACCAGAGATGTAATGGGCAGCCTCCTTTGAGGGCAGCTGATTGTTGCACCTTTGCATGAGCAATAGCAAAAGTGTGTCCAACACAAAAATAAATCAAGCAAACAAAAATACAGAATTAGCCATCCCAACAAAGGCTAAACAGAAGACGGCAAGGCTAGAAAGTAGGGAATCCTGCAGCCAGGTATCAAGCAACTACCGCTATAAACAGAAGCTTTGAGCTAACAGGAAATCTTATTTATTTAATTATTGTATTTCCCAAGGCTTGGTAGCAGCTTTTTCACAGCACGCTAGTGTGCTTACGCATGCAGTTTGAGGTGTTACTACTTTAAGATCTGGAGGGACTGGGGGAAGTGACACGTGTAACTTGACAACAGTTGTTCAGTCGTCTGTCAAAGCCACACAGAATAATTGCTACTTTGCGTCCCAACAGCCTCTGCCAGCAGAGGTAACACTGACATCATCAGGGCCTCAAGTGTCAGCAGCCCTGCCAAGTGTGGGACTTATAAAAAAAAATATCTGCAATCAGTGCTTCTCTGTAGCAACAGGGATTGGGTTCCCAGGCCTCGCTGTGCAAAACATACCCATAAGCACAGCCCATTAATCCATCAAGCACACCAAGGTTGTGGATTTCTCAAATTAAAAAACGCCAGAAAAAAAAATAAAGCGATCGCATCGTTTCTGCAGTAGCTTCATGCCATTCTCCACACACGATAAGGTCTAATTCATGCCTAAAATAGCCCCCCACCCACCAAAAAGATGCCCCTTACCCAGGATAAAGCCAGCATGACTTAGTGGACATTGTCAAATGAGGATCTGGGTGACTCAGGTCCAAATCCCCATTCTGCCATGAAAGCTCACTGAGCGATATTCTGCCTGTCATTTTATCAGTCTATACTACCTTACAAATCCTTTCTCGAGCCTCCTCCAAAATGCAGGAGTTTTCCACCTGGCTGGAGCCAAGGCAGAAAAGGCCCTGGTTCTGGTTGAAGTCACACATCCCTGGGGCAAGGGACTACCAGGAAGTTTGTGTTTTTTTCAGCTGACCACATCAACTTCTGTGGGCAATATGAGGTAATGCAGCTTCGCATATATGACTGGCCCCGTTCGCTCAGGTTATAACCAAAACCTTGAACCTGATTCAGAATTCTACCGGCAACCTATGCAGTTGCTGAAGCACTAGTGTCATTTGCTGTCTCACTGATGTACCGGTGAGGAGTCTGGCTGCTGCATTTTAGACCAGTGTTAGCTTCTGAGTCATGTAGAGTGAGTTACAGTAGTCTAGCCTGGAGATGACCGTCACATGGATCACTGTAGGTAAGTCAGGGAGGGATAGGTAGGGGGACAGCTGTCCAGTCTGATGGTAAAAGGTGATCCTCTCCATATTGGTGACCTGGGCCTCCACAGAAAGGGAAAACTCCTGAGTCAACCTAGGCTCTTGACGGATGCAGCCAGATGTAATGTTGCCTCACTCAAACTCAGCAGCTGGAATCCCTCCACTGGACCGCCCTGACCTAGACACAGGAACTTCTGTGTCTAGGTCATTCAGATTTAGCCTGAATGGATGGATTTAGTCAGTACTGTCTACTCAGACTTGCAGCAACTCTCCAGGATTTCAAGTAGAGCTTTATCACATCACTTACTTCCTGGTCGTCAACTGGGAATGCCAGGGATTGAAGCTGGGATCTTCTGCATTCCAGTTGCAGATGGATTTGCAACTGATCCTCAGATGCCACAAGCCCTCCCCTTAATAAATCAAGCAGGAATACAACACAGCCTTAGGAGAAAGATTCTAGGCATAGGAAGGTTTTTTGAGCCCTGAGATAAGCCATGAGAAACCCATTGTCTGCTCTAGATATACGCAAGTAGCCAGATTATAGCTAGCAATGAACTGTAAAGCAGATTTGCAAAATGGCCTTGCTTTTATTTTATTTATTTATTTATTTATTTATTTATTTATTTATTTATTTATTTATTTATTTATTTATTTATTTTATTTATTTATTATTTAACCTTATGCCACAATCCCATGTGGTATAAATTTATGCCACAATCCCATGTGACTTTTGCTTAAATTCTTGGCACCCCCCTCCCTTCCCTGAGCGATGCCTTTTCCCAGCAGTGGGCTTCCTTCGCAGTGAACTTTGGAGGGATAAGATAATACTTTGGTCTACACTCAGCAGGAATCCTGGATTGCAGAAGACCCCAGGGAGACGTGTTGATGGCTTTGTCACTGCTTGGCATCAGGGTGGCAAGTGTCAGAAGGCACAGGAGTCAACTCTGAAGACAGCAGTAAAAAGAGAACAAAAGAAAACCCAAGCATCTCCACACACTTCTTGAAACCGCCCTTGAGCTGATTACATTTTGGGTTAAGAATGTCAAGACAGATCATGGAGGCAATAGCCCACACTGTTGTTTCTCCCCTGCAGCCACTACTCACAGCTCTAAGAAGGATGGAAATCTCCAAATTCCTTCCTTCCTTCCTTCCTTCCTTCCTTCCTTCCTTCCTTCCTTCCTTCCTTCCTTCCTTCCTTCCTTCCTTCCTTCCTTCCTTCCTTCCTTCCTTCCTTCCTTCCTTCCTTCCTTTTATCCTCTCGCACTGAGGATACCCCTCGGGGAGGTGGGGGGCTCCTTGTAGTGGGTGATTCGATCATTAGAAATGTAGAGAGTTGGGTTTGTGAGAGGCGTGATGACCGCGATGATGGCGACTTCAAGTTCGCCTGGTGCCAAGGTTGCAGATGTCACGCTTTCGCGCCTAGGCAGGCCTTTAGGCAGTGCCGCGGTGGAGCCCAGCAGTCGTGGTCCAGCCAATGGCACCAACGACATTGGGAAATGTAGCCGGGAAGTTCAAAGCCACCAGTCATGGTGTTTGGAAACAGGTCGCAAAGCCCAGGACCCCCCGCGCATTCTGCGAAATGCCACCCGCCCCACGCGCAGGGCGAGCTAGGCAAGCGGAGTTTTTTTTTTTATGAAGGTCCTAAAACGGATGAGAAGGTGGTGTAAGGCAGAGGGTTTCAGATTTGTCAGGAACTGGGGAACCTTTTGGGACAAGGTAGGCCTGTACAAACGGGACGGGCTTCATCTTAACCAAAGAGGAACCAGGCTGCTGGCGCTCAACATTAAAAAGGTGGCAGATCACTGGGGGAAAGCCGACAGGAGCTGAGGTGACTTCGGTTCGGAATACAGTATCTATGGGGATGCAGTCAGAGAGGGAGGTTTTTCTAAATCAACCACATACAAGCGAGGAACATAGCAATGTGCATGTGACAAGGGATAGTGTCTACAAAAGACTTGAGGGTAAAGCACATAAATCTCTGGTGGTTATGACATATATAGGGTATACAGGTGTCTCTATGCTAATAGTAGTAGCTTATCTAACCTAAAATGGGGAGCTAGATACAGAGTTTTGAAGGAGGACTTTGATATAGTGGGCATTACAGAGACATTATGGAATGAGGCAGAACCCAGGGATGCTGTTACCAGGCTACAGTGGCTCTATAGGAAGGGATAGGACAGGGCGATTGTAAAGAGCTGCCTTTACATCAAAGAGAGCATAGTATCACATAAAATAGACAATGGGGAGTTGGTTCTCCCACAGAATCAATGTCGATATCAATCCCAGGTGTGAAGGACAGTTTCATATTAGGAATATATTATCGTCCCCCTGACCAAAGTGCACAATAGGATTCTGAGATGGAAAAAGAAATTAGAGAGGCCAACAAAACCAAAAATGTAGTGGTAATGGGTGATTTTAACTATCCCTCATATAAACTGGAAAAATGCATGTTCAGGTCATAGTAAGGAGAGAGCATTCTTGGATATGCTAAATGACTGTGGTTTAGAGCAGATGGGTTGTGGAACCAACCAGGGGAGAGGTGATCCTAGATCTAATTCCTATGTGGGACCCAGGGACTCCGGTGCAGGAAGTCAGCGTTGTTGAGCCGATAGGGAACAGCCACCACAATGCTGTCAGATTCAGTATCTCAGCATGCGAACAAGTGGCAACTACTAATGTAGTTACATTCGCCTTCAGAAAGGGAAATTTCTCAAAGATGAGGGGGATAGTGCGCAGGAAGCTGAAAGGGAAAAATCAAGAGAGTCAAAACTAACTGTGATGCTTGGAGGTTACTTAAAAAACACAGTAATAAAAGCTCAGCTGGAATGTGTTCCACAGGTTAGAAAAGGCAGCACCCAGTCCAAAAGAAAGCCAAATTAAGTGGTTAACAAGGGAGGTTGAGGAAATTATCAGAAAAAAGAAAATGTCTTTTAGAAAATGGAAGTCCAGTTTTGCTGATGAAGAATACCAGAGAGAACACAAATGGTGGCAAAAGAGAAGCAAGTCAGCTGTAAGGGAGGCAAAAAAAATTATGAGGAACGCATCGCTGCAAACATCAAGACCCGCATCAAACACTTCTTCAAGTACATCAAAAGCAGGAAGCCAGCAAGGGAAGCGGTAGGCCCGTTAGACATTGTAAAGGAACAAAGGGTGTGCTAAAAGATGGCAGGGAGATTGCAGAGAAGTTGAATGAATTCTTTGCATCTGTCTTCACCCAAGAGGAGGTGAGGAACATTCCTGCACCTGAAACCAAGTTTCCTAGGAGGCTAATCCGAGGAACTAGCGAAGATAGTGGTAGACAAGGAAGAAGTTCTGGCAGCCATTGATAAACTAAATGTTACCAAATCCCCTGGCCCAGATTGCATTCCACCAAGAGTTCTTAAAGAGCCTCGGCTACGAAATTGCTGATCTTCTCACTTTAATATGCAACTTATCCTCGAAATCAGGCTCCATCCCTGAAGACTGGAAGATACAATGTCGCACCAATCTTTAAGAAAGGATCTAAAATCTGGGAAATTACAGGCCAGTCAGTTTGACATCTGTTCCTGGTAAATTAGTAGAATCTATCATTAAAGATAAAATTATTTGGGGGGGGGGGGGGGTGGGTGGGGGGGGGGGGGGGAGGGGGCGCGGGGGGGGGGGGGGGGGGGGGGTTGGGGGGGGTGGGGTTGGGGGGGGGGGGGGGGGGGGGGGGGGGGGGGTGGGGGGGGGGGGGGGTGGGGGGGGGGGGGGGTGGGGGGGGCGGGGGGTGGGGGGGGGGGGGGGTGGGGGGGGGGGGGGGTGGGGGGGGGGGGGGGTGGGGGGGGGGGGGGGTGGGGGGGGGGGGGGGTGGGGGGGGGGGGGGGTGGGGGGGGGGGGGGGTGGGGGGGGGGGGGGGTGGGGGGGGGGGGGGGTGGGGGGGGGGGGGGGTGGGGGGGGGGGGGGGTGGGGGGGGGGGGGGGTGGGGGGGGGGGGGGGTGGGGGGGGGGGGGGGTGGGGGGGGGGGGGGGTGGGGGGGGGGGGGGGTGGGGGGGGGGGGGGGTGGGGGGGGGGGGGGGTGGGGGGGGGGGGGGGTGGGGGGGGGGGGGGGTGGGGGGGGGGGGGGGTGGGGGGGGGGGGGGGTGGGGGGGGGGGGGGGTGGGGGGGGGGGGGGGTGGGGGGGGGGGGGGGTGGGGGGGGGGGGGGGTGGGGGGGGGGGGGGGTGGGGGGGGGGGGGGGTGGGGGGGGGGGGGGGTGGGGGGGGGGGGGGGTGGGGGGGGGGGGGGGTGGGGGGGGGGGGGGGTGGGGGGGGGGGGGGGTGGGGGGGGGGGGGGGTGGGGGGGGGGGGGGGTGGGGGGGGGGGGGGGTGGGGGGGGGGGGGGGTGGGGGGGGGGGGGGGTGGGGGGGGGGGGGGGTGGGGGGGGGGGGGGGTGGGGGGGGGGGGGGGTGGGGGGGGGGGGGGGTGGGGGGGGGGGGGGGTGGGGGGGGGGGGGGGTGGGGGGGGGGGGGGGTGGGGGGGGGGGGGGGTGGGGGGGGGGGGGGGTGGGGGGGGGGGGGGGTGGGGGGGGGGGGGGGTGGGGGGGGGGGGGGGTGGGGGGGGGGGGGGGTGGGGGGGGGGGGGGGTGGGGGGGGGGGGGGGTGGGGGGGGGGGGGGGTGGGGGGGGGGGGGGGTGGGGGGGGGGGGGGGTGGGGGGGGGGGGGGGTGGGGGGGGGGGGGGGTGGGGGGGGGGGGGGGTGGGGGGGGGGGGGGGTGGGGGGGGGGGGGGGTGGGGGGGGGGGGGGGTGGGGGGGGGGGGGGGTGGGGGGGGGGGGGGGTGGGGGGGGGGGGGGGTGGGGGGGGGGGGGGGTGGGGGGGGGGGGGGGTGGGGGGGGGGGGGGGTGGGGGGGGGGGGGGGTGGGGGGGGGGGGGGGTGGGGGGGGGGGGGGGTGGGGGGGGGGGGGGGTGGGGGGGGGGGGGGGTGGGGGGGGGGGGGGGTGGGGGGGGGGGGGGGTGGGGGGGGGGGGGGGTGGGGGGGGGGGGGGGTGGGGGGGGGGGGGGGTGGGGGGGGGGGGGGGTGGGGGGGGGGGGGGGTGGGGGGGGGGGGGGGTGGGGGGGGGGGGGGGTGGGGGGGGGGGGGGGTGGGGGGGGGGGGGGGTGGGGGGGGGGGGGGGTGGGGGGGGGGGGGGGTGGGGGGGGGGGGGGGTGGGGGGGGGGGGGGGTGGGGGGGGGGGGGGGTGGGGGGGGGGGGGGGTGGGGGGGGGGGGGGGTGGGGGGGGGGGGGGGTGGGGGGGGGGGGGGGTGGGGGGGGGGGGGGGTGGGGGGGGGGGGGGGTGGGGGGGGGGGGGGGTGGGGGGGGGGGGGGGTGGGGGGGGGGGGGGGTGGGGGGGGGGGGGGGTGGGGGGGGGGGGGGGTGGGGGGGGGGGGGGGTGGGGGGGGGGGGGGGTGGGGGGGGGGGGGGGTGGGGGGGGGGGGGGGTGGGGGGGGGGGGGGGTGGGGGGGGGGGGGGGTGGGGGGGGGGGGGGGTGGGGGGGGGGGGGGGTGGGGGGGGGGGGGGGTGGGGGGGGGGGGGGGTGGGGGGGGGGGGGGGTGGGGGGGGGGGGGGGTGGGGGGGGGGGGGGGTGGGGGGGGGGGGGGGTGGGGGGGGGGGGGGGTGGGGGGGGGGGGGGGTGGGGGGGGGGGGGGGTGGGGGGGGGGGGGGGTGGGGGGGGGGGGGGGTGGGGGGGGGGGGGGGTGGGGGGGGGGGGGGGTGGGGGGGGGGGGGGGTGGGGGGGGGGGGGGGTGGGGGGGGGGGGGGGTGGGGGGGGGGGGGGGTGGGGGGGGGGGGGGGTGGGGGGGGGGGGGGGTGGGGGGGGGGGGGGGTGGGGGGGGGGGGGGGTGGGGGGGGGGGGGGGTGGGGGGGGGGGGGGGTGGGGGGGGGGGGGGGTGGGGGGGGGGGGGGGTGGGGGGGGGGGGGGGTGGGGGGGGGGGGGGGTGGGGGGGGGGGGGGGTGGGGGGGGGGGGGGGTGGGGGGGGGGGGGGGTGGGGGGGGGGGGGGGTGGGGGGGGGGGGGGGTGGGGGGGGGGGGGGGTGGGGGGGGGGGGGGGTGGGGGGGGGGGGGGGTGGGGGGGGGGGGGGGTGGGGGGGGGGGGGGGTGGGGGGGGGGGGGGGTGGGGGGGGGGGGGGGTGGGGGGGGGGGGGGGTGGGGGGGGGGGGGGGTGGGGGGGGGGGGGGGTGGGGGGGGGGGGGGGTGGGGGGGGGGGGGGGTGGGGGGGGGGGGGGGTGGGGGGGGGGGGGGGTGGGGGGGGGGGGGGGTGGGGGGGGGGGGGGGTGGGGGGGGGGGGGGGTGGGGGGGGGGGGGGGTGGGGGGGGGGGGGGGTGGGGGGGGGGGGGGGTGGGGGGGGGGGGGGGTGGGGGGGGGGGGGGGTGGGGGGGGGGGGGGGTGGGGGGGGGGGGGGGTGGGGGGGGGGGGGGGTGGGGGGGGGGGGGGGTGGGGGGGGGGGGGGGTGGGGGGGGGGGGGGGTGGGGGGGGGGGGGGGTGGGGGGGGGGGGGGGTGGGGGGGGGGGGGGGTGGGGGGGGGGGGGGGTGGGGGGGGGGGGGGGTGGGGGGGGGGGGGGGTGGGGGGGGGGGGGGGTGGGGGGGGGGGGGGGTGGGGGGGGGGGGGGGTGGGGGGGGGGGGGGGTGGGGGGGGGGGGGGGTGGGGGGGGGGGGGGGTGGGGGGGGGGGGGGGTGGGGGGGGGGGGGGGTGGGGGGGGGGGGGGGTGGGGGGGGGGGGGGGTGGGGGGGGGGGGGGGTGGGGGGGGGGGGGGGTGGGGGGGGGGGGGGGTGGGGGGGGGGGGGGGTGGGGGGGGGGGGGGGTGGGGGGGGGGGGGGGTGGGGGGGGGGGGGGGTGGGGGGGGGGGGGGGTGGGGGGGGGGGGGGGTGGGGGGGGGGGGGGGTGGGGGGGGGGGGGGGTGGGGGGGGGGGGGGGTGGGGGGGGGGGGGGGTGGGGGGGGGGGGGGGTGGGGGGGGGGGGGGGTGGGGGGGGGGGGGGGTGGGGGGGGGGGGGGGTGGGGGGGGGGGGGGGTGGGGGGGGGGGGGGGTGGGGGGGGGGGGGGGTGGGGGGGGGGGGGGGTGGGGGGGGGGGGGGGTGGGGGGGGGGGGGGGTGGGGGGGGGGGGGGGTGGGGGGGGGGGGGGGTGGGGGGGGGGGGGGGTGGGGGGGGGGGGGGGTGGGGGGGGGGGGGGGTGGGGGGGGGGGGGGGTGGGGGGGGGGGGGGGTGGGGGGGGGGGGGGGTGGGGGGGGGGGGGGGTGGGGGGGGGGGGGGGTGGGGGGGGGGGGGGGTGGGGGGGGGGGGGGGTGGGGGGGGGGGGGGGTGGGGGGGGGGGGGGGTGGGGGGGGGGGGGGGTGGGGGGGGGGGGGGGTGGGGGGGGGGGGGGGTGGGGGGGGGGGGGGGTGGGGGGGGGGGGGGGTGGGGGGGGGGGGGGGTGGGGGGGGGGGGGGGTGGGGGGGGGGGGGGGTGGGGGGGGGGGGGGGTGGGGGGGGGGGGGGGTGGGGGGGGGGGGGGGTGGGGGGGGGGGGGGGTGGGGGGGGGGGGGGGTGGGGGGGGGGGGGGGTGGGGGGGGGGGGGGGTGGGGGGGGGGGGGGGTGGGGGGGGGGGGGGGTGGGGGGGGGGGGGGGTGGGGGGGGGGGGGGGTGGGGGGGGGGGGGGGTGGGGGGGGGGGGGGGTGGGGGGGGGGGGGGGTGGGGGGGGGGGGGGGTGGGGGGGGGGGGGGGTGGGGGGGGGGGGGGGTGGGGGGGGGGGGGGGTGGGGGGGGGGGGGGGTGGGGGGGGGGGGGGGTGGGGGGGGGGGGGGGTGGGGGGGGGGGGGGGTGGGGGGGGGGGGGGGTGGGGGGGGGGGGGGGTGGGGGGGGGGGGGGGTGGGGGGGGGGGGGGGTGGGGGGGGGGGGGGGTGGGGGGGGGGGGGGGTGGGGGGGGGGGGGGGTGGGGGGGGGGGGGGGTGGGGGGGGGGGGGGGTGGGGGGGGGGGGGGGTGGGGGGGGGGGGGGGTGGGGGGGGGGGGGGGTGGGGGGGGGGGGGGGTGGGGGGGGGGGGGGGTGGGGGGGGGGGGGGGTGGGGGGGGGGGGGGGTGGGGGGGGGGGGGGGTGGGGGGGGGGGGGGGTGGGGGGGGGGGGGGGTGGGGGGGGGGGGGGGTGGGGGGGGGGGGGGGTGGGGGGGGGGGGGGGTGGGGGGGGGGGGGGGTGGGGGGGGGGGGGGGTGGGGGGGGGGGGGGGTGGGGGGGGGGGGGGGTGGGGGGGGGGGGGGGTGGGGGGGGGGGGGGGTGGGGGGGGGGGGGGGTGGGGGGGGGGGGGGGTGGGGGGGGGGGGGGGTGGGGGGGGGGGGGGGTGGGGGGGGGGGGGGGTGGGGGGGGGGGGGGGTGGGGGGGGGGGGGGGTGGGGGGGGGGGGGGGTGGGGGGGGGGGGGGGTGGGGGGGGGGGGGGGTGGGGGGGGGGGGGGGTGGGGGGGGGGGGGGGTGGGGGGGGGGGGGGGTGGGGGGGGGGGGGGGTGGGGGGGGGGGGGGGTGGGGGGGGGGGGGGGTGGGGGGGGGGGGGGGTGGGGGGGGGGGGGGGTGGGGGGGGGGGGGGGTGGGGGGGGGGGGGGGTTGGGGGGTGGGGTGGGGGGGGGGTTGGGGGCTGGGGGTGGGGGGGGGGTGGGGGGGGACTAATAAAAAGGAAACACTTCTTCACGCATAGCGTGTGCATTGGTGTTTGGAGATATGCTACCACAGAGGAGGTGGTGATGGCCACTAACCTGGATAGCTTTAAAAGGGGCTTGGACAGATTTATGGAGGAGAAGTCGATTTATGGCTACCAATCTTGATCCTCTTTGATCTGAGATTGCAAATGCCTTAACAGACCAGGTGATCGGGAGCAACAGCTGCAGAAGGCCATTGCGTTCACATCCTACATGTGAGCTCCCAAAGGCACCTGGTGGGCCACTGCGAGTAGCAGAGAGCTGGACTAGATGGACTTTGGTCTGATCCAGCTGGCTTGTTCTTATGTTCTTATGTTCAAATCCACTTTCCAGAGAAACATATTAAGGCCGCAATCCTGTACACACTTGGGAGAGAGTTTCACTGAAAACCTGCTTTACACTTGTCCACTAAGGTCCGTCTTGTCCACTGAGGACTAGCAGAGGCTATGAAAGGTCTCAGGTCAAGATTTTATACTAACTTTTATAAATGAAATTTTGTATAAAAAATAATTTTAAAAGATCTTGAACTCCACCTTCTGTGTGTGTGTTAGGTGCTGTCAAGTCGCTTCTGACTGATCGTGACCCTATGAATCAATGTCCTCTGAAACATCCTATTGTTGAAAGCCTTGCACGAGTCTTGGACATTTAAACACCACCTCCTACTACCTGATCCTTTTTACTGAATTTGCTAGCAATTGAGCTTGGGACCAGCTGCAAGTAAATCAGATGTTACATCACTATACTATGGCCTCACTCCAAACACAGTCGGATATGCTTTTGAGAAACCATAAATAAGAGCAGAATTGTAAAGTAGCCCATATTGACCTCCCTCCTCTTCCTTGTTTGTGTTTCAGACCTGGTTCTGCTAAGCCCTGCTGAACAGCAATAGCAATGAATGGTGCGGACATTGTCTCTACACAACTCAGGCCCCTTCCGCACACACAAAATAATGCATTTTCAAACCACTTTCACAACTGTTTGAAAGTGAATTTTGCTATTCCGCACAGCTTTAAAGAGCACTGAAAGCAGTTTGAAAGTGCATTATTCTGCATGTGCGGAATGAGCCTCAGATATAACTGATCTGCTGGCTTACTGATAATACACTGAAGACACAGAATCAGGTATTTCCTCTGGCAATGCTAGGCTGAGAATTCTGCAGAACCTTTGCCAAAACAATATATACACCCATACATTAACCTGGGTTCCGAAGAGTGCAATCCTATGGACACTTATCTCAGAGTTAATACCCGTGAACACAATGGGACTTGTCTCATAGAAAGACATACATAGGATGGCATTGTAATGACAACGCCTTCATCCCAACTATCATTATGATGAACTTTAGCCCTATATCGAGTCATTTTCTGTCCCAACTATGAACAAGAAATGTACTTATTACATTTCTGAATGGTTTCTTTAATAGAGAGGGGTGGAGGAGAAAATTCATGTAATGGGTATCCATTCATAATGAACTTCACTGGGTTGTCCAGGCTGGCCCAGTCTCTTTAGATCTTGGAAGCTAAGCCAGGTCAGCCCTGATCGGTATTTGGATGGGAGACCACCAAGGAATACCAGGATCGGCCCTGGTTAATACATACTTACGAGATGGGAGGCCAACAAGGAACATGAGGGTCTGCAGAGACAGGCAATGGCCAGCCACTTCTGTTCATCTCTTGCCTTGAAAACCCTACATGGTTGCCATAAACCAGCTGTGACTTGACAGCAAGTCTAAAAAGGAGTCCTTTTAAAATATCTGTTCCTGTAATTTGATTTTCTAACCATCTGGAATGTTTTCTTGGATGATGGAAAGTAAACTAAAAATAATTAAGAGCAGATTATATGCTTTGTCTTCATCACGCCTTTAGTAACACTGACAGCCAGCCATTCACACTGCGCAGATAACTCACAGAAATTGCTAGCAGGCAACCAAGAGTCGACAGTAATGAGTAATCTACGTGCGGCTGCCACAACAAAGAAAGCTTATTGATAAGAGAGCGATCTTCTGCTTCTCTTCTTTGGGATGAGAAGAACACAGGTGCTGTGTGAAAAATCCCCCTCTGTTGCAGTTGCAAAAAGATACAGAGAAACCTAAGCCTCCTGATAACTTTGCCCCTCCCAAAAGAAACCAGTGGGGTAAATAGGAAGGCCAGGGGTGGCAATAAAAGGGGGATAAGTGCGAAGGACCCTCTAGTCAGTTAAAGTGAACCTTTGTATTAAGAGGCAGCAAACATCTGAATACTAGTACTAGGAAGGAAACACCAGAGGAAGACCTTGACTCTCCAAGGCAACTAGCTGACTGCTGGTCTGATCCTGACAGGTTTATGTTTTTAAAGCTGCAAACAGTAAAAGGACAGTGGCTTGAATCCCAACGGGGAGCTCCACAGAGTCAGCATTCGTCCGGTCTCCCATTTCTGCCTCTGTGGTTTGGCCAGTGAATAAGGCCTCTGATGTACAGAGGGGGTCAACCACAACTCATTCCTTCTCCTCTTCTCCACTGAGCATCCTGGAGAGCTCTGCTTGGTTTTACCAAGCAGAAGTTTGGTTCATGCTAAACCAGAAATCACTAAATAACTACGACTATGCAAGGTGAGGAAGAGTGGGCAGGAAGAAGGAATCTGGCACTGTATGTGAACTACCAGTAGTTTCTATTTT
Organism: Sphaerodactylus townsendi; assembly: GCF_021028975.2. Lineage (NCBI taxonomy): Eukaryota > Metazoa > Chordata > Lepidosauria > Squamata > Sphaerodactylidae > Sphaerodactylus > Sphaerodactylus townsendi. The sequence continues at coordinate 113,228,526 of NC_059429.1, forward strand.
GTGTCTCAGGAAAAGCATTTTTCCTCAGTTTCAGCTCTACTTCTGTGACAGGAAATTCATAATTCCAAGATTTGCTCTGAGGTACTCATGTTGTAAACCACTTGTCTTCAGTGGGGTGCTGTGTGGTTTCCGGGCTGTATGGCCGTGTTCTAGCAGCATTCTCTCCTGACGTTTCGCCTGCATCTGTGGCTGGCATCTTCAGAGGATCTGAATTGTCTTAAACTTGTCTTCAGTTGCCCAACCAAGCAGACTGGAAGGTCACACCCTGACCTTAATTGAATTTGCAACATTTCCCCAAGACCAACCAACTGAGTGGCATTGTTTTATGTCTTTTGGCTGGTCCTAACAGAGGATATGTGAATTATGTTCTGGATTTTTGGATTTTTCTTTTGGATAGGCCCGACTGACAACTTCTGTCAACATTTGCACTCATACTATTAAATTCTTCTTTACTTTCATTTAATAGGACAAGAAGAGAGAATAAGAAATATGAAAGGAAAGGAAATAGAGGGGAAAGATACAAAGAGAAGAAAACAAAGAAAAACAGAGACAAGGGGGAAATAGCAAAATACAGAGATAACGAAGACAAACAGGGATATGTAGGAAAAATTAAAAGTCATGCTCTCAAGTCTGAATTGGCCAAAAACCACAGTAGTAAACCAGACAGAAACTACAGACATGGTCTTATGTTTCAATGCTAAGATTACAGGCTTGGGGTGAGAGTTGTCCTAAATTAAAACACCTTTACCAAGGCTATTCAGACATAAAATTAAATTCTGTCAGATAAATTTTACCTTGTTAGACTATGAACTCTATAGAGTCCGTCAATTATTCTATTTTGTAAGACATGATAAATCTGAGATTCTTGAACCTACATTTGGGAGGGAAGTCTGAAGTTGGTTGACAAGGCTCTGAAATACACAGTATGTCCTTTCAGTTTAGAGAATTGCAAAGCATCTATGTCAATTTCCCTCCTCGGACAAACAATGAGCATATCTGTTCCACCCACTGGCAGTCAGGGTAGGCAGCGCCTGAATAAAGCGTTTGAGAATCTCCCCTCTCCTTCCCCGCCCGCCACATCAGTAGAAGTTTCTATGGACACATACAGTTTGGGGCCAATTGTGACGAAGGGAGAGAACCTGAACTTTTACCCTTTGACCTAAATCAAAATACAACAACATTAAAAGAGGCTTGTAGCAAGCCTGCTAAGCAACAGGGCTGATTATTTCCAAGGGTCTCCATCCCATGGAAGGGGGGGGGGGGCAGGATAGCAATGGAGAATCACCCACAGCACACTGTGCATGTAATTTTCAATAACAAAAAAAAGGAACCAGTGGAGGCTATCTAGGCAAAAGATCAAGAAAAATTCAAGCTGCAAACAATGCACTTCCAAGCCAAACAACAATCAGACTTCACAGATAGGCTCTGAGAGTTTGGCTTGGGGAAGGAACCCCCCTCTGCTAGAAAAGGGCCCGGCTGGCAGCGTAAAACCGAATAAAGCTTTCCTTTGTGGCACTGTCCAGCGGGGAAGGACAAAAGGCCTCTGCCGTGGCAACATTTCTGAATGACAGAGTAACACACACACCCCTTCGTTCTGCCCTACCCCCCAAACCCACCAACAGCAAATCCCAGGAAACTGAGTGTTTATTCATGGCTCCAGCACCCAATTTTTCCCAAGTTTCTGCCCGCATCCTCTGCCACACTGCCTGGGACAATATCTCCTTTTACCCTTTTTCTTGTCCGTCACTTCCACATTTAATTGCGAATTCATGGGTATTAACTGTCCAACATAGCTGCACTCAGCTTCATTTGATGGCTTCCCCCACCCCCAGAAAAGGGGAAGAGAACAGCTCTTCCTCTGTTCCTTTCTACTCCCGTTTCTCCCCATGAAGCCCCCATTCCATCCTCTCCACAATCCTTTTTTCTTTCTTTTTCTCTTTTCCTTTCATCCCAACATCCCTTATTAATTTCATTTATCTTGTGAAGGCAGAGCTGCTGATTGCTAAATAATACACTCCACAATTCATGTTGGAGATCTGAGAAAATGAGCCATTTGTTTTATTCAGAGGTGGGAACTGCATTGCACTAGAACTCTGCTGGAAATCTTCTTGGGTAAAACCTTTAGCACAAAACAAAGGCAAATGCTATCTTGCAGTTGTTCTGTTTGAACAGCAGTTTAAGAGGAGTTTAGCCTCTGGAAAGGAACGGTGACTAAGGAGAGGGTTTTAAACCCCTTAGAAAGGTTGTATGAGGAAAGCCACAGAATACGAGGCAAACAAACTTTAATAGGCCGCATCTCACATTACAGTTTCATGAGGCAGGAGTTGGCCTGCAAGAGACTTCCACCTCCAAAAATAAACGTAGACATACTGTCTGATTTACAACACAGGCAACAAGTTCTAAGATCAGCCCTGGGATTCGATGAAAAGCTCATCTCTCTGGGCGTGGCTTTCCTTTGGTTGCACAAACTGATCATTCAAAGAATACATCTGCATCTGTTTTAAATGAGAATGGGAGTCGCCCAGTAGTCCCAGTCCTCAAATGGTAGGCTGATTACGGAACTAGAAGTATCCTTACAGAAGATCCTTCTATTTCTCCTAGTAATAAACAAGTACATGCTACATAACAAAGTAGGTGACTAGTAAAGGAACATGCTGTTGGCCTCCTGAGAGGATTTTTCCACTGGTGATAATGGAAGCAAAGACAGAAACAATTAACAATGTGATAAATAGGGATCTCTCAGATTGTATGTCTAGTATGCCAGTGGTCCCTGCTATGGAACCCAGAAATGTATTTCTTGATGTACATTATCTCCTTCATAAAGCAAGGGGGGAAATCATTCACACTTTGTTGCACACAATAAAAGAAAGGCTTATCTCTCAATCCATGAAACCCTTACGTTTTCAATAAGGGAAATAATCCATTTCGACCCTGATTCTGGTGGGTTTTCCGGGCTGTGTGGCCGTGGTCTGGTGGATCTTCTTCCTAACGTTTTGCCTGCGTCTGTGGCTGGCATCTTCAGGGGTGAATCACAGAGAAAAGTGAAATAGACTTTTCTCTGTTATACGCTTCAGCCACAGATGCAGGCAAAACGTTAGGAGCAAGATCCACCAGACCACAGCCACACAGCCTGGAAAACCCACCAGAACCAGTTGAATCTGGCCATGAAAGCCTTCGACAATACATCTCCCTGATGTTTGGGTGGCAGATTTATTTATTACATTGAAACTTAAGCCAACCAACTCAAGAGCAAGAAGCACCATTGCGTGAGGATTTGGACGCACCTTTTTTGTCCTGTGGTGCTGTGACCTAAAGTCGTCAAATAAGCATTTCTGATTGAACCAAATATGTTAGGGACTGTGCAAACATATCTTATTGAACCAAATATGTTAGGGACTGTGCAAAATAAAAAGGAAATGAGTGAGTGGAACTGTGTGACATAGAAATATAGTAAGGATGGGTTCCGATGGGTGTTAAGTGGAAGCAAACTCTGATTTAGCCCATTGTTATTAGGAAATGTTAAGGAGGATCTAGGAAAGAAAAACTACTCACACCTGCTGCAGGAAGACTTGACAGTAGAACAAAGCAAGAGAGCTGGATATTGAGAATGGCAAAGAGACACCGAGCTGCCTTGGGAGTGAAGTTGGCACAGGAGATTGAAATGAATATGGTGAGAGCTGATAGCAGGCACAGAGAGTCCAGGGCAAGAGATCTCTGAGTGACATCGTGACATTTTGCCCCCAACACATTCATTGTTAAAGAAATGGCCTCTTTTTCGAGCTGATGTTCAGACAACTACAGTGTGAGTCTTTTTGTATGGGTTTCTACCTAGTTGGCAATAGCCTCTCTACTCGGTCTGCTCATTCACTGCACTTCTCTTCCCTATTTGTCATGCAGACTCTGCACATCGACCAACAAGACTGCATTTCCACTGTAAGGATGTCATATTTTCACAGCTCGCAAAATGCCAATACTGCATCCACAAAATTGTTCCCCCAGGAAATACAATCACTGTTGCATGGAATACCATTGCATAATATTACTTGTGATGCAACAAGTGATACCATGAATACATTTTTTTAAAAGATGACTTCTCTATTATTAAGTTTCCCACAATATCTCCCTCCTCTTCCTTTTGAAGCCATTAGGTTTAAATGTTTGTTATTCTTTGGAAGCCATGGGCTTCCACTGTCCTGGGGGTGAAGCCATCCCTTACATCAAATGTATAGGAAGCAAAGCTAACATTATTGGAAAAAGCTAGCTAAAATGCAATTTGAACAACTATACAGAATTATAAGCTTCTGGGAATGGAAAGCTAGTTTTTGACAATACTATTTGCTAGGATTCAATTATTACTTTTTAAGCACTGCTGAGTGAGCACATCAGCCGACAGACTCTTGAAAGCAACAATGAATCAAAGCAGATGTTCAAGGTTTCCTCTTGAGGAAGGGTGCATCTGTCAAGGTACCTCTAACCACAGCCCTGAAATATGAGATCTCCCCAAAAGCCATTGACCAGGCATCTGCTGCACTGTATCAGATCATGCTAACAGATTTCAGAAGCGGCACCATCTGGATCAGCTTTGCAACCCCATCCAGGCAGGCTGGCTTGATAGCAGTGCTACGAATGTATTCATAAAGTGTGGAGTTCTTAGACAGAAATGACAAAACAGTGTGTGGCGGAGGGGAGAACCCTACAATTTGCAGTGGTTACAGAAAACAGGACGCAATCTTGTGCGAATTCATTCTTATGGTAGGACACTAATGGCATGAGTAAGCTACTTGTGTCAACAGTTAACACAGCAGCCGCAATGTCAGCTTCAGTTCTTGGAGCATGGAAAAAACAGTTTGTAAACAGGGTTACTACACAGTGGAGCATTGGTGTAGTAGTTTAGTGGTGAAACCAGGATGTAGGAGAACCAGGTTAGAACCTCCGTTCTGTCATGGAAGTCTCAGAATGTGGTGGAGTCTCCTTCTTTAGAGGTTTTTAAAACACATGGCCATCTGTCAGGAGTGTTTTGATTGGGTGTTCCTGCATTGCAGGGGGTTGGACCAGATAACCCTTGTGGTCTCTTCCAACTCTATCATTCCATATTTTTTCATTGTTGTAGACATGAATGTCAAACATCTTCACATACCACCATGAACATCTGTTTCTGATCATGATTTATTAATCTATTACACTTTAAAAAATCTGAACTAATGAGTTTTTAAATCTTAGCCATATAACCTGGGGCATATTTCCATAGTAAGCCTACTGGAAATTCTTGATCATCAAACCCACTCAGATCAGAATGAAACCAATTTCTTTCTTATATCACTTTGATTGGTCTTCTTAAACTGTTATTTGCCAATAATTCCTTCCCATGCCTTATATAACCTCCTTTTCAGTAATACATAACATGGTGGCTCATCTCCCATCTGAATCATCTATTGACTCATTACAGGTCATCTGAATAGATGCTTAAATATTACCTGGTAAATGAGGAAATATATTTATAATATTTATTTGTCCCTTGATATCTCTGCAATGATAATTTACAAGCTAGCAGCCTAGTTCTATATATGTTTACTCAGAAGAAAGGCTCAGTGACTTCAGCAAGACTTATCCTTAAGTATGCATGCACAGGATTACAGCCTTATAACAGTGATTCATGTAGTTGATCAAATGGAAGAGTGAATATGCCAGAGAGCAATCAGTCTTCCCACATATTCTGTGAAAGTGAATAATCGAAAAGAGCTGAAGAATGCTTAAATCCAACTGCAATTAACAGGGCTGAACACTGAGTTGATTCTAGTAGGACTCATGGAGAAATGAGACATCATCGTAATGACACTGTAAGACTTGCTAGGGTGTGAAGATTTGGACAGGTTTTTGGGTAATAAAACTATAAGTCTATTCTTAGTGTTCACAACCCACAGAACACCTTTTGATAATACAAGAAAACAGAAACAGAGATCTTGAAGAGGTCCATGGTATGTGAAAAATTGTATTGTCACCATGATGCACAATGATAGTCAGCATGGTGTAATGGGTACAGTGTTGGGAGACCCAGGTTCGAATCCTCACTCTGCCATGGAAGCTTGTGTTTATGGGGAGGCCTTGGGCCAGTCACACCCTCTCAGCCTACCCTACTTGACAGAGAATAAGATGTGATGAGGAGGAGAATGATTTAAGATGTTTTGGATCTCCTTTGGGGAGGAAGGCAAGGTAAATAAACAAGGTACCACCTAACTGTTGAGTGGGCTCCAGTTCCAAGTCAAAGAATTGAAAGGTGTGCAGGATTCCTCAACAGCAAACATGAAACAGGCCGCTCCAGCTATTGGAAGAGGTTGCTTCTACCAACCTCACTGGGATGCACATTATGGCATTCTCTGACTTTGCAATGACATATGTATACAATTAATGTGAAGTTATTTAAGCAGTGCAATCAAGGAAATAAAAACTCTGTGTGTGTGTGTGTGTGTGTGAGAGAGAGAGAGAGAGAGAGAGAGAGAGAGAGGGAGGGAGGGAGGGAGGGAGGGAGGGAGGGAGGGAGGATGGATGGATGGATGGATGGATGGATGGATGGATGGATGGATGGATGGATGGATGGATGGATGGATGGATGGATGGATGGATGGATGGATGGATGGATGGATGGATGGATGGATGGATGGATGGATGGATGGATGGATGGATGGATGGATGGATGGATGGATGGATGGATGGAGGGCAAGTGTGTACAACACACACACATACATACACACACAGATATTAAAAGTGTTTTCACTGTATAACTGAAATTCCAAAGAGAAGGTGTCATAGAAGCTGCTCCTGGCAGACACACACTGTCATAGCCCACTACAGAAAAAATGAGTGCCCATCATTTTTTCTTCTTGAAAGAAAAGGTGAGGAGGAGGCTTTCAATTTGTAGTCACACGAAGGGGTGGAAAGCCTCTCTGCACCTCCTTTGTAATAGCCCTGCCTCGAGTCCATGTGAGAAAGGCAGACTATATACAACATAAATAAATACGAATTAAGTAAAATCCCAGCCCCTTCTTAGCCCCAATCCAGAAAAGGGACCCCAAACCCATGGACCCCTCTCATTCTGACCTCTTCAGGCATCTACCGTTGCTGCAGCCCCTCCCCCCACCATTACTGTCAGATCCTCCCCCCACTTCCTCTTCTTTTGGTTGCCCATCATAGCAACCACCACCTTCTTACTCTCTCCTACCACCACTTTCTCCCCCTTCCTGGCTGCTCCTTACTTTTAAAAAAATGTCCAGCTGTATGGCATTACTAGGCCACCCCATAATGTTAGGTATGATCTCATAGCATTTTGGTTCACTTTGAATGTTGCAGTTAGCGGCAATTAGATTATTTGAAGCTAAATCCCTGGCACAACTCACCCATGGAGCCCCATTGGCAATAATTTCGGATTTCACTCTATTAGAGAGAGTCCTATCCACTTTCCTCAGAGCTCTTTTTAACACTCCTAAATGTACAGCTAATGTAGTTTTAAGACAAGAAGCAGGTTTGGTTAAAGTCGAGACAACCTTTTGGAGGCTTATTATCAAATACTGGCTTAAAGTCCTCTCCCATCCCATGGGCTTATTGCCTTTGCTACTGGCAGCAACACCATATCCAAGCTGGCTAGAAAAAATAACACTTAAACTTACACAGTGTGGCTTGGATCCTGTACAATTATTGGAACTGGATCATTGCAGAGCAACAGCCTTGGTCTATCAACGGCTCAATGATATTGAAATGCAAACAGATTTCTCCTTGTTACCGGCATTATATAAACCATTAAAATCTTGGACAGGTACCTCGGCTGCCCCTTACCTGTCCAATATAATATCTACGAAATGCCGCTGGGCCTTTTCAAGGGCCCGTTTTGACGCTTTTCCATCAGCCAATCTAATGGGCAGATTTCAAAAAATCCCACGACATAGGAGACTATGTGTTTGTAACTCAGGGGAAGTGGACTCTGTATTACATATTTTATTGCATTGTGAACTCCATAAAGGGGAAAGGGAGGCTTTAATTCATCCATTGTTTATCCAGTACAGAAATTTAACTAGAGTTAATTCCGACTCAGTTCTTGTGAGCATTTTGCTGGAAGACCGAGTTTCTCTTATATCTCAGCAGGTAGCTAAATTTTGTATGCTGGCATATAGTAAGAGAAGAACCATGTTGGGACCAAGAGCCAGACCACATGAGGGTGACCGTAATAATGCTACAAGCTGATGATATTTTTTGTGTGGATTTCTGTATCGTGGATTTCAGTACAAATTCGATTTTTCTTTTGTTTATTGTTCCTCCTTTTTCTTGTTCTTCTCTACTCTTTTTTGCTGGCCTAATGGCCGTAATAAAACTGACTGACTGACTGACTGAATGTTGCAGTTTAGTCAAAGGCACAAAATCTTTTCTTCATTTAGGAGGGCTGAAAACCTCTTAATTTTACTTTAACTCTTGGGATTTTTCTACAAAGCACAAGTTTGCAAGACCATTCCCCCCCCCCCTTTCTGAACTTGTCCCAATTTTGCAGATTTTTTTGAACTGAACTCTGAGACCAAGTTCAGAATCAGATACACGATGCATATGTTGTTGCTCTTTTGTGTTATTTTTGATATTGTTGTTGCCTTTACAACATTCCTAGGTTTGCTACCTGATTATAATCACTAACTGAACATCTGCTTGGCCACCGGTTAAAGGAAATGCATTTTATTTCCAGTTAATAGAGGGGAATAAATAAAATACCATCAGTCAAATTAAGTGGAAGAAATATTCCAAACTAAACATGTGCCCTGAAGCTGGTTAGCCACCAATTGCAGGGATGTGGTACTCTTACTGAAAATATTTTTGGCTGATGTAAGTGAACCAGTGGGTATCAATGCTGGGAAATATATATACGTTCGTCGCAAGAAATATGACTTGCTGTGGAGCTAACTAATATCCTCAAGATGTTGCATATCTTGCCAAAGCACCACTTCTCAAAATATGGAGGATGCAGAACGCCTGGAGATTGTTCTGGGAAAACTGACCTACAAACCAGCCAAATGCTAGATGTCCCTTGACACAGCAGGGCTGCTCTTGTGTTGTAGCCATTTATAATAAATATGCATGAGCATCCATCATCCCTGCTGGCTCCTCCCCTTTCAGAATTCATTACCAACTGGTCATTCCTATTGTTCCTCTCCCACTAGAAAAACTAATATTCGGGGAGGCACCCAGGGGAGGGGGGTGACATAGCAATAGGATAAACATTTTTTTAATTACCCTGGCCTAAAGTGCCATTTCCAAGATCAGAAGCATAAATGGATGAGAAATTCATGATAATTAATACAATATATTAGGGCAAGTCGTAAAATTAAGAAATGTGACAAGACAATGGGTACAAATACACCCGTCTTCTGCTAACCCAGCAAAAACGCCTACAAAATCAGCCCAATTCAGAAAGTGTAAGTTCTGTTAAAGAAATGTCTCATGTTCCTACCCATGAAGAATGGGTAAATAACAAACACTAGCCTGTGTAATGTACTCAGCAATGTGTATTACAATGTGTTTCTTCTCTATTATCAGCTTGACAAAAGTCTGTCTGTCTGTCTGTCTGTCTGTCTGTCTGTCTGTCTGTCTGTCTGTCTGTCTGTCTGTCTGTCTGTCTCTCTCTCGCTCTCTCTCTCTCTTGTTGTCTGATTCTAGCCTTATGGATCAATTTATTTAGCCCCTAACCAAACTGGTCAGTCATTTCATAATGCCTACTGTCATATGGCCAAAGGTCACAGCAATCTTACAAACACATACAAATCACTAAGTGACATAACGATAACATTGTACCAAAGAAGTTACGACACGTGCCCTTGACAGCAGACAATATTGATTAAAAACTCCCTGAGTAATTTGGGTGACATTGCTGTAAATGAGGAAACTGGGGGTTTTTTTGTAATAAAAAAGTTTTTATTAGTCAGAAAGCTTTTTGCTGTACAAGCAAATACGCACGGCTGGATAGCACGTGAGACAAAAGCTCTTTCCTTCTGCTGTCTGGAAACCCAATGCAGGAACATGAAGAAATCCTCAGGATACAGAAATGATGCAATTGTTTCTAGCTAGGGAGCAAATACGGAGCCAACAGGTATAAGACAAACATTTTCCAACGCCACATTGCAAAGCTTGAATTTTACCAGTCTACAAATACTTGCCCAATGATTCCAAGCCACAATGAGATTCTGCAATGTCGGTCAGGGGAGGGGATGCTTCAGTAATCCAGCAGTGGTGGACTACATCCAGAGGAAGGCCACCTAGAAGAAGCTTCATGTTTGATTCTGCCTCTGAGGCCTCACCTCAGCTAAGGTACCAGAATCTGCATCTCTACCAACTCAAGAATACCTCTTCACCCATTTTTAAGCTCTCAACAGAAAAGACAAAAGCTACATGGCGGCTGGTAGCTCTGCTGCTTATTTTTAGTTCTCAACTAAGATGTATGGTTTAGACAACAATACTCTTACTGGGAGCTCTCCGGGGTCCTGCGTATCTTGACCTCTCCTGACTACCTGGAATCCTGATCTCTGGGATCCAACAGTTCTCTGGATCCTAATGGATGCCAGGTGACCAATTCTAAACAAACCCTCAGACAGAGCCATTGCCGTCCTGAGTGGAGATAGATATTTCTAAATCTACTGATGGCAAAGGGCTTAGAAGCGTGTACTTGTAACTGTGCATAGGACTGACTTGCAAGCCAATCCTTTTTCACTTTTGATTTAGCAACTGATTTTCACTAAGAATATGATAATAATTGTGTGCCATTAAGTCACAAATGTCTCATGGTGACCCCACTCAGGGGAAGAGATGAGCAGAGGTGGTTTGCCATTGCCTTCGTCTGCACAGCAACCCCCGACTCCCTTGGTAGTCTCCCATCCAAGTGCTGATCTGGCTTAGCTTCCAAGCTCTGATGACACTGGGCTAATCACTATTATTCAGACTGTGAAACTAAGAATATAGCTCATAGAAAACCACCCATGAATACAGTACTGAATCACATGTTGTCTTTTTCTACACCAAGTCTTTCTCTAAAGCACTTTCAGAAATGTGTTCAGAAGGAATTTCTGAAGCAATTATACATCATGTACACACTGATCAGTTAACGGTGAAACAAACCATCACATTTGTGAATTCTCCAAAAGAATAGAGTAAGAAGGGAAGTGTAAGAAGAAAAAACAGAAGGTACAGGGAGGGAAAATGTTCTGTATGGTTTCTAGTCCAAATATATTCTTGTAGCCCAGGTTTTGTCCTCATTCAGACTTTGGGTGTAAATATTATTAAATTATTAGAAGGGAATGGCTGTCTTCTACCCTGGAGCTTTAAAAAATCAAGGGGGGGGGGGCGGTGCAGTGAATAATACAGCTAATGCCCACTTTTAATTCTAACAGAAATATGACTAATGGACAAACTCACAGTTTTCAGTATTATCTGAAGCCGAATGATAGAAAAAGAGAAGGAGATAGCTGTCCTGTCCAGTAGATTTTGTACTCCCAAAGGAAAGACTTCATTGAAGCAATATCAACGCATTAAAAATTATGAGTGTTGTTGTTGCCACACTATTAAATGGGGGAAAGGACGAATGGGTAACATCTTGTAGCAACACATAAAGCAGATGTTCACACTCCTCTAATATTAAATAATGCATTAGCTGTGTAGACAAGATGGCTCATCTTATTAATGCTACATGATTTTTAACAAGGCAGGTGTCCCATTAACTCATAAGAGGTTTTACATTTAGGTCACTGGTGGACCGCATGAATCTGTACATGTCTGCCTGTTTGCCTCCCTTCAGCATGTAGCCAAGCATAAACAAGAAACAGCTGTTTCCCTATGTGTAGTATCTGCCTTAACCAGTTATGACATTTTATTCCAACTTCCTCCAAGGAGATGAGAGTAGGAGGCAAATTTCTTTCTCTCTCGAACTCATTTTGCCCCCAACAAGAACCCTGTAAGATAAATTAGGCCCAGAGAGTGATGAGTCCATGGTCACCCAATGCACTCCATGGCTTAGTGGAGATTTGAAGTTGGGTGTTTTATAGAATATATCTTCTTGATTCGCCATGCATTTCCCTTTTCTTCACTTTACACTGGATAATTTACTCTCCCGATTTCAACAGCTTTCCTTTAACTCCTAAAAACATGAAGTGGAAGAGCAATCTCTACGGATTTCCCCATTCTGGTAGCAAAGCCCCCCCATGTCGTTTCTTAAGTCCCCCTATCCTCCAGGAACAGAATTTCATGAATATCAGTACAAAAGAAGACACAAGAAGGTTCCATGCTGGTAATGAAAAATGAAGTCTGGACACAATCCAAATAAAAGGAAGCCAAAATTTTCACCAGTAGGAAGTACAGAGTGAAAATGCATCATTACCCCCATCTCTGCAATGCCAGTGTCCCAATAGCAGATCATCGCAAAGATATTCACACTTTGTGCAATACTTTCACCTGTGACTGTTTGTTAGAAGCCCAATCCATAGGGCTCCAGCAGCCAGTGTTGGCGCTGCTGCTGCACTGCCACACCGCCTCCAGAGGGCCTCCAGGTGGCGCAGGAAGGTAGCAAGCTCCAGAAACTCCCCAGTCACCTGAAAGCCCTCCATAGGGCTAAACGGACTTATGCCACCCTTTGGGGTTGCATAGGTTTGAGGCCTGGACCAGGGGGGGCACTCCCAGTTCCAAAATCCCATGGAAGTCAACTAAAGCTCCACCCCCGGGAATGCCTCTAGCCTGCCCCCAGTTGCACAAGCCTACAGTTTTAGGTCTGTGTAGCTCTGCAGGGCACAGGATCCTCCAGGTCAGGAACTGCAGAACTCCATGGCACTTGCCCACTTCCTAGTTTGCCCTTCCTGCAAGCATAGGTGCCGCCTCCAAGAGCCCATTCCCCCCCTCTCCGGATTGGGCTGAAGGCCTTCCTCTCTACCTCCCACATCGTTGAATTACACACAGGCATAAGAGATAAGGATAGATGAAGCAAATAAGTGAATTCACAGTCAGTCTACACACAAAAAGTAAGAATTTATGAAAGGAAAAATGAAGCAGCTGGATAGAAGCATCATGAATATTAACTCCTGGAAAGGTATGCACAATAGTTCTTCATAACTCATTCCAGACCCGCCCAGCTCTTACATTTGTAGCATTATGGGCTGTGCATCTGAAGTTATTCTGGCTATGCAAACTTAGCAGAAATAGATATTAATCTTTGGTAATGAGCCAAACACTCACTACCTCAAATAATGGATGCCATAGTAAATCTAAGTGGTAACAACAGCAATGATGAAAAGACGTACAGACAGAATAAATATTCATAGTTTAATACATCTCAAAAGGAGAATAAATCTGGAACCAACTGCAAATTCAAGGCAGTGACTAGAAGCAATTAGGACACGGAGTAATGGATTCAAAGTGCAGGAAAAGAGATTCCACCTAAACATTAGGAAGAACTTTCTGACTATCGGGGCTGTTCGACAGTGGAATTCACTGCCTTGAAGAGTGGTGGAGTCTCCTTCTTTGGGGGTTTTTAAACAGAGGCTGGATGATCATATGTCAGGAGTGCTTTGATTGTGTGTTCCTGCATGGCAGGGGGTTGGACTTGATGGCCCTTGTAGTCTCTTCCAACTCCACGATTCTATACTATCCCAAGGGAAATGATAGCATTTCGCACAGTCATTTTAAAAAAATGCATGGCATGCATTCTTTGGCCTTCATCAACCTAGATTTTTTATCCCTTTTGCTTGGGCATATCTGGCTTGTTTGGGTTGAGCATACACTAGTTGCCACTGTCACAGCAGCCCAAAACAACAGACTCCAAAGAACTGCCAGGACCTATAGAGTCATTTGGTTCCACTTACTCCACAGCTTTTTTAAATGTTCCCGTCCACTCTAGAGAGTCTGAACACACGTGTCACAAATCCAGAACCCGTCATACAGGAAAGGGAGAGTCAGTGATATGGATTTAAAATAGATAAATTAAATCTGACTTGCTTCATGCAGACAGCAAGCAACAGCATGAAAAAGTACTATATTTCCTGCTCTGGGCAGTTTGCCCCACTCTTAACCATAAAAAGCAAATCCAGCTGCAAAATGCATTGAAAGTGAATTATTCTGCATGTGTGGAAGGGTCCAGTATCTTGCTTGCATAGCCTGTTTCTAAGCCCAATACGAGTGCAGTACAACAAGTAACGTGTGCTCAGTCAAGTCTCCTGAAGTCTCGCAAGACCTAGCAGTCCCACGTTACCTCAGAGGAACCATGTGCTCTTTTCCTCTCCCATTGCCCTGGCTGGGCTGAACCACCAGCAGCCGTTGCACTGATTGAAGAGGGGTTTTGAAAGGCCTATAGTATAGTGCCGTGGTGGCGAACCTTTGGCACTCCAGATGTTATGGACTACAATTCCCATCAGCCCCTGCCAGCATGGCCAATTGTGGCATTGGTCATGCTGGCAGGGGCTGATGGGAATTGTAGTCCATAACATCTGGAGTGCCAAAGGTTCGCCACCACTGGTAGTGTGTTACTGCCACGGCAGCATTTCTTCTTCTTGCAGCTACTGTCCTACTGAGATTGGGAACTGGTGGGTGGGGCTTTACTGTGTTGCTGGTTTTGCAGCATTTCTCTTTGTTGTCATTGTCCAGTTGCCAGGACCATGGGATTTCCAGTGAGCATCCTGTGACTCCTGGGCAGGTCTGAGGGAAGCTCTGACGGTGGGCCTGGGCCTGCTTCTTGACAGTTGCACACACTGTCTGAATTTACTTGATATGGTGACCAAGGGGGGGAGGGGGAGCGAGAATGTATAGATCAATAAAACTGCAAAAGCCTATGACCCACTTTTACAGCCTTCATGACCCACTTTTGAATCGTGAACCACAGGTTGGGAAATGTTGCTTTAAGTGGCTAGGGGCTGAAAGAAGGAGGGGGAGCCCCAGATTTTGATGGGAACAGAACTAGTGGGGGGAATGGTGTTTAATCCTTCCCTCCAGCTTTGTTGTCACTTATACATATCCATCTTCTCCCCTGGAGCTGCTATTAGTCCCATAAGATGGGGGTTATGCACCTCTTTGGACGAGACAGTACACAAAGGGATCTTAACACAAAGTGATCTCTGAGTGAAATGGTTAGAATCTGGCAAATGAAGAATCTGGCAAAGGTTAGAATCTGGCAAATGAAGAAGCCATGAATAGGTCTACATCTCTTTCCAAAGTCTCTCCTCAAAAGAAAAAATTTGACAAAAAACAGTTGCTGTTTCAAACCTTTATAGTCTTAGTTTTCATCAAACTACCAGAGAGATTTTGGCCAGGCTGGGAGTTCTGGTATGCAAAGAAATGCCCATCTAACACAGCTCTTGTTTCAGTGTTGATTAAAGAAAGATGTGGCAAGAGAACTTGCTGTAAAGTTGGACTCCTCATCAGAATTTGAGACCTTTTTAAAAAAAGGGTATTTGAAACTTGCATTTGGGGATTTCTCCCACCACGCCCAACTAGAACTCCTCTAAAGAAAGCACCATGGTAGGCAACTACATCCTAACTGGGGGGAGGGATCAATGTGATCTATACAGAAGTATGAAAGTCTTTTTTTACTTCTCCCTGTTTGTGTAGTCTGATGCTATCTATAATTAAGATGAAGTAAATCCTACAGGTTTAAGTGGGATTCCTTAGTAATTTGTGTAGGACTATTGCCACCAGCCCAATTCCTTCCCAAATCCACAAACCTTCCATCAGCAGCCCTTAATTTATAGGTAATCAGGGTTGAAAAGGTTTCCCTTACCAGGAATCTCTAATACTTGGCACATGGTCAGCTGGTGAATTTACTGTATACATTACAATGGAACAGTCCCACCTTCCTCACAAGGTGTCAGTTGTGGGGAGGGGAAGGGAACGTGATTGTAAGCTCCTTTGGGACTCCTTAAATGAAGAGAAAAGCAGGGTATAAAAACCAACTCTTCTTAGGGTCTACCCTCCAAAACAGCCTTTTCCTCCAGGGAAACTGATCTTGATCGTTTGGAGATCAACTGTAATAATGGGAGATCTCCAGGTTGGCAACCCTAGCTCAGGTGGGACATTTGTCTCAGCAACAACAGCATCTACTGGGCCTGTTAGTCCTGGAGCTCACTCTGTGGTTGGCTGTGACCCAACATTAATATGTAATATTAATGTGTGAGAGAGTGAGTGGGTGGAAATGACAGGTAATTGGCACAGTTAAAAAAGTCTGGCATCCCCATTTTAGCCTGGCACCCTCTCCCCCAAATCCACACATGCCAATAGCTACTACTGTGTGCCAACATTAGCACCCCCGCTACCATTCCAATAAAATTTGCAAGGCATTAAATAAAATGTTTTCATTTAAAGTACCACTCAGAGTAGCAAGTAATATGGCAAGAAGTAAGCGTAACATGGAATGTTCCAGGATTTGGGGCCCAAGGAAGGCTGTGCTTGCGCCAGAGTGCCTTGTTTTGATTTCTTCGTCTGCTTTGTCCCTTTTTGCTATTGTACATTCCTGTTCTGCTCTTTTATATCTGCAGTTCATCTGAGTGAAGACCAGCACAGGAAGGAGGACAGTTTGAAGGGTCACGTGCTTTCATATGAACTAGAGAGTTGTGGAAAATTATAGCTGCAGCAACTTGTGTGGTGAAGATCTCCCTCCAACCCACTTCAGTTTGACCTCCTTGTAGTTCAAGTTTGTACATGTCAGAAATTATGCTATGCATCTTCTTTTTTCCACTTAAACGTATCATTATCTGTCCCCATTTTTATTCCTCAAAAGATAACTCAGGCCCTTGGGTCTCTCCTTGTTCTCTTCACAACAACCCTGTGTAAGGGATAGGGTTAAGGATGACAGAAAAAGGAAACTGGCCCCACATGAATATCATGGTAGGGATCTGAACCCAAGTCTCCCTAGTTTTAGTCCAGAGTTCCAACCCCCCCACCCCTGCACTGAAAACAAGTATGTCAAGAAGCTTGGGTCAATCGCCTCTCCACAGCAATTTCCATGGGGTGCAACTTGTGAAAAGGAGAGCACTGATATATTTATATGATTCCGCATGAAGTGTAATACATGAAGTAGTTTCAAGCAGTGCTTTCCAACCTGTGGTTTGGGACCCAGAAGTGGATGGTGAAGCCTCTGCAAGAGGGTCTGGTGAAAATGTTATTCAACGGCAGCCCCTTCACTTTCCATCACTCTCTTTCGTATCCTCAAAACCAGGATCTGACCCTGGAAACCGGCTCTTCCATGGCGGACATCAATCAGTATTTTTTTCTTCGCTGTCTATACATGTTTATTGAATAAAACATGTCGGTCATCAGAGTAAGTTAAAATCTTGGGGATTAGAGGGAGTGATGGAGAAGGAGATGGTGGTAAAAAGCTGGAAGGTAACCTCCATATCAAAGCTGCATATGGTGAAATGCTACTTGCTTGGGGTTCACAGTGGTGGGAAGTTGCACCCATTCTGCCATGTTGGCTAGTTTCTAAAAACCAGCTGGTTAGCCACTGTAGAAAATGGAATGCTTAATTACATAGGTGCCACCGTCACAGTTCACCTAGGGCTTCAAAAAACCTCAGGCCAGCCCTGGATGATACCATGTAAATTTGGATTTATGAGTCCCCATACTGAAAAGATGCTGTCTTAAAGCATCTTAATTTCACAGGCCTCCAGAGATGCACCCTGGCATCGAAAACAGCACCCTGAAGTCACCAGGGGTAAGCAGTGCCACAAATTAAGCCTGTCCACAGAGCTTCTTCAATTAAAAAGGAAATACAATTACTGCTTTAGGTGTGCCGAGGCCCTAATTTAAGCAATTACTCTACTGCTGCTATCCAGTCTCCCTCCCTCCCTCTTGCCTCCCTGCCTTCAGATATATCCCTAGAGAAACAGGAAAGATAGAGAAGATTGCATCAAGAACAATAACAGGATTAGAGGAAGTGCAAAGGGTTGAAGGCATTCATAGATGTGTAAAAATGTGGAGGAAAAGAGGTTGTTTTCAACACTTTTCTTTGAATTTCTGAAAGGGAGAGAGGTGTATTTCATCTGAAAGGGAGAGAGGTGTATTTCAGTCCTTACTGAAGGTCTTAAAGGAACCACCATTTGCCAATTTTTAATATTTTTGTTAAACCTCGAAGCTTTCTGAATATATTTCATAAACCCAATTTGAGCCATTTTGATTGCTATGACCACTAAATTTAGGCCACTAAATTCAAAGAAATACCTATGAACCTTCACCCTGGTCACACTGACTACTCCCAACCTCTGGGTTCCAATTCAAAACTGAGTCCCAGACTCTTGCAGTCTTATTGATTTGTGCATGTTCTAGTTTCTTTTTTAAGCGAGTCTCCATATCAAGCATATCTGGATTTGCAGTCACCAGAAAGATTGTGAACCATTGCTCTAGGTGAGAAAGACAGGACCAAACCACTTTCAACTATGAAGTTTGCTAAATCAGATTGCGAAATCACTGGCTGGTGGCTACACTGTATGCCTTGGAACAAGCAGAGTCACATATAAACAAAGTGCTTACACTGCAATTTTTCATGCCAGCATCCTCTGCAAAACATCATGTTTGCATATGCCCTTTGCAGAGACCACATTAATATATAATAATGCTTACAGTGTCTATGGTAGCTTTGCTTTTCAAAGTTCTTCAAATGCATTATCTTCTTGTACAATGCAGGCTCCAAACAAACCAACGAGAAGAGACAATTCAAAAGGGTGAGAAAGTAGCTGTCTCTCTCTTATTTCTAGGCATTCCCTGGTGTCTCTACCACAAATGTGACCAAGTCTATCATGTAATTGTTAAGGCCCCAAGAATCCAGCTGAGACCATCAACCTGCACCTCAGAGGCTGCCAACGTGTTGCCAGAATTGTGAACAGAACGACCCTTCTGCTAAATAAGACGTTGCCTTCATGGGCTACCCTTTGTTCTGCTTTGTTGTCGATGACAGGAAGTGAGAGAAAATGAAGGCTTCTGCTTTGTTCCCAAGCCTGCCAGCTGTTTTGTTTATGACCCACAAGTTAGTCTACCTTTCAGGCATGCAGAGATAGATGACCCCAGAGAACATTCTTCCTTTCCAACCACCCCCGTATTTTTAGCCTGCTTCACAAAGTAAACGTCAAAAGTCCAAGAGCTTTTTTTTTTTTGGGGGGGGGGGGGAGTTATTTCCCAACAGGTTAGGCCACTTCCTGATACAAAGCCATCCTAAACATTCTCCCAGAACCACATTAAAAGAAAATGTGTGTGAAAGCTCCATTTCAAAACAAACGCCATACTGTTCCGCTCTTCCAAATGTGGCCGCTGCAACTTCCTTTCTGCAAATTTTGGTTCCTTCACCAGCACACAGTAAAGTTTTGGTTCATGCTTTGCTGACCAGAGTTTGTGGCTTTAGTTATGCAATTGCTTGAGCAAGACGCTAAGTTTCTGAGCTATGCAAAAGGTAACTCGCCCAGCTTCTTTCCAGAAGACTACAGGCAAGTTCACTCCACTTTCCTTTCCAGCCTCGTTGAAAAGCTTGAGATTCACAATAAAAATGGAAGAAAGCAAGGTTGTGTGTAAAGTTAGCAGATAAGAGACTTTTAAGTATTTTTTTTCTTACTGAGCTTCCTTGATGTTTGAGAGCACCCTTTCTCTGAACAAGTGGAAGCACTTTGCATTCTTCAGTTTTAGTGTAGAAGAACTGTCCATAAATTGGTAAGTCAGTGGAGTCAACCTCTTGCCTCTAAGGAGTCATGCAGAGATGCAACAGGTAGTCCCTCCTCTAAGACTGGGTGTCTAGGCAAACTGGAGCCCGGGAACAAAACCTGAGCTTGGCCCCCCCCCCCCCCCCGGCCTGGCATAGGTGGCCACCCTCCTTCACGACGACCAAACAATGATTTTTTGCATCAGCTCACAAAACATTCCCCACCCCCAACAAAACATACATGGCTCTCTCCCCACTACTTTTCTAATTGTGTCCTCACACCAACCCTGTGAGGTAGGCTGCTAGCCTGAGAAACAGCTCCAAACCAGTGCAAGGGGAATGAACTTTTAAGCATGTAAATCTCTCACAAGTCACCCCCCATCAGAAGGTTTGCCAAACAAACGTCAGCATCATCTTCAGTTCTGCTGCTGCTGGGCTCCCTGCTCAGCTTGCCTTCTCTGTGCCTGCCAGCAGCCCAGCTGCTGGGGAGGAAGGCTTCTGAGTAGTATGCTACACACTTAATTGAAGGCTAATAAGACGCACGCTGGGTCAGAGGGAGGGGAAGCGGAGCTCCCCAGTCCTGCTCCTGGGAGCCTAGTGGGATTTCTCCCCCACCCCCTGGACGTTCCAGGCCACCGTACAGAGTGGGCGGGGCTACGACAGGCATTGGGAGCAGTAGGCTGCTCTTCTAGTGCCTGCTGCTTGCTAGGGCTTGCTCAATAACTCGCTGTGTAGGAGGATGTTTTGGCGCCCCCCACGTGACCTCAATCGATGCGCCCGGGGACAAGGAGTACCCCATGTCCCTAGGCAAGTACGCCAGTGCCTGAAGTGCAAGATGGAGCTGATCCTGTGACTCTCCTGCACTTGGCCTGTTCCCCACCCCCCACCCCAGAGACCCCAACTGAGGGAAAGGGGTTCTGCCTCTTTCAAGTCCTCCTCTTTCCATTAGGTTGCTTCCTTTTATCTCCATTTCCTGTGTGTTGTGCTGTTCTGGGGAATGCACATAACCAGTTGCATTAAATGCCAGACTTGGTCAAATATGAGGCAGAGAGGCCAAGAAATAAGACAGCACAAAATCCTAGAGTTGGTAATCCTCTAGTTCAACCCTCTGCTCATTGCCGAAAACCCAAAAGAGAGCTACATGAAAACTGTCTTGGCTTGAAGATCTCCAGCAAGGGATAGCCCACTGCATCTCTAGGTAACTAGTTCCATTGTTGAACTTTCCTTACCATTAGGAAGTTTCTTCTGACACTCTTCTCTATCTGAAGATCATCTTGTAACTTATGCCTCATCAAATGAATTCTCACTACTTGATGAATCTCAGATGAACATCTGAACTGTGTCCATTGAAAATTTCTTTCGGAGAGGGCCTGCCAAGATCAGAAACTTCTGCCTTTGGTGTTTGGTCAGAGATCATTCTCATATGCAAGGCACATTCATAGACTAATAAACATCCATGTGTGAACCAGCCTTAAGAGGAGCAGAACATCACACTAGGGATCTTCCTCCAAAGAAATTCCAAGTGGTTGATTTTTCATTTCTGCTGTCAACTTGACTTCAAAAGGTGGCTGAAAATCCTCAGTTCACAGGTTTTTAAAAGGTTATTACTATGGTCTTGAGTGATGTTTCCTTGAGTGCTGACTCAAGTATGCAGAACAGGCAGTCCTGGACTAAACAGAATGGCCTAAGCTAGGCTTTTTGCTCATACGATGTATAACACTATTTTACTTGAAGTCAGGTTTAATATCCAAGGTTTTTGGTGTTTCTTATCACTGGCTCATTCCGCACATGCAGAATAATGCACTTTCAAACTGCTTTCAGTGCTCTTTGAAGCTGTGCGGAATAGCAAAATCCACTTGCAAACAGTTGTGAAAGTGGTTTGAAAACGCATTATTTTGCGTGTGCGGAAGGGGCCACTGAGTTTACTATATAGTCTGAACTCTAGTGGCTTCAACAGAAGCAATTCTGTTTGCACTGCAGATACATGCAATGTTATAGCTAGTTTTATGGAGTTGCTTCAGATAACCTTTCCAGGTGTCTTTCCCTTCCTTAGGTCTGATATTATATTTCAGAGAGGTGATTGGGGTCTACAGCTTAGGCAATGTACCCAGAAGAAGCTTATCTCTAGCAAGGAGTTTCTAGTTCTTGCTAGGGGTCCTGGATCCTTTCTCTCTCATTCCTATCTAGTTGTGAGTTCCCAGATAGCAACATGTGTTGTTCCTTTGGCTCTTAATTGGAACACATTGCATCCAGCCACGCTATTCACTGATTCAGTATGCCTCAACCTATTAAAGCCACTTTGCTGGGAAAAGAGTTTTCATGCATTTTGTTCCAGCCTTCTTCCTCAAACACCCCCTTGACTTAGACCGTTACAACTGATGGGACCAAAACCAGCAACCTTACATTTTCCTCTCCTGTCTTTCCTCATAAAATTTAATAGCACAAAATCTATAATATGACATTATTGCATTTTGAGTTTTCCCAGCCTCACAAGAAGCAGCCAACAATGCCGAGCAGAGATGGGGAAACTTGAAACTCAATTACGTAACACACTCGCCTTATTGAACATTATGGAGAAGAGAGGAAGACTCTTCAGGGGGCAGCCGCAAATCCACCATAACACGTAGCTCTGGCATTCAACTTCCTTCTTCCAATTCTCAGCATTTTTTCTACTGCGCGCCACTCTGAGATTTTAGCTTCCGCTACATCAGTTCTGCTACATAAATTCAATGGGACTGAAGTGAGTGCACAACTATCATGTCCCATCACTTTCAATGGGACTTGAGCAAGCCAAGCTTTCTCTGACCTGCAACCTTTGTATAACCGCAGTTTATTCCACCAACTCTAGCTAAGGGAAGAAATTATGGAACCAGGGTTAGTTAATGGAAGAGGTGGCTTCAGTTAATGGAAAAGGGACCTACTTTCCCAGGTTCCCAGAAGTCTGTTGGGCTACTGCTTGCCCCTGGATCAACAGCTCACACACTCACAACAGGCAGCTGCCACCACCTCTCACTCAGAGCTCTGAGACAGAATCTGACAAGCCCACTTCTGTCTCTCTGTCACAAACACACATACGAACACACACCTCATTCAGTTAAACACGCTGCCTGTTGTTATGAGCTCGCCAACACATAACTCAGTCCTCCTACAACAGAGTTATAGGGGGGTGATACCGCCTCTCTTGCAACATGAGGGAAAAGAGAGAAAGAAGGGAAAATGTATGAAATTACTTGCTGAGGAGAAAGGAAGAAAACAGAGAAGGATTTCATATACATAGGAGAATGCAAAGTACCGGTAGATACTAATGCAACTTGATTGAACTAGTGTCCTAGCTAAATGGCTCAGAGTTCACATATCCCAAGGTACATCAGCCTGACTTGGGCTTACTCTACAAGGGACTTCTCCTCCCTCAACAGCTGCTGGGAAAGACAAGCATACTGCACACTTCATTTCTGCTATAATCATACTGCCTTTCATGAATAAATATTCTTTTCCCACTCTATCTGGTGTTAAGTATACAGGTTGTTTCTTTTTCAAAAAGAAACCCCATACCTCCCTGTTGGGCATTGTGATTTGCTCTTACCAGAGTCACTGCCCAAAAATACTGCCTGGATTTTGAAGCTGAATTAAAACAGGGAATCATGGGAACCAGGACAGAATTCCTGACAATCCTCTACACTTTCTTGATCAAATCTTGAGCACATGAACGGCCTTCTACTGGTTTACCAAGGTCAATATCATATTGGTAGACCAGGGGTCTGCAACCTGCGGCTCTCCAGATGTTCATGGACTACAAATCCCATCATTTTGGAATTGTAGTCCACGAACATCTGGAGAGCCGTAGGTTGCAGACCCCTGTGGTAGACCATATCAATACTAGTAGACCATTGATTGACCAAAATCAATATCATCTGTTCTGGCTAACTGGTCCCTTAGGTTCACCCGCCCCGAGACTATTGCAAAGGGCGGGGAATAAATTGAAATAATAACAATAATAATTTAATTTTTAAAATACTGGAGATGCCTGGGATTGAATTTGGAACCTCCAACATGCAAAGCAGACATTCTGCCACTGAGTACTATGAACAGGGAACAGAAGCAAAGTAGCTGCTTTAGAAGTTGCCACATAAGCAAAATTACTTACAGTTACTCTGAGCAAAGCAAAAACACAACGAACAATTGAGGACTCATTCTCGTGGACTTTGTTGCTAAGGGATGAATGAATTCAGGGAAGTGCCCAATCCATAGGCCCCACAATCACTGGAGACAATGAGAACTTGGGAAATCCAGTCTACAATAAACCCCAATATATCCACACACAGCTAATGACTGTTGTTCAGTTACAACACATAGACAGCTCCCAAATTTAGACAGTGGAGTGTCCAGAGAGAATTGGTCTATCAAGGGATGCTTTATGTTCTTCCAAGTCCATTCTGACTGAAGCTGCTTAAAAGGTCATCATGAGGTACCATAACTACAGCTAATCAGGGATCAATATGGAATTTTGCTCAACAGTAAAACTCAACCCCTTTTAAAACAGGTGACCTAGATATGAAAACTACTGCTCAGCTTGGTGACTTGAACTACATTTTCAATCTTACCAAACTCCCAGTGGACTAATCACCAATGAAGGATTCTCCATTGGTTTGTTTCTTCAACAATTAATATTCTGAGTTCAGTATTTAGACACAGATGACCTGTGGGCAGGATTGAAAGCTATCTCTGGTGTATTACGCCTACAGCAATGACAAAAATAACAAAACCCCAAACCTGTATATACTATTTGTGGCTTACATTAAAGGTGCGACCAGACATTTAAAAAAAGAACAGTGTGCAACCCATGTAGCCAGAACTGTCATTGCCAGTACATGCATGCATCAAAGGCAACTCAAATACACCGCAGAGAGTTTTGAACTTCACTGATACGACACATTATTATCACAACTTGAATATTTAATACAGTGTTTTATTTCAGTGTACAAGAAAGGCAAAAGTACAAAAACATCAATTAATGAGCCAGACTATTTCCTTTTCTGAAGTCAATATCAATACTTCCACCCACCCACCCAAGGTAAATCATGGCTCAAGAAACATCGCACTAATGTGTACACAAGTCGGTATAAGATGCAGGTTTGGCTTAAATGTATAATTGTTCCAAAACAATGAGCAAAAAACAAATTGACATTTGGTTCTGGTGGGTTTTCCGGGCTGTGTGACTGTGGTCCGGTGGATCTTGTTCCTAACGTTTCGCTTGCATCTGTGGCTGGCATCTTCAGAGGTGTATCACAGAGGGAAGTCTGTTACACACTGTAACCCCACCAGAACCAGTTGAATCCGGCTGTGAAAGCCTTGGACAATAAATTGACATTTCCTGATTAACAGCACCACAAATGGGCATCAATCCACTTATGATCCCCGAAATTCCTTTTGAACTTACTAGGTGAATCGGGGCAAAGCCTGCCATATATATCTACTTAGGGCTGCCAACTCTACCTTGGGAAATTCCTGGAGATTTGGAAGTAGAGCCTGAGGAAAGAAAGACTTTTTTTGTGGAGGAGGGGACAGTGCCATATACTCCCCACTCCAAGTCAGAGTTGAGCCCAGTGCTATATACTCTGCACTCCAAATCCATCTTCTCCAGGGGAACTGATATCTGTTGTCTAAGATTAGCAATAATTCTTGGAGATCTCCAGGTCCCACCTGGAGCCTAGTAACCCTTTCTCTACTGTTAACTGGGATATGTGGAAGGGAAAGAAGCATGCTATAACCTGATCTTAACATTTCTTGGAAGCTAAGCAAGGTCAGCACTTGGATGGGGGCCCACTACAGAAGACTCTGCAGAAGGCAATAATGGCAAACCACCACCTTGAAAAACCCTCTTTGGGGACTCCATAAACTTGTTGCAACTTGGCAGTACTTACATACACAACAGAGATACACACACACACACACACACACACACCCGCTGTCTTAAGGAGGAATGCTAAACAGGTCTATTCAAAAGTAACCCCTGTTTAATTTAGTAAGGCTTACTGTCACAAAGGTATAGAATTTATTGGCTTGCCATGACTGATTTAATGTATGGGGCTCATCTCCTTTCCAGTCTTGGAACTCTTTCCAAAATGAGCACTGATGAAAGGGGGGGGGGGGGGACTGAGAACATTTGCAACACCTTGAAATACTTAACAAGTATTCAGGGGGCTGTAAGCATTAATGGGCTAGAACAAACCACTGTTCTTTAGCAAGACCAAACGTTTAACCGCTTGCTGTTACCACTCCTTCAGAAGGAAGGAGAGGGGATCCTCTGGGGCTAAGATTGAAAAAGCATTCAAACAAATGGCCCCAAACAAGCAAGGGAGAAACCTCTTTGCAAGCCTGGAACCTGTGTCTTTTTGCTTTTTCACACTGTTACATTTCAACGAGATAAAATGTCCGTGAGCTGCATAAGCTTTATTATCACACCAAACTCTCGGATTACTAAACTTCACTGCAGGATCATCTAAGAATGACTTCTCTGTTCTGTACCCTGAAAAGTGTAAAAGGTAATGACAGAGAGGGGATTATCTCTATATAGTCCCTCTCTAAAGTCGCACAGAAATCACCCCGAGGTGTACAACTGGGGCTAGAATCAAGAGGAGAGATTTCTCTAACCTCACCTGGAAAGAGGGATGTGATTCTTTTTCTCTGGGTATTTAGCAGCCATAGTTCATGCTGTGCCTAGAGCTAATTCTATATGCCTTCTGATAAGGAAGAGTATAATTGACAGCTTCCTGGACAAGGCCCAGCAATGTGGAACAGGTGGCAGAGAATGGGGGTTAAGAGTGGTGAATTCTAATCTGGTCAGCTGGATTTGTTACCCCACTCATCCGCATGAAGCCTAATGGGTGACCTTGAGTTACTCACAGTTCTCTCAAAACTCTCTCAGCACTCCTACCTCACAAGGTGTTTGTTGTGAGGAGGGAAGAGAAGGTGATTGTAAGTCACTCTGAGACTCCTTGAAGGAAGAGAAAAAGGGGGATATAAAAACCAACTCTTCTTCTTCCAAGTGACTCCCATAGAACAGACATCAGTTGCCTCACTATCTCCCACCAGGATCCCATGTGAAAGCCTTCTCTGGGGAGATCTCCTTGCCCTGGAAGTGCTATTTCAGGGCTACTCCTGGCCCATGAGGTTGGAAGAGAGGCCATGTGCTGAGCACAAGTACACCAAAAGGGTGTGGAGAGAAAGACATGGAAAAGGAGGAGCCTATGGAAAAGTGGGTTGAACAATGGTGGAATGTGAGATGCATGCTGGACAATGGTGGAAGACCTTGCGACTACTAGCCCAATAGAAAGCCCCAGAGCAGGCCCAGAGTGAGGTACCTGACAGGGCAATCCAACTGTACAGAATGTAATAAATTGATTAAGGATCAGAGACCTAGTAAATGAAAGGACCACAATATGACCTGCCCCAGAAAGAAGGGACATGTGCAAATCTAGGTTATATTTATATTTCAAATTTAAATCCTTTCCGCACACACAAGGCGACTCAGGTTTGACTCGTGTCCACGGAAATCGTTACCTGAGCTCGACTCCTCTGTTTCTCCGCACAGCAGCTGACTCGTGTCTCTGGAGCCGAGTTCAGATGGCGGGACCACCTCCTTGCGTCTTCCGCTCCTCATTCCTGATTGGCTGCCGTTCTATGGCAGGAAACGTGAGTGTGCGTCCCTTTTTTTCCCATTTACCTATGTAGGAGCTACGTAGGAGAATTTTTTTAAAGGTACGCTTCTCACTGCCGCCACGAGTCTCCCATTCTGCGCATGGCCGAAAATACTGCACTGTGATAGGCTGGCTGGCAGAGTCGAGGCGAGGGAGATTCCGCACTCCGCCAGCTTCGGCTTGAGTGCAACCCGAGTTTGCCAGGAAGTTCTACCTCCCAGTCGAGCTCAAAAATTTAACGGTGAGAGGGGGGGTGAGTCGAGTCAGACACAAGTCCAACACTGCGGCTGTGCGGAGTACCCGGGTCTGACCCAAGTCGAACTAAGGTCGAATCCTACAGTGCAGAGGGGCTCCATGTTACCTAGATTCCATGCTCACCCCAAAGGAATCTTGGGATTGTACTTTGGTGACAGGGCTGAGAATTCGGTTGGATTTTTTCCCCCAGATTGCCCTCTCCAGAGAAATACAGTCACCAGATCTTCGCCTGAGGAGAAGAAATGACCTTCAAACTGATTTATACATGTATGCCCATCTCTTGATGTTTCCAAGCAAGTTCCATGTGTAAAACAGACATCATAACTAGAGTTTGGAAATAACTACAGTTGGGAGCGGGGCCTAGGGAGGGCAGCATTTGGGGAGGCAAAGGAGCTTTGTAGGGGTTTGATGATCTCAACAGCTGCCATTTTCTCCACAGAAATTGATCTCTGTAGTCTGGAAATTAGTTGCAATTATGGGAAATCTCCAGGCCCATCCTGAAGGTTGGCAGCCCTAATCACAACATAGATGAAAACATCACAGGGCATCTGAAACCTAATATATACTTTGAGTTGTCGCACACCTCACAGCACTATTCTATTTTGGTAGGGGCAGTTTAACTTTAATCTCCACTGAGTCATGGTTAAGGGTTGCTAAAACCAGCCTATATTTTACTGACTCAACATAAACTCTCAGTTTGGCCCCTTCCGCACACACAAAATAATGCGTTTTCAAACCACTTTCACAACTGTTTGCAAGTGGATTTTGCCATTCCGCACAGCTTCAAAGAGCACTGAAAGCAGTTTGAAAGTGCATTATTCTGCATGCGCGGAATGAGCCTTTGTCAAACAGTATTGTGGCCTTGAATAAACAATCAACTCCAGATTCTGCTAAATTCTACCCATGATCTAACAGATTTGGTCCCATTCTATTATCACCTATGCCTCTATGGTCTGTCAGGTTCCTCTAATTCACCAGATTCTGCTCCTACACTGACTATGGCAGATTCCGCATGAGCCAAAAACAGCCCTTTTACACCATTTTAAACCACTTTACACCGTTTTCACACCGCTGTTTTTGGCCCATGCAGAATCCGCCTATGTTAGCTTCATACCACACCCTGCCCCAAAATCCATTTTTAACCACATGTTGCCATCCCTGCACATGACAAGTCATAATTTATAAGTATTAAAAATAAATTCAGTGTAACGCCTCAGAATTCAACAGTGATTCATTAAACCTCCCATTCTTTTAACACAACTTCAGATTGAACTGTACAAATTACCAAATAGCCTTTTTCTATAGGGTTCACAGAACAACCTACCAAAAGGAGCACAAGCAACCTGCAGCAGCTTATGTACACAAGATACCATTGACAGGGGTGTGTCTATGGAAAACATTGCCTATGGCAAGCACTAATATTGCTCTCCTGCACATGACATTGGCACACCCCTCTCCCTGAGAGTCCACAGTGGCAGAAGGTAAGGCGGGCCTGACAGAACATGAGAGACCTGAAGTGACGTAGCTACCACGGGACGGGATGGGGACAGGCGCCCCAGGCAGTCACTGTTGGGGTCATGTGGGGGGATCGCCCCCTCCTCCTTCCCCCCTTGTCCCGCCAGGCCCGGCAGAGGCAGCTGCCGGGGCCGACCCCAGCAGGGCCGGCGGAGGCCACTGCGTGTGCCCCTGCCTAGCCTCACCCTGGCACGCCCCACGACCGGCTAAGGCCCATGGGAGGAGGGGGGTGGAATATTTGGAGTCTGCCCCAGGCTCCATTTTCCCTAGCTATGCCTCTGGAGACCTGTCCCACTGCTTTCCAAGTCACTCTCCCCATGCTCCTGGCACCCCTGCGTGACCACAACCCCCCTCAGCAGCTTCTGCAAGGAGAAGTTTGGCAAATTTCAGCAGGCAGGCAGAGACAGAACTGCCCTTCGAGTGGAGCCTGGGGCACATACCATGTGCCACTGACTCTTGGCTAGAAACTGTTTTAACTTGTAAGTTGTTTTAAGAAGGTTAGCAAGGTCACCTTTTGATTTCCTTAAAAGAAATCTGTACACATAGTATCATTTCATATAGTAGGCTATCTGTGCTTGGATTAAGCCCCCTATTTTACCAAGTGAACATGCAACAGAAGTGTTTAACATGCTTAATTTTATGCTTTAGTTAGTAGAAAGGTGACCTGAGGCCACAACCATGTGGGGTCTCCAGCAAGGGAGCTCTAGGCCTTAACTATTCGGTCATGCAAATAATTGTGCTCCAGCTGTTTGTCAAGCAGCTGTTGAACTTGCTGAACACAATACAAACTCCGTCTCCAGCAGGTGAAGAACACAGATGCCAAATGCAACTCAACTGCCGGAAACTCTTAAGACAGAAATCTACAACAGGAGTCCATGTGGGACCAGGCTACCAAGTGGACTTCCTCCAAGTTGATTTATTTCTTTTTAATGTGTGTCTGTGTGTCTGTCTGTGGGTCTAGGTGTCGAATTCAGCTGTATTATCAGGCACTGTCCATCATGCTTACCATTTACATAGCACTGTATATCCATTTAATTTTGTTTTCAGTAACACCTAAAAACAATTTTAAAACAAGCAAGTTGTAAACATTGGGCCGTTAATCATTTGCTGTGTAAAGGAGTATTTTCTTTTGCCGATCCCGAATCTACTGCCCGTCAGTTTCACTGCCCTTGAGGTCTAATATTTTGGGAGAAGCAGAAAAGGTTCTCTTTGTCAGTTCTCTCTACCACATGCTGAACTGTTGAACTCCGATCATGTCCCTCCTTAGTTGCCTCTTTTCTAAACTGAAAAATCCCGGATTCTTCAGGCATTCCCCACAACGAAGGTGTTCAAATCTCCTAGTCATCTTGGTTGCCCTCATCTGTACTTCTTCCAGCTTTGCACTGTCATTTTGGAGATACGGTGATCGGGATTCCAAATGAGTATTCCAAATGAGGTCATACTATCGATCTATACAGGGGTATTACAGTATTGGCTGTTTTATTTTCAACTCCTTTCCTAATGATCCCTAACACAGATACATGCTGAAGTTTTAAAGGAATTCAAAGCTCTGACTGCATTATTTCAACATACCTTATACCACCTCTGTATGGGTAGAGTAGGGGTATCCCCAACTGGGTAGCTGGAAAGCTGAGGTGGAGCTACTAGTGACCATCTAACACGTTGAGCTCTGAAATGAAATTAGATTCAGAGAATTCCTGACTTCATGGCTCACAGCCACGCTCCACCAGCTCTCATAAAAAAAACAGCTAGAGTATGTGGATGCATATTAATATGGCACCAGGGAAACTGCTGTAGCAGCATTCAAGACACCACAGAGGGAGGGAGGCCTAAGGCGTCCCCAAAGACCTCCCTGCTGCCACAACTTAACCAGACCAAAGGGAAAGTAAGAAGGAGAGGAGGAGGCTAACAGAGAGAAGTTCTTTTTTGCCTTGGATTTCAGTATAGCAGGATCTAGGTTCACTTTGTTCTGACCTGTTTGGCCCAAACTAGCCTAATCTTGTCAAAACTTGGAAGCTAAGCAGGGTCATCCTTGGTTAGAATTTGGATGGGAGACCATCAAGGAAATCCAGGGTTGTTACACAGAAACATGCAAGCCACTTCGGTTCACCTCTTACCTGGAAAACCCGAAGGGTCACTGGAAGTTAGCTATAACTTAACGGCACTTTCCACCACCAAGGCTTACTTCAAAGTGAGGGTAAGTATTACAATCCACTGAAGTTTGTATACTGAGCCTGTACTTATGATCTGCTAGAGATTTCAGGACTGGAAAGGATATTTCTCAAAGTCCTGTGGAGAGCCACTGCCCATCAGGGTAGACAGTATGCAGCTAGCTCCTCTGACTCACTAAGTAAGACAGCTTCAAATCTGCAAAGTGACTCACCATTGCCTGGGCTACCAAACAAGATTTTCAAAATCTGTCACAGTTTAACCCGTCCTCGCTTCAATCTACAATTTGTGCTTGTCCATAAAGAACTGGCCTTCTATTCATGGGTTTGTGTTCCACCAAACAGCTATCCAAGGAGATCCAATAATCTGGGGAACTCCTATACAGTCACACGTGTGAAAGAAGCAAGAAGTTCTATTCTTCTTTGCCATAAATCCAGCAGCCAGCCTGAACGCAAACCCTCAGAATTAAAATGGTGTGCGGGATTCTCATGCTCATGCTCAGGCCAAGTCCCCATTCCTCTGTCATCAAACTTCCAATGATCTATCAAAAGCTGCCACTCAGCTGCTGGCTACACGTTTTCTGTGCCTCAACATCTGGCCATCAGCTGTGTAAGCAGGGGGAAACAGGCTCCCAATTAGAAAGTCTCTGCATCAACCAGACGAAGGAGGGATATAGAATGTCTTGGGGCTGTTTTCTCTCTTGCTTTGGTCTGTGTCTGTAGTTCAAAAGCCCCCTGGGCCTCACTAAGGAAGTCATTCCTACAGAGTACAGGATATCAGGCAGGGAAAGAGAAGGAAAATAAGCTGTAAAGTTTTTTGACCAATGAAATCTCACTGATTTCTTTTCAATCCCTGTGTATAGGTGGTTCTAATGGATCTACAGGAGGCTGATCTGTGTAGGATATCAAGTGAGGTCCTACTCATATGCTTACCAGTTCACTAGCCAGCAAGATAACAATTTCCAGAATTCAGGAAATGATATGGTTTGGCACTGGAAAGACTTTTAATGAACCATAATTCATGAAGGAAAGAAACCAGGGGAAAGCATAAAATGGGGAAACCCCATTTGAAAGAAAGACAGACAGTTCAAAATCAAAATCAGTTTATTGGCATTTCTCTGCACAGTGCTTTCCCTTTCTGCCTGTATTTCAAGCAAGCAAGCCTTTATTGGCATAGACAACAGTACAACAATAATAAAAACGGATTAAAAAGCATTTACAATATAGGAAATAAATGTTAGGTCGAAGGAAATCTACTGGCATTTAGTAATTTCCAGGAGAAAGTCTGCCACTATCATACAGAGAGAAGGATCAGGATTGTCCAACAAGTAGTGTAATCTAATGAAAGACAGACAGATTAGTTCAGGTAAAGAAGGACAGACGGCAGTTTTCTAGAATGTGAAAAGAGGTCAGAAGGCAGAGGAAGATAAACTATTCACCCTATTCAAGGAGGATCAGACAGAAATCAATGAAGTTAAAACTATTAAAAGTCAGATTTAGATTAAATCAGAAGCTGGTGAGAGGGCAAACACAATGGCATGGTCTTGTGCTGCCTCCGTCAGCCCACTCATCCCCCGCAAAAGGATCGGACTGATAAGGCCTGTGGTTTAGTCTCTTTCCGCATATATGATATGAAACTGTTGACAACCAGAGTTAGGACAGGGATGGTGCCTTGATGCACAACCAGGTCTGGGGGATACTGGTTATGGGGAAATTGTTGAAAACAGCTCTGTCCATGCAGTGCCTAGAGATGTCAACTTACCACATAGGACACTGCCAAGCACACACTGCTATTGTGTTCAGGATCCAACACTATCGCTTGTTATCCTCTGCACTCTGTTCTTGTCCAATAGCAGGTTAGATTTGCTGCAGGTCTTAAGGAACGTTTCCATGTATTTGGATAGCGTCACAATAGGCAGAGAGATTCAAGAGGTACAATTAGTGCTGGTCAGATTTCCCATTGCCATAAAACTATTAAAAGACAGCTTTTGACAACCCTGCTGTGAGACGTAAATTCCTGCAACAGACCAAAAGGTGCAAATTACAGGGAAATTTTTACCACAGAGGAGAGCAGAAGATGGAACCAGGACAGCCACAAAGGTAGATAACGGGATGTAAAACCTGATACGGCAGCTTTTAAACATTTTAAACCAATGAGCCCTCATGTGCTCTGAAACAGTACCACCCTGCTGATTCTATCCATCAAGGGATTGTCTGTCAATTCAGGGCACATAACAGAAAGATTGCTGTGTAAACACGGATTAAGTGTCCCACCCCAATACAAAAGTGGATGGAAGTAAATCACCAGCACTAATGAACTGCACATTCTTTCCTGTCATCCAAAGCCCCAAACAAAAGGCTCAGGATTTTGCACAACTAAAAAGGCAGCTGGGGAGATACCCATCAGGTCTTCAATGTAGCTGCACTGAGGAGGTGAGAAAATGGCCTTTGCGAGCAATCTCATCTTCGCAAAAGAGGATTATTTTGTATCAAGGCAGACACTATTTGGCATTAAGAAATATTCCTGAACAAGGAAATGAGGCAGGGAGGGCATATTTTGCCCTGATCCTCCTACGTGTCTTAACTGAAGAATTAAAGGAAATCTATGCACTGCTGAGCCTCAGCTCACAGCTACAGACAGTTATCATAAGGCTTTTGAAGTCTTTCATTTATTTGTCTTTAAAACTATTAAATGCTATCAGATTTTATCCAACCTTCCCTCCAAAAAGCTCAGTGTGGCATGCGATTCCCCCCTGATTCTATCCTTACAACTATCCAGTGAGGTAGGCTAGTCAGAGATGGTGTGATTAGCCAATGACAGCTATTCCATTTCATGGATGGATGGATAAACATTTGAATGCAGGTCCTCTCAGACCTGTTCCAACCACTGTTTTAACACAATAGCAGATTATATTTTACATACTCACTACAAAGGAATAGATGAAAGATTTTGAATATCCTTGAAATGGGTGGAAAATTCTGTAATATCTGTACCTAAACTTAAGAGTAGAGACAACTTAGTTTATTTTTGTAGACAACTGAAACGTGCACTGTTAGGATTCAATCTTGGAAATACAAGTCTAAGAGGAATAAAAAGTACACTTTATATTTATACTGTTTGATTTCCAGAACACGTATCAAAACAACAGAGTAACATTTGATGATGAAGGCAGAGAAAAATTCCAACAGGACTGCACCATGCATCTTTGGATATAGTATGGCTGCTATAGTATGAATTGTATTAATAACTGTGTTGTATTGATCACATAAGAAAATACAGTTACAGCAAGTTACTGTTATAGCATAGTGGCGTAGTGGTTAAGAGCAGGTGCATTCTAATCTGGAGGAACCGGGTTTGATTCCCTGCTCTGCTGCTTGAGCTGTGGAGTCTTATCTGGGGAATTCAGATTAGCCTGTGCACTCCAACACACACCAGCTGGGTGACCTTGGGCTAGTCACAGTTCTTCGGAGCTCTCTCAGCCCCAACCACCTCACAGGGTGTTTGTTGTGAGGGGGGTAGGGAAAGGAGATTGTAAACCTCTTTGAATCTCCTACAGGAAAGAAAGGGGGGATATAAATTCAAACCCTTCTTCTTCTTAATGATAACTTAGAATGTGATGGATGCAGCTTTTGAAAGAACATGAGGGTCTTTAATAGAGTGTCGGAGTAGGATTTGGGAGAATTAGAGGTTTTATCTACCAGCTCTTTAATGGTTCACTTCTGTTATTACGACAGTTTTTCAGCTGCCTGTGTCCAACGGCTTGTGTTTTAAT
This sequence comes from Sphaerodactylus townsendi, assembly GCF_021028975.2. Classification (NCBI taxonomy): domain Eukaryota; kingdom Metazoa; phylum Chordata; class Lepidosauria; order Squamata; family Sphaerodactylidae; genus Sphaerodactylus; species Sphaerodactylus townsendi. Next base: position 113,263,609 of record NC_059429.1, read on the forward strand.
ATTGTGTTTTTAAATCGTAAGGCACCTTGAGAAGGACTTTGAAGAGGTGACAAAGAAATATTCTAACTGAATAACTAAATAAATCAGGTTGAAATCCCACTCTGCCGTGGAAGCTGGGTTGGTGACTTTGGGGCAGTCACACAATCTCGCAAAGTTGTTGTGAAGATAAAATGGAGGAGTTTGTAAGCCTGTTTGGGGCCCATTGGGAAGAAAGGTAGGACATAAATGCAGTAAGTAAGTAAGTAAGTAAGTAAGTAAGTAAGTAAGTAAGTAAGTAAGTAAGTAAGTAAGTACATACATACATACATACATACATACATACATACATACATACATACATACAGCACAACTTCATAGTTTTGGCCCCAAATCCAGCTGTTTCTCCATTAAGATGAATTCACAATATTTTTATTTTATTTATTTTTATTTATTTATTTAATTTGGTGTGTATACATGTACGATCCCGAAGAAACTCCGGGCCCGGTGAACAACATTCACTACAACATCAACAGGAGCGGTCGTACAAATATAAACACATAGGCTCCATCCCGTAAAATAGCTTAAAACTCATAAAACAGCAAAAAACCATAATACATAATAAAAGGCGTCCGACCCCAATTTAAAACCTACCCCCCCCATGGGGGGGGATGGCCAGGACCCCCCCTCAATATGAGGGACTGGTCTGACAGTGTAACTGCCCTAGAGGGCAGGGCAGTAAGGGGCACACCATGTCCCGGGCAACTGGACACTCCAAAGGCCCAGTGGAGACAAGCACAGTCTTACAGGCCCTCGCGAGGAACTCACCCAGGTCCCGCCCAGGTGCCCGGACAACTGGAGGAAGGGGTGTTCCCACCAGGCGGGGGGGCCAGTGCCGTAAAGGAAGGTCCTGGCCCGGCGTGGAGGCCAGCTGCATCTCATAGAAGGCTGGCAGGGGGCCACACCAGTATTAAGGTTGCAGAGCGCCAAGAGGCCGAGGTTGGGACATATGGGGGGTGATCGCGGTCCCGAAGAATACGAGGGGTCCCAGGCAGCGCAAAAGCCTTAAAAGGTCAGAGCCCACACCTTGAAGATGATTGAGAGATTTCCAACCCGGGGGAGCCAATGCAGCTGTCGCCAACACAGGCTGGATGTGTTCTCTGAGAGAGAAGCGCCTCCTGTGAGCAGGCGTGCTGCCGCATGTTGGACCAGTTTTAACTTCGAGATCAAAGCGCCAAAGGCAGCGATACAGCCCGAGTTACAATAGTCCAGCCTGGAGGTTTGACCGTTGCATGGATCCACAGTGGCCAGATGCCAGCCTGGGAGAGGAAGGGAGCCAACACGCCCGAGACCTGGCGAAGATGGGAAAAAAATGCAGTCCGGGTTGTATGGGCGCACCTGGGTCTCCATTAGGAGAGAGCGAATCAGGTGGACCCCCAGGAACTCTGCTGAACAGAGGGGGTCGGCGCCAATGAGACCCCCTCCCACACCGGCGGCTGGAAATCCCTAACCTCACCCCTGCGGTCTAGCCAGAGGATCTCCGTCTTCGATGGATTCAGTTGCAACCTGCTCTGCCGCAACCAACCAGCTACCGCCTCCAAACAATGCTGGAGAGCCGCAATAGCAAATTCTACCCTCTTATATTGGGCTCCTCCCATAAATCCATGTATTTAAAACTCTGACCCCTAAGAGACTACCGTTCTAAACCTAATTTTATCCATTGTTGGATAGATTCTGAGTAAAGTAATACAGGAACAGTTGTCTCATTTCAATCTATCTTTCAGCTGTCTCCAAAAGCTCCGGCCATTTCAAACAGTGCCTTATTTGCATTTCTCCCCCCCCCCCATCTTTTTTAGCAGCACATTTTTTGACCCATGTAAAACAATTCCAAGATTAGTGTCATAGCAACATAGCAATCAAATGCATCTGAATGCTGGTGATACAGTACTGAATTGCTACATCACTAGCACTCAGAAGCATTGAACTGCTATGGTGCTATAGCACTATAGCGCTAATCTTAGAAGGTTCCCAAAAAAAACCCTGAAAAGAACACACCTTTTGGAAGTGCTCCAGACATTTTTAACTCACACTGGAGCAACTCAAAAGGGCAGGGAAGAACTGAAAATGGGAGAAAGTAGTTTTCATAAAAACCAACTGTGCCCTGAATTGCAGATGACAAGCAGCTTTGTCTGATGTTAAAAAAAAAAGATCTGTTAGCAGTCAGGAGTGAAAATGGTTGTGTCTGAAATGACACAAAAAACCCATTAGCAACCAGCTGCTCAAATGGATTACAAGGGCTACCTGAAATGTTGCAGTTCTATTTGGTATAATATAGCTGAAATGCAGCACGTTAATCTTTGCTACCCCTTCCTGATAAAGCAATACTATGTCTGCTTTATTTACTTTACTTATATCCGGACTTTCATTCTAACGGGGACTCAAAGTGGCCTACAGCATTTTCCGCTCCTTTGTTTTATCCTCACAACAACTGTGTAAGGTAGGTTAGGCTGAGACCCCTTCTGCACACACAGAATAATGCACTTTCAATCCACTTTCAATGTCCTTTGAAGCAGGATTTTAATGTGGCCCCTTCCGCACACGCAGAATAATGCACTTTCAATCCACTTTCAATGTCCTTTGAAGCAGGATTTTAATGTGGCCCCTTCCGCACACGCAGAATAATGCACTTTCAATCCACCTTCAATGCACTTTGAAGCTGGATTTTACTGTGGCCCCTTCCATACACACAGAATAATGCACTTTCAATCCACTTTCAATGCACTTTGAAGCTGGATTTTACTGTGGCCCCTTCCGCACATGCAGAATAATGCACTTTCAATCCACTTTCAATGCACTTTGAAGCTGGATTTTACTGTGGCCCCTTCCGCACATGCAGAATAATGCACTTTCAATCCACCTTCAATGCACTTTGAAGCTGGATTTTACTGTGGCCCCTTCCGCACATGCAGAATAATGCACTTTCAATCCACTTTCAATGCACTTTGAAGCTGGAATGTGTTACTGGCCCAAGGTCATCCAGCAAGCTTCCATGGCATGAGTAGGGATTCAAACCTGGATTTCCCAGATCCTAGTCCAACACTTTAACCACCACAGCACACTGGATCTCAATTGTAATTTAACATAAAATGTTACCCTCCTCACTCACCCCAAAAGTAAGCCACACTTAATGGAAACAGTAAGGATGATTTATCATTGCTCTGCTACAGATAAAGAAATATAAACTGCTCTTTAAATTGGGGAAGTACACTCAAAAGTCAGGCCTCAGAAAGACTACAGAGGCCTACAAATTTATCTTCCTTTGGAAGGAGCCATCAGCCGTCATCTTCAACCATTCTGATGTTTTGCACACTTGAGTATAAAGATGCTTTCATGTGGGGCTGTGCACATCCCTTCCACTCCTTTTCCAGCTGCTGCCATTGACATCAGCCACAGAGGCACCAGGGTAGCTGCAGAACAGCCACTTCTCTCCCTGATTCTCCACTTATGGCTGATGAATGTGACCCAGCCAAGAAGCACTCCAGCAGTGCTCAGAGGGGGTGGAGTTGGCTATTACAGCAGTAAGAGAACAACTGGGAAGGAGAAGCTACTTTCTAAAAAAAGAGAAGCCCGTGGCTCAGAGTCTTCCTAAAGGCAACAGTCTCTGACTTGCTTAATGATTCCAGATATGTGCGGGGAGCTCGCTTTGATGAAACAGAAACGGTCTTAAGCAGGATCAGAGTCCTTTTTTTTATTATTATGTGATACAGATTAAGGATTTGGTAGACATTCCAGCACTAAGCTCTGGGGAAAGACAAACCAGATAACCAAACTACAGAAAAAGCAAGTTGAAAATAGAGGTTCATGTCCTTTACCGAGGAGAAATGAAATGGGAGCCAGTGCTTAAACCATCCTGGGGAACTCCTCAGTGAACTGTGCAACTTGTTAGTTTATTTATTGGCCAAACAAAGTTTAGCTGAATGAGATGCCCATTTGACACTCCTCGTGTAAGTTTGTTTATCCAGCTTGCTTGCACTGTGATGACAACTCCACTGAAGACTGAGATGCCGCCAGGGACACACGTTCAAGGCACAATTCTGAATTTCAAGCTCAAATACCACCTTGATCTTCAGATGGGACACAGGAAAAATGCAAAATACAATGCATTTTAACAAGCCCTTGCAGACAGAGACATGTGATGTGCACATTCAGGACAACATTTTGTATTCAAGTCTGATCTCCAGCTTGAACCCTAACCCCACAGACACCCATTTTCATGGGATCTAGTAAATATGCAAGATGCAAGATAAAGTAATATCAGTCTTGAAGAGAGAGAAAGTAGAATCAATATTTGTGTGCCCATTTACAATAAAATTATACATTTCACATTCATAGTTGGGCAGACCCATAGCTCAGTGACAAAGTACATCTTGCAAGGAGGAAACCCCAAATTCAGTCCCCAGGAACTCTCATTAAAAATATCCCAGCTAGTAGCAAATGTACCAAACACATGGGAGAACAGCCACAAATCAGAGTAGATTAGAGTTTCCTAATCTATAAACTTCATCCACATACCCCTATCTAGAGCAGGGCTTCTTAACTTAGGACTGTAGAGCCAAATGTAACTCAGTATGGAGGCAAACGTGCCTCTTTTAAAAAGAAATCAAATCTTTAAGTTAAGGTCTATTGAAGGGATAGGGGAGATTTTAGAATATCTAGTACATGAAGGGAATGGTGGATAAAATTTTAAAGGACCAAAGGGCTTCTTACAGATAGTTTGCTGAAAGGGAAAGGATAGAGGTGAACAGATGTCAATAATCAAAGATCAGTAATCAAACCATGAACAGATCAATGTGAACTAAAAACCCTTGAAGAGGGCGTTTCTGAGAATACTTATGGTTTCTCCTGCAGCCTTGTTTGTGCCACTTCCTAAGAAAGGACTCACAACAACCAGTGTTTGGGCTGAGGAAACTATAGAGATTATCAACCAAAATGTCAATTATGATTAAAGCTGTAGTCACACAGATGGATTTTCTTGGAAGCGACTCTTTGTTAAGTGCCTGCTCTGAATTTGGATGCTTTTTAGTGGTAAAAAGTTGAAGCTCCTTGGTTTAAAGGGCTAAGTGTGAGCAAGGTATTCTCCTTGTACTAGTGTTTACATTTTTCTTTTGTCTTTTTATCCTACCACATGGCTCCATAAGGCCCTGAGGGTAGACAACAGCATCTCAAAAGATAAAACAATAACATACGCAGCATGAAACAACGGAATTAATTAATGGGTTGGGAAGGGGGGGGAGGGTGCCTTTTAACGTTCTGCCTCAAGCAAAATGTCTTGGGCTGGGCCCTGAGAAGTAAATTGCCAAAGTTCATAACATGGCTGCTAAATAGAAAAATAATATGGTGAGGCATTACCCAACATCCCTCATTCCAATCTAAATCATGGGGGAGGCCAAATAAGAGATCTCCTGAGGCATAAACAGAGCAGCCCAATATCAGCTCAGAGCAGCCAAACCATAAAACCCACAGGATACCTCACACACCAACACTGATCTTTATCTTTTCTCTAAAGCTGGGGGCCTCTGCTTTTATAAAGCCATTCTGACAAGGCAGTTAAGGAGACTTTATTAAACAGCAGTAATTACCCAGCTCCCCTTTAATCTGAGAAACCTGCAGCCCTTTTAAAAAACTTAATTAACAAACGCTCATAACACGGCATGAGGCAGGGATGCTATCTGTTCCATTTGGCAGAGGAGGCGGGGAGGAATCAAACCCAGACACTTGAAAAAAAAACCTGGCAGTATGACCCACAACAAACCAAATCCAGAACTGCCTATGCTTTCTCTATAAAAAGTTATTGAGCCTTTCAGCCAATATGGGAAATGACTGCAAACCAGTACTATAATTATTATTATGTCATTAGAAGTGCACACAGAGTTCTCCCAACTTCCTCTACCCATGTAGAGGTCAAGACTATTGAAGTTCACATGGATCACTCCCACCCCAAAAAAGCCAACATAAACGTTATGTTCAGGAAGAGTTTCAATGTATCGGCTATTTTATGAATTACATTGTCCTTATTTGCAGCGCTTTTAATTATATCTTACAGCCCCCCAACTGCATTGTTTCTAGTTGTGGACTCTGCCTTGAGTCTCAGTAAGACAGACAAATTTATTCATTTACTTTTATAGGTGCCTTTCTTGCTGAAACTCAAGGCACTGAGTCAAATGCATTGTAGGTCAAATACAATCAACAGGATGGGAAATCCAGTAAACAAAGCCATAAGATTTGGGTTTTCAGAAATCTGAAAAGGGAGCTGAAACAAAGCTAGAACAGAGCATAAGAAGTGGTGGGATTCTAAAAGATCAACCACCAATTCGCTCCCCCGCCGCACCCCCCACCGCCCATTAACCTGGCTGCTGCACCCCTGCACCCCCTTTCCGATGTTGGGCGGGGGAGGCGAGGCAAGGTGGCGGCTGCAGGAGGTGGGGGGCCACCGATCGGGCTGCGTGCCTCTGGGCCGGCAGCACGGCCTTTGGGGGACGCCTGCTGGAGTATCAGCAAGCCACTCTGGCAGGCCGCACCGTGCACGCAGCCTGATTTGTGGCTGCCCTGGGGTGGTGGGATTCCAGCCGGTTAGCTACCGGTTCAGCGAAATCGGTGCGAACCGGCTGAATCCCACCTCTGAGAATAAGCATTAACACACACTCTTAAAAACGCAGAAAGTGTACACTATGATCAACAGGCACACACAGTAAAGTAGTCCACAGTCCTCATCTTTTTACTAAAGCATCTTTCTGAAACATTTCATCACTTTGAAGTACTTTTATCTATGTAAAAATGCTCTTGGCATAAGTCGTGGAAAGTCAGGAAAGTGGGAGCCTTCCTGACCGCCTCAGACAAGCCATTCCATAAGGCAAGTTCACAAGAGAGAATGCACAAGTGTGCAAAGCAAACCTTCAGGAGGTAGGGTTGCCAAACTCCAGGTGGTATCTTGAGATCTCCTGGGATTACAACTGATCTCCAGGTGACAGCGATCAGCTCACTTGAAGAAAAAGGCCACTCTGGCAGGTGGACTCTATAATATCTCACTGAAGTCCCTCTCCTCCTCAGACCCTGCCCTTTTCAGGCTCCACCCCCAAAATCTACAGCTGGCAACTCTACGCTACCAGGAGGGCCTGTTCTGATGAGCAAAGCTATCACAATGGAGTATAAGAATCTGGGTGGTTCCACAAATATGAGGGGCTAAGGCCATGAAGCAAATCAACAGCTAAAGCAGGAAGCATCTGAAGTCCTGCAAACATCAACAGAAGTGACTTCCAAAGCCTTGTATAATCTACCTCAAGTTAGTATGCATGCAAAACCCTCCAGCTGCAGATCTATATAATGCTCCACTCATGTTATTACATCAAGCACCAAGCCAGAAACCCAACAAAGCAATACATTAATAAAGGGTTGAAACTTGGACCTGTTCCCCTAGAGGAAATGGCTGCCGGCATTATATGCCACTGAATTACCGGTAATTCCCCTCCTCAAACCCTGTCCTCCTGAGGCTCCAACCCTAAAATCTCCAGGTATTTCTCAACCCAAAATTGGTACAGTTGTGCAGGTGGCATGTATCAAAACCCTCTGGTACTGTCCCTTGTGAACCTGTCATTCACTTTGCTGCACTTTGGCCAACATATCTTGTTTAGTTCACACGACTGACTATGAACTTTAGTAGAGGCATTGTCTGTTTCAGAGAGTCAACGGCACTTTGGATTGCTGGTCATGGTACGTATGCTGTTTCCATTTTTGCCTCCAATAAACAGATTCTGCACATTTAGATATTGTTCCCCCCAAATAAAATGCAAAACCGGATTGAGTAGAGGCACCTGTGGAACAAACAAAATATGTGCACGCTTTAAGAAACGTAGCCTCTCTCAAACCACTTTCATTGAAACAGGTTCTTACCTTCAGACTGACAAGCGCAGCCTGTGTGATCTGAAAGAAGACCTGCTCAACTCTGAAGTAATACATGTAAATCTCATTTGGAAATGCCAAGGCCATCCCCTTTTGACTGTGGTGTTCTCCAGCATATTACATTCGAATCTGTTCCATGTTTCTTAAATCCACCCTGCTGAATGGCCTTAATAGACTCACTTGTGCTTCTGTTGAAAAACAAAAGAACCCGATACAGACCAAATGCTCAGGATGCGCATGTTTCGGCAGCGCAGCAAGCTTCCAAATACTGCCCCAAATCTGTATGAGCCAATTAGCAGCAAGAGCGATTGAAGAACATCTACGAGATGTTTCAAAGAAAGTTTCCCATCCTCCCCCTTTTAAATGGCTGGCTGCGGTTTAATTTCCTACATGGAGGTTGTTTTCCTGAAAGGGAAATCTAAATTGCCTCCCGCAATTAAACAGCTTCCCAGAGATGTTCCCTCCCTTGGGCTGAATCTTCCCCTGGGTCAGCAGAGGCCCCATATTTAAAACAAGACAATGCTGGAAGGGAGGATGCCACTGAGGAAGGAAGCACCTTGAACTAACAAAACAGGCAAGGTCTTTTTGGAATGAGCACGTCCTCATATGGATAGAGAAACTCTTGCAGACAGACACCTTGTCGCAACTGGCAAGCACGTGCATCTGACCCAGCGCGACGACGACAACAACAACAGGAAAAGCTCGCTGCAAACTGCCCTGCTCTCTCTTTCACCACCTCCCTCCCTTCCTCCCCGGGCCGCCTTGCAGGAAAGGAAACAACTTGTTTTTACGCAAACCAGATGGAACACCTCCCCTGCAAGCTGAAACTGTATTGCCAGCACCCATAGGGCCTAAAAAACAGACAAGGAGAGGAAACTCTAGCCAAGAAGCAGCTGAAACGAGCATTCCTTTAGGGGCCCAAGCACTGATCGAAGTCAGCAGACGATGCTGCCGAAAAGCGGTATAAAAGAGCTGCAAACATCAGAATCTCATGACAGATTCACCAAGCAGCTGAATATTTAGCAGGGTTACTGAACAAAATATTTTTTTTAAGGCAGCAGGATGTGGGTACGTTTTATCTGATGACAGTGTGTGCAGGAACACAGCACTTTTACACAATGGGTATAATGTGGGGGGGGGGTGTATGATATGAAGTGGTCCAAATTTTATTTTGGATACAGAGGGCATGTCGCTCTTCCAGTTCCTAATTTAAATCTTCTTGGCAATGCAGACTTCTCAGTGGAGGCCCAAATAGAAGCTCATGGTGCCAGAACCACTGTTAGGACCACGCACAACTATATGTTCTCTTGCAGGGGACAATCTCCAGAGTGTAGCGATATGTGATGTGTGGTAGTCCATAGATTGTTTTGAGGTGTGGCTGGGCCACGTGTCTGTATGTGCATTTGTCTTGAGAGAAGCTGGCACAAGAACTGGACTTTGGATAAGGAACCAGCATATGTCCTCTTGGAGGGCAGAGTCTCCTGAATGTGGATATATATGATGTGTGGTGGTCCAAACTTTATTTTGGGGTGTAGAGCTTTTAAACTGTGCTCAATATTTGCCATTGGATTCACAAATAAGAAGCTGGTAAGTGTAAATAAGGAACTGAGAACCAATTTCAACCTCCTGTGTGAGACAGAGATCAAAGCCAGCTGCAGTCAAACCCCAACTTGGCCACAAAAGTTCACCTAGTGATGCTGGGTAATCATAACAGCTGTCTCAGAGGATTGTGGGAAGAAGAAAATAAGGGCAATGTATGCCCCCTCCCCCAAGTTCCTCAAGGAAAACTGTGATTAAGAATTAAAATCAAATAAAACTGAGGAAGAAGCTAGCAACAGCATTATTTTAATTGCAGCACAACTCTAAACACCTTTCTAATCACCAACTTCAGCACACTTAGAAGGGTGATTCTCTGGCCATTTCTGCACAACACAAATAAAACATATTGAGGACATCAAAATAAGTGTTTTGGGGAGGAAGTTCACATAGCTTTATCGCCAAGACGTCTTCAGGATGTCTAATTTCTGCTCAACCCACCATGAGCAGCAATCTCTCTTCCAATCTTTTTTTCCTCAAAACAGGTTGAAGACATCTCCTGCTTGCTTGTGCGAACAAACCGGAAACGTTTTCTTTCTCCTGCCCCATTTTAAAGTTCTTTCATTTTTGCCACCACTTGTGCCCACCATTTTCTCCCATAATTCAACAGTCTGCAATATATGCATATTTCGAATCGTCGTGCTTTCAAAGACAGCTCCCTCAAAACAAACAAAAAAGGAAAAACGACACATGCACCCAATTGGCAGTCAAAACTAATTTTGTTAATGTACTTTTTACATGGAAATGGCAGGCAAATGAGATGCAATCAAAGGAAACTTCTGAGGGAAACCTTCACTAAATGGCCAGCAACAAGTGGGAAGAAATGGCAGATGCAAGCTGCGGCAAAATGAAAGGAAGTCCTAGTAGGGTGGGGTGGGGGGGAGGCCGGAAAAAGAACCATTTCCCTGGAAACACTTTTTCTGTGCGCGCTATGCGGACAAAAAAAAGCCTTTTAAAATGTCTACATTTTATTTGTGCAGTGCAGAAATGGCCTCTGTTTAAGATTGCAGTTGACCTTCAATTTGGTATTCGACATCTAAAGTATATTGATATTAATATGGTTATCATTTTGATATTTAACTAGAATCCCAGGTTAATGAATTTAGAAAAAGAGTGTAGGTGCTGGTGGTTGTACAACCACCTAGTTGTACAACAAGAAAATAAATCTGTACTTGCTTGCTCTTTTCTGTATTGTGGTAGCAGCAGCTGCCAAACTACGTAGCCAATCAGAAGTCCTCCTGGGCAAAAACCTCAATGGCCCCCACACTTTCTAAAAGCACTTGCTGGCCAGCTGGAAAAGTGTGGGACAGCATCAGGACATCCACCATGTAGATAGTGTTACTAGCTATGAGTTAGGAAACACCTGGAGATTTTGAAGGTACAGCCTGGGGAGGGTGGGGTTTGGGGAGAGACCTCAACAGGCTACAATGCCATGGAGTCCATCTTTCAAAGCAGCCATTTTATCCAGGGGAACAAGTCATGGTCATCTGGGGATCAAGTGTAATAGAGATCTCTAGGTGCTATTCTGTGGTGAGCAACCTTACATGTTGGGGACCTCTGTGTTAGAACAAATGTTGTCAGTCTTCATAAGGTGACACTGGACTCCTTTTATTTTGGGCAAAGAAGATCTAAATCGCACAGTTCAAAATATTATGTAAAAAACCCAGCCATAAATCTGAAAACAAAATGGTAAACTCTGGTAGCTTTGAAAAAAAAATAACTGAACTTAATATTCTCTATCTTTTATGATACAGAATATTACCAAATTATTTCCAGCACCTTTCATATTCTCTATCTTTTTGCAGTGCAGTGTATTGCCAAATTATTGTTATTTATGAAAGTCTCCAATCAAACTGAAAGCCATCTTGCCCCACCAGAAAGTTTGACTTAACCAGTGACTTGTTCCATTTCCTATTCTCTTCTCTGTTGCACATTTCTTTATCTCCATTAGTATCTAGGGCTTTTGCTCCCCACACACACGATTTCCTTAATTTCAAACTGAAAATATAAACAGTTGATGCATTAAAGGAACCTTTGCAACCACAAACATCTTCCACTGGCCCACACTCAAGATTATTAAGTTCTCCCAACATATGTTACCTATTTTTAAGATAAAGAACATAGTGAATTCATATGTATGTAATATTATCTTTGCAGAAATGGAAAAGACGAACAAGGGGTTTGGTTAAAAGTGGACAAAACCTAAATGTTGTATGTAGCGAAAAATTCCTTTGCTTAACTGGTTTTCTGCTCCTTTGCAAGCAGATTACCCTAGTAAAACATGTGGTAAACAAGTATCACTCATTTTTACATTCTGATGAGTTCAGGATTTTAAAAATCTTTTTTTGGGGGGGGATGCATACCTAAATATATTCCGAGTAAATCACACTGAAATCAACAGGACATTCTACCATCCACCAGATAAATGTGGCTAAGATGAAAATGTTAGCAGACTCCTGGACTTCTATCATCTTGCAGACTGTGCAAAATAATATTCTTATCAAGGGATAACAACTGCAGTTATAATGAAACAGCTCAGGAGGCTGTTTTTAAAAGGGAATAGGAATGGGGTGCTGTGTGGTTTCTGGGCTGTAGGATTTCCAGGAAATAGGATTGTTGTCCATTGCAATGCTTATTGTATGTACCAACTTCCTTTTACCGTATTATCTTCTTTCTTTGCAACCCACGTTACATATGTCATGCCTTGGAACAGGTTTCCCCAACATGGTACGAATGGGCACCATTGCTAATACATCCCATGGTCCCCACAGAACTTTTCAGAAAGTGGCCACGGCCTCTCTAAGGCAGGGCTTGTTATTCACTGCTTATACCGAAATGAAAGAATTTCCAAGGCAGCCATTGGAGAATCAAGAGAGCTGGATAAACACCTTGGATTTCCTTAGTGGTGCCATTCTTTCTTCAGGCCTGACCTATGAGCTACTTTTGCAAAGTAGAGCTATGTTCTAGTCTTGTGATTACGCATAAATGATGTAAATAAATAAATGACATAAATAAAATTAAATAAACTAAGAGTCCAGATAATCAGGCTGTTCCATGAGGAGAGATAAGTGTTTAGGTGACAAAGCCCACACACTCCTTTTCCAAACTTACTGTCCTCTCAGTGCCGGGACTAGGCCACAAACCAAAGTATAGTTAATATTAACCTTGACAGACTAATGACCAGGCAACTGGGTGTGTTCAAAACTGGATGCCACGCAATTCTTTGGAAAGTGAGAAGGAAGGTATTGCATTTGCAGCTGCCATTTTGGAGAGGCACTCACCACCCAGTCTCAAAATTCCAAAGGTACTCTCAGACTCAAAAAGATTGGCAATTCCGACCTTAGAAAGGGGGGGAAGCGTTTTGTTTTCTTTTGTTTTAGCATCATTTCCCCAGTTCTGTAATCCTAAAGGTAATGTTAGCTCCCTGTGCAAGCACCAGGTCATTACTGGACTGATGACACATCCCAATGTTTACTGGAGCTGATGACACATCCCAATGTTTACTATGCTGACTATGTTTACCAAGTAGTTTGCCACTGCCTTCCCTAGTCATTAACACTTTACTCTCAACAAGCTGGGTACTTTATTTACTTTATCTCAGAAGAATGGAAGGCTGAGCCAACCAGCCACTTGAAACCGACTTCCACCAGGATTGAACTCAGGTCGCGAGCAGAGCTTTGACTGCAGTATGGCAGCTTGCCACTCTGCACTACGGGGTTCCCTTTTGTAATCTCAGTCCTACTGAATTATCTATCGGATGCCTTATGCTGTCTGACTGAATTGTTTTTTTATATTTTGTAATCTGCCTTGACTGAGCAAGAAAGGCGGGCTGTAAGTGAAGGCAGTTAAATTTTTATAAATCTTAAATACATTTATAAGGACACAATTCCCACCGTAAGGCTTCTTTCAGAGTAGACATGCACAGTTCCATGTTAGTTTTCAATCTATGCTGATTTTCAAAATTCCATTCAATAAAAGTCAATGAAAGTATTCTCTGTGAAATACTGAATAATTTAAAATGATTGATAGCATAAAGTTGGGATGCAAAAGTTAAGCATACAGCCTTCAAAATGCACACAGGGGTTTTCAGGCCCCAATGCTCAGCCTGTAACATCCCTTCAAAAACCAGTCTTGAGGAGTTAAGAGTCTCAGTGGAGGGACACACCACACCACAGCGGGGAATGAAGTCTTGGGGGAAATCACTAACATACACCCTTTTGAACAAGCAGAAGTGTTTTTTGCCCCCCATGAGGCCAGTGAGATACCAGCAGCCACAGAGTAATCCAAAGTTCAGCAAAACATGAGAATTGAAGCATGCTAAAAGCATAACCAGTGATTTGCAACCTTTAAAATTTGCACAATTTCATAATACAAAATCATGCAGCCTGAGTCATCCGCTACAGGATATTCAGGGAAATAAATATTTTTCCCTTGCTGTTCTAATCTAAATCATTTTTAAGTGTGGTACTTAAATCAGACTTTATTTGTGCTGAGAAAGAAAAGACATCTCTTCACCATGACTGATATTGGGGTTTCTATAGAGGTCTTAGAAAATACAGTATTTTTAACTTCCCTCCTGCTCTCTTCCCACCCCACTCTGTCTCATCTTTGGCTTTTCTGACTGGCAGAAGTTTTAAAAGGCCAAAGAGCCTTTTATACAAAGCAAATAAAAACAAGACCTCTGTGTGTGAGAGGGGAAAAAAACCACCTCACAAAGGGGGAAAGGTATTTAGGCCTACACAAAAGAAAACATTCCCTTAACTCCAACATGGCCACATTTCTTCTAAGAAATGCCCCCAATAATAGAGACTGATTTATAAGCCAGTCTGTAACATCAAACACAGAGGATTCTTTCACATTACCAAGGAAGCCCAGAACCTCACTGCTACTTACTGAATTCTGTGGCTGGATTCCTCAGCATTATTCATCATGAGAACCAAGTCTAGAGTGTGAATTCTAAATGTTTCACAAGGGCCACCCCCCCAGACTGCAAAAAGCCTTACTCTGAAGTCTATTTTGCACCAATAAAGAAAATCCAAAGAAAATAATGTCTTCGTTTAAATTGACATTATTTTTATATTGTCTCGCAATCAAGGTGCTTGGAGGCAGCATCCAGAAATCTCTACACACAAGGCAAGGCAGACCCTTTTACCTCCAACACAGGATTATGCCATTACAGAGTCGAATCAGGTTTTGGAATGACCCATTGAACTTAGAAGAATTTATCTCCAAGTAAGCATGCACAGAGGGCAGGATGTAGAAAGATATGACTGAGGGCTGGTTCTCAGTTAGGTAGTTTGCCTGTAGAATGCACCTTCCTACATTTAAAAAAATCGCTTCGTACAGGAAAATGGGTACCAAGCAGGATGGTTCTGGCTACAGTGATTCATCTGCAGGTGGGCCCTGAAGAGTTCCTAGAATTGTAATTGATCTTCAGACTAAACAGATCTAGGAATGGGGTGCTGTGTGGTTTCCGGGCTGTATGGCCGTGTTCTAGCAGCATTCTCTCCTGACGTTTCACCTGCATCTGTGGTTGGCATCTTCAGAGGATCTGATAGTAGGAAAGGAAAGCAAGTGGAGTATATACACCTGTGAGTAAAGGTCAATAGGTGAGGGCATCTGAATAGGAGTGGCCTAGCAAGTGAGTAACAATGGAGATAGCAAGGTCACTAGGTGAGGCATCTGAATAGAAGTCGTCTGGCCTTTGTTCCCTTTGATTGTCTATAGTCATCCTGTGTTTGTGTGGAGCTGATTAGTCACTGTCTTGACTCTAGTGTTTTTCAAAACTGGCAGCCAAATTCTGTTCATTTTCAAGGTTTCTTCCTTTCTGTTGAAATTGTCCATGTGCTTATGGATTTCAATGGCTTCTCTGTGTAGTCTGACATAGTAGTTGTCAGAATGGTCCAGAATGTATGTGTTTTCAAATAATATTCTGTGTCCAGGTTGGTTTATTAAGTGTTCTGCTATTGCTGATTTTTCTGGCTAGAAATAGTCTGCAAGTGCCTTTCGGTGTTCTTTGATTAAGGTGTGTCCTGAGGCACTGCGTTTGGTGGTTTTCTAATGTATGAGCTTGTCCACAGCTACATGAGTATGCAGTAGATCTCACCCTGCTTCATCCAAGGATTTTCCTATCGCGGTCAGTTGGTTCCCTTGTTTGCATGGTAAGAACACTTTCCCTCTAGATGGCTCTTTATCTTTGTTCATGTAGCTTGTTCTTGGTCTTGCAGCTCTTCTGATGTCTGTAGTAGAAGTAACCATTAGCCTGTAGAGCCCGGTTTAGGTGGTTCAATTCATCTTGAAGGAGGTGGGGTTCACAGATTCTGTTTGCGCGATCTACCAAAGTTTTTATGGTGCTCCTTTTTTGTCCTGGATGATGATCTAGGAATCTAGGAATCTAGATCTAGGAATCTAGATCTAGGAATCTAGATCTAGAAATGCCAGCCTCTAGGATCTAGGAATCTAGATCTAGGAATCTAGATCTAGAAATGCCAGCCTCTAGGTATGATCTGGCAATTTCCCAGAATTACAATTCATTTCCAGACTACAGAGATCAGTTCCCCTGGAGAAAATGGATGCTTTGGAGGGTGGCTCCTACTACACTGTATCCCACAGAAGTTCTTATGCCCCCCCGGTTCACTCCCCGCCCCTCCAAATCCCCCCCGGTTCACTCCCCGCCCCTCCAAATCTTCAGGGATTTCCCATTCTGGAGCTGGAAATCCTATTCTCCACACATACACACACGCCTTGCCGCTGGCCAGAAGGGACCTGGCAACCCTACACAGATCAGTTTCCCTGGAGACAATGGCTTACAGGATGGGCTCTATGGCATCTCAAGCTCCACATCCAAAATCTCCCATCCAGAAATGTCCCAACCCAGAGTTGGCAAACCTATTCCAGCCCAGACTTCTCCTTCATGTAATAGTTTTCCATGTGGAAGAAGCATTTTCATATGGCAAAGCATTCATGTCCATGAGCAGCCTGAGAAAGCGAACTCCAGATGATGTAACATTCCATAAAGGAAAGACACATAAATAAACATGTAAGAATTTGTGCTTCTTCCTCATTCCATGTAAGTGAGAAGTGATTCCCGACCACTTCCTCAGCCTCTGTGGTGACCTGCATCTTGAAGCAATTTTCTTTGAAGCTACCCAGCTTTTCACAAGGAACCTGGGACAGTAGGCTGCGATAACAACACAATCCACATAATAATGTGGATTACCAATCACCGCTTGTACTTCGATGGGCAAGGCAAAGAAGCCCTCTGACCAAGAAGAAGAGAACAGTTTGAATTCATATGCCACCTTTCTCTCCTGTAAGGAGACTCAAGAGAGCTTACAGCCTCCTATCCCTTCTTCTCCCCACAACAGACACCTTGTGAGGTAGGTGGAGCTGAGAGAGTTCTGAGAGAACTGTCACCTGCCCGAGGTCACCCAGCAGGTTTTCCAGATCAGAGTCCATACACCGCGCTGAGCAAGACTCCCGGCAAGGTCTCCACCCAGGTACTACTTCTCATTCTTCAAACAGAGGAAGTAGGTGTTCTGAAAAAAGCCTGTGGAACTTCCTCATCCGAGGAGCAGTCTTAGTGAAAGCAATGCCAATTTTTCTAAAATACAATGCAGAGAAAGCAGAGGCTCTGGGGTTCCTGGATGGGACTGGTTTGGGCTCCTGGCAGCAGTTCCAGAATCAAAGAAAATAAAAGTTTCCATTTGGAGAAGCCCCTAAGCGAATCTTCCTCCCAAAAGGTCCTTCCATGGGTCATTGTGAAGTAGTATTTCCCTGGAGCGAGTTTTGCCCCAGTCACTCATCTGTGAAACAAGACATCTATTGTGCATCAATCAAAGAGGCCATGGTGGTCATGGGTTGACCGTGAATGCACTGGACGCATGTCCTGTCACATGCTTACATGTAAGCACACTTACCTTGTGACCTGGGTTCATTCATGGGGAGAGTTAGCATACAAGTGGTGATCTCACACAAGCCAACTGCTGGCTTGTGACCCTTGTACAAACGCTGTATTTGTTACCATCCAGGGATGGGATTCATTTCTTACCAGCTTTGTTCCTGCTATGGTCTGCCCCTGCAAGACCATCCTGATACCTCACTCCTGCCAGCGCTGCTTCCTGTTTTTACTCTACCTTCCTGGACTCATAAACATATGAAGTTGCCTTATACTGAATCCAACCATTGGCCCACCAAGATCAGTATTGCTTACTCAGATGGGCAGTAGCTCTCCAGGGTCTCAGACAGAGGTTTTTTACATCATCTATTACCATAGACAGGTCCGGCTGGCTACTACTAGGGCCAGGGCTTTCTCGGCCCTGGCCCCCACCTGGTGGAATGAGATCCCATCCAAGATCAGGGCCCTGCGGAACATTGGGGAGTTCCGCAGGGCCTGTAAGACCGAGCTCTTCCGCCAGGCTTTTAGATCTTGCCAGCTGGTCCGACTGGAACATCGCAATCTCCCATGGGTGTCTTTTAAGGGTTTTATCTGTTTATCTTATTGCTTTTATTGTTGTAAGTTTTAACTGCTGTGGCTGAATGTTTACATTGTTTTATTGCACTGTTTTATCTGATCTATGTTGTTTGCAGCCCTGAGCCCTATTGGGAAGGGCAGGATATACATTTTATATATATATATCCCGGCCTTCCCAATAGGGCTCAGGGCTGCGAATATATATATATTCTTTCAACTCGGGATGCAGGGGATTGAACCTGGGTCTTCCTGTGTGCTAAGCAGATGCTCTGCCATTGAGCCACATGCCCACACCCCCACTTGAGGTTGGTCCTCTGTACAGCTATCTTTTAGACAGATATGCTACCCAGCCTCCTCTTTCACCAAAGAGTCCCATCAGTACAAAGATGTTTCTCCTTGCCTCTGAGGGTTCCTGGTTCACCTTCAAGAACTCTAAGGCTCCTCCTGTGGATCACAATGAGAGGACCAATCACTAGTCAAAATAAACATCTGGGACATGTCAGAGTTAAATGTTCACAGGTCATTCCTAGCAAAGAATCATAGGTTGGTATTCCAGCCTGGGGAATGATAAAAGTCACATATTCAGTACTTGGGTCAGATGCACTTGATTTGCTTTGTCTGTGGAAGAGAAGAGGCTCTTTATAAAAACAAATTCAAAAAACGCAGTCAACAGGGGTGGTCTCAAAGATTAAACACTTTTGAATCCAACCATTATTGAGAGAGAGGACCAAAACTGAAATTAGTGGCACTCTTCAAGCAACTATCTCCCTAGCCCCTGTGAATAAGTCAGTCTCTGCTGCCAGATTTAGAACACAAAAGGGAGTACCAGAAGAAAGAGGAAGAAAACTTCAGTGCAGATCAACAAAGGGAAACAAAGGGGTTGCACATAACAGTCAGACTTTACATGTGAGGTGCTCTCCTGTTGTTGGCACACTCGTGGGAAATGTGTGTTCAGTGCTTCTACACTGGAGTTTTAAAAATTGGTCAATAACCATGCAGGAAGAGGAAGCACATATAGCTTTAAACGGAGATCAGACAGATTCATGAAAGAGAGGCCAAACAACGGCTAGTAGCCACAGTGACTAAAGAGAACCTCTATTTTCAGAGGGAGTAGATCTGACTACCAGTGTTAGGAGGTATTATCAGGAGAATGCTCTGGTCTCTCTGTTCTGTTTGCCCTGCAGAGCTACCTCTTGGCCGCTGAATGAAACAAGATGCTGAACTTGAGGTACCGCTAGCTGACCCAGCTGGACTCTTTTTATGCTGGTAAGATTCAGCAACCATCACATCCCAGTCTTTGTTGCTTTTTTTACATCTCGTACAAACAGATGTGTTCTTCCCAAGGTGTAGATTTAGTTCTGGTTTGCCTTTTTTTCACACAGTCACACATCTTCAGGTTTTTTTTCTTCACAATTTAACCTCTCCTTCCTGTGTGGAAATATCCCTCTGCTGCTCCTTCTGGCCAATTGCAAGGGCACACTGGCACTGCTGCTCCTTCTGGCCAATTGCAAGGGCACACTGGCACTTAAAACGTAACAAGCAAAACTTGTGGAATGTGGCAATGGCCAATAACTGAAGCAAGTGATCACCAAAGCCCCTGAGGATGTATGCATGTGATTCAGGTCTTGTTTACAAATATTCTCACAGTAATTTGGCTGCGCAAAGACAGAATCTGACTTCTGGGAACAGCATATTCCATTTTAAAGAACACACTTCTATCCCATTATGCCAATAAAAGTTTGATTGATTGATGTTTCTGTCCCTGAAACATTTAGGGCCAATTTCAGAAGATGTGCCAGCTTATATGTGATGAGAAAAGCTGGGGGGGGGGGGGGGGGAGTTATTACCTTCCTGTCTGATACCAACAGACAGAAACTTCATACACTGTATTTATTTAGAAAATGTATACCTACTTCTTCAGAGACTTGTTTGAAGTAGCTCACAAACAAAAACAAGGTGATGAAGAATTGGTTTTTATACCTCACTTTTCTCTACCTTTGAGGAGTCTCAAAGTCACTTACAATCACTTTCCCCTCCCCACAACAGACACCTTGTGAGGCAGGTGGGGCTGAGACAGTTTGGAGAGAATTATGACTGGCCCAAGTTCATGTGTAGCAATGGTAAATCTAACCTGGTTCTCCAGATTAGACTTCACCCCTCTTAACCACTAGGCCACACTTTCAATAAAATCATGAAAACAACAACAAAATAATTACCAATAATAAACTATGTCATCAAAGCAAGCCATAAAAAGCTCCCCAAGGGCTTAAAAACAGCATAAAACAACCACAGAGTTTAAAACTATCACCTTCTGCCTCCATTTTTGCAAGCAGGGACACAGCTTGTGTAGAAGATAGTAATGGTGGGCAGGATGGATGTGGTCCCTGAAATACCTGAGTGCCAAGCTGTTTAAGACCTTAAAGGTAAAAATCATGCGTACAGAGCCCATATGCACCAAACTGATGACACAGCAATGCTCAGATGTCCCGCAGCATATTCGACAAGACTGGTATTCCAGGTGGCCAAAGAGGCAAGGTGCACCCCCACCCCCCACCCCCACAGTAATCCTCCTCCCCACTTTACACAAAGTAGAGTAACTGCAAAATGGTCTTCAGGAAACACTGGCAGAAAAGCTCTAAAAAGGTGGCTGAATTGGGCACTGGGGACCCAGTCAGAAAAAGACGGGTTTGTATTCCTTTTAGAGCACCTGGGCATCCTGCCATCTGACCTTGTTACTAGGGCAATATTAGCTTCCTCTGAAAGCCTCATTTGGAAAACAAGGGCAAAATAATGCAGATACACCCTCTGCAAAATGTATTTTGAATTATTCAGACTTCCTTAGTGCATAATACAGAAGCGCACTCCAGCGATTTGATTCTTAGAGCCTTGCATCTTGCATCTACAGAGCATATGATGCTGGCACAGGGCAGACAAGATGAATTCACAGAGGAGTTATGCCAACTCAAGCGCTCTGCACCACTAACAAAGACCCTCTAGAAAAGTAGCACAATTGTGGATGTTTGCAGGCAATGCTCAAAACTAACTGTTCCTTCTCTGTTTTGGAACAGTGTGAGAACGGACTTAAGCCACAAAGAAGTTGTGTGCAAAGTTGCACACAGAAATGTGGTGGGACGCTAATGAATGCCACGGCTGTAAATTACAAGGAGGATTGTTAGTGTCACTTTTACTTTTCGGTTTGCCTAAGGATACTCATTGTGCCTACAATGGGCAGACCAAAAAGCACCCTCCAGCATCTAACACGAGTCTGCATTTAACTTTACAATGAGGAACAAGGGGGAAAAAACTGCTTCAAAGGCTGTTTTCATCTGGGCTGTAAGTGACAGAAATTAACTTTCTCAACCAACCGCAAATTAAAAGCAAGAGGATCGCAGAGAGCCAAAAACTCACTTCAGGAGAAATCAGAAGAGCACAAACACACATGGCCTGCTAGAGCTGTTCCAGGGCCAGAAATCAAAAGCAACTTCAAAAAGGAAACAAGGCAAATTAATCTGAAAGGCAAGATGCAGTGTGATCGCTTTGTCCTTAAAACAAGCCCTACCAATACAATGCTACGGTTGTTTGCGAAGAGCTCCCTCTTATGCCGACTTTAGATACCTGATGCACAACCTCAGAACAATCAAGCGCACAAATCCATCCGGAGAGGGATATTTACACACAACACCAACGATCACCCCACAGGGTCCATTTTTCCAGCAAAGGCTCAGCAGTTAACCCTTTGGAGCTCACAACCATTGCCACCGGCCACCCACAGGGAAGACCACCCTTTGCGTCCCGCTACAAGCCAAGAGTGGCCAGCACCACCGCAGGAAGGCAAAGGAAACCCACACAATGGCTGCTGTGCTGTGCTGACATCCCACCCTGGAAATCATCCACTTGGCATTCACCAATTGAGGTCGGCTGCCCTGTGTCTTCTGGTCATGCCGGGAGCTGATGTGTTCCCCATCCTGGGGACAGAGTGTCCTGTGCCACCCAAAATCCCAGATCTTCTCCAAGAGAGAGCACACTGTAAGGCGCAGGTTTTCTTTGCCAGAGCACAATAGTTTATGGGGCTCCATGCCCCCAGTTCCCTTGGCAATCAAGACATGGCATGTTTCACTGATCCAGTGCCATCCTGGGCTGCTGGCTGACAGCCTCGGATCCACAGGTGATGCCGCCTTTCTAGGAGCCACCTTCAGCAGCAAACTCCTAACTCTTTCAGTGGCCACACATCCCCAAGTGGAGCACGCCATTCCTACGGGGGGAGGAGGGGGGCTCAGTGCTTCTTCACACAGGGACCCCGTCCCCAAATTACGAGGTTTGGCGAAGGGCGCCCCCCTGCCTACACCAACTCAGCCCCTGGGGGTGTCCTCCTTGGCACGACTCACCGTGCCAAGAGAGGGTGCCGCAGATGCAGGAGGGACCCAACGCCCCCCTCTCCCCTTGTGACCCCCCACCCCTTGCCCGGACCGGGCCAGCCCCAACTCACCGACTGCAAGAAGCGCAGGGTGCCCACGTAGTCGCGCTCGGTGCCCAGGATCTCGTTGAGGACGCAGAGGCGGAGGCGCAGCTGGCGGTCGGTCTCCTTGGCCAGCTCGGCGGGAGTCGCTCCAGGGCCCGGGGCCGCTGCGGGCGCCGCCGGCTCCGCGTCCATGGCGAGGCTGTCCCGCCGCTCTCCACTCGCCGATGCCGCCGCCGCCGCTGCCGCCGGCTCAGGCGCCCTCCATCCCCGGAGCAGAAAGCGGCGCTTCCCCGGCCCGCCTAAGCGCTCCCCGCGCTGCGGGACATGCCCGAGACGACGACGCGGCGGCGGCGGCGGCAACGGGCAGCGCGCTGAATGGAGCAGGCGGCAGGCAGGGAAGCCCCCGCGCCGAGCTGGGCAGCGGGGAGGGACGGAGGCGTGGCCGAGCCCGGCCGGGGAGGCGGCCCTGGGAGGCCGGGGGCGGAGCGGGACTAGCCCCGCTGCGCTGCCAAAAGCAGGGAGGGAAGCCCGAGGCAGAAACAAAGGCGCGGGCGGGGAAGCCTCACCAAGGGCGCAGCGCACCAGCTCCAGGCGCTGTCCCACCTGCGCGAGCAACGGGGCACCCGGCTGGGCACTCCGCCTGCCCCCTGCCTCGCAATGTGGGGCGACTCTGCGAGCGCGCTGGATGCCCTCAGTCGAGAGTCGCCACGTGCTTCCAACTCGCTACGGAGCCGCAGTGTCTGCGCCAAACTGTGCGCGCCTTGCAAGGCCGCTTCGGCCAGCCCCCCCCCCCCTCCCGCGGAGTGCTGCGGGAAAGTTACAGAGCGCGTGTCCCATGTGCCTATAGGGCATTCACCAGTTGCAAGGACCTTTTGGGTTAAGGCCCCCCCCTGTCCCGCAGTACAGATGAGTCAGTACTTATTTGCGGGGAAAGGTGTCACAGCTGCACGCCCCACCATAGAATCATAGAGCTGGAAGAGACCCCAAGGGCCATCAAGTCCAACCCCCTGCAATGCAGGAACACACAATCAAAGCACTCCCGACATATGTTTATCCAGCCTCTGTTTAAAAACCTCCAAAGAAGGAGACTCCACCACTTTCCCAGGCAGTGCATTCCACTGTCAAACTGCCCTTACTAACAGGAAGTTCTTCCAAACCTTTAGGCGGAATCTCTTTTCCTTCACCTTGAACTTATTATTCTGTGTCCTAGGATTTCCCACTGGAACAACGAAAGTGGATACAAACTGGTTTGGTTTGATTCGGGACCTTTTCAGCGCGGTTTCATGATCCCCACTGCAGCCAAACGACCCCTGCTACAGGTGACGCAGCAGCCAGGCTGAATTCCTCACTGTTCGCAGATCTACTCAGGGGCTTCCTGATTGGCTGCTGTGTTGTGCTGGGGCGGGAATTTATTTTTTTGCACTTCAGATCCACGTCTGCACGAGCATGCGCAGAAGAACTGCACGCAATGCCCCGTTTCTGTGCTGTTTTGTCTCCTCGTATCCACGTGGATACGACGTTTAGCGTTTCATTGTATTGCAGAAAATCATTCTAAACAGCCCCAGGTCGCCACATATCCACGTGGATTCTAGCTACGTGAAATAAAAAAAATAAAATAAAGGGCTGTGCATGCATCACACGCAGCCCACTGCGCCCAGATTGGATGGGAGGCTCCACGTCACTCGCTAGGGCGGGTAGTTCGAATCTGGATTCACTCACACACACACACACCTTCCCCATGCGTTTTTTGAAAAGGTCTACTTCCTTCCAGGTTCTAAAATAACGCGTGCTGGGGGGGGAGGGAGCGACAGAACAGGGTGAATGCACGTTCGGCACTGGTGTAGTGGGGAGTTCTGCAGGAAACCTGGATATTTGGAGTGACGAGCACGCATCTAATCGTGAGTGGGGAATCAACCCTAGTCTCTGAGGCAGCCACCTTTACACTCAGTTAGCCAACTGTTCAGTCTTGTATTGTCGAAGGCTTTCACAGCCGGAATCCCTTGGGTGCTGTGTGGTTTCCGGGAACACGGCCATACAGCCTGGAAACCACACAGCACCCAATGTTCAGTCTTGGCATTGTCTACTCTAGCCAGCAGCAGCTCTCCAGGGTCTTCCTGACTCTTTTAACTGGAGATGTTGAGCCTTGAACCTGGGGAGTTTGTGCCCCTTTCACTGGGAGTGCTTCTGGTTGCCTTTCTTTTGCAGGTCCGACTTGCCTGAAGGTCCCTCCCTCCCCAAAAGCAGGAGCTGGGCAATTTCCTCAATGGTGACTGAGTTAGATTTCAGGAATAACCAGGTTCATGCGATAACTATAACATTTGAACGCAGTTGTTTCCATACAATGGTGTGTGACGTGCCCTCAAGACTCAGCTGACTTATGGCAACTTGGGAGGGTTTTCAAAGCAAGAGACATTCAGAGGCTGTTGCCTCCCCCTGTGTGGGTTGAGAGAGTTTTGAGAGAACTGTGACTGGCTTAGGGGCACCCAGCAGGCTTCATTTGGAGGAACGGGGGATCAAACCAGATTGCAGTCCACTGCTCTTGCCATGTATCAGACCTCTTATCAGCTGCCTTGTTGCAGCATCTTCACATTATATAGACAATCACACGCATGCACTGGGTAGCTTAATTCTGGGTAAGCATGTGCCGTGCCTTTAGCAGCACATTTGTGGGCTCCTTCCTGCTGCTCCCCAAGAGAGGAAGTGGTAAACCTATTGCAGACCTCAGCCAGCTTTTACAAGAGCCAAACTATGCCAACATTCACAGTGAGAGACTAACAAAGAGAACAACCATAAAAAGCCCATTTGCATCACTGACAATCTGCAGCTTCTCATGCTGATTAACAATCCATAGCATCTCCACGGCCCAAGCTCTGGTTGTTGCAAGTCCTTTATTAGGAAGTGGCACACACAGGGCCTCACAATGGAGCAGCACAGGTGTACTCTAATCTGGAGGAACTGGGTTTGATTCCCCACTCTGCCGCTTGAGCTGTGGAGGCTTATTTGGGGAATTCAGATTAGTTTGTACACTCCAACACATGCCAGATGGGTGACCTTGGGCTAGTCACAGTTCTTCAGAGCTCTCTCAGCCCCACCTCCCTCACAGGGTGTTTGTTGTGAGGGGGGAAGGGAAAGGAGTTTGTAAGCCCCTTTGAGTCTCCTTACAGGAGAGAAAGGGGAAATATAAAACCTCTTCTTCTTCTTCTTCTTCTTCTTCTTCTTCTTCTTCTTCTTCTTCTTCTTCTTCTTCTTCTTCTTCTTCTTCTAAATATACTCAGGATCACCCTGTGCCATTGTTTTAGTGCACAGGTATGAATCTGCATATAATTTGCTTTTGGGTTACTGGCCACTATTGATCTCTACACTGGCCACTGCCATCCCACTTGCCCACCCATCCCTCCCTGGCATCTCAGCGGGGTGGGGGGGGTACCATAAGAAGAGCCTCCCTGTGACCTCAGCTTCCAGGCACATATCCTGGTTCCTTAATTAGCCATGTTTTGTTCTGGAGTCAAAAGGATGCAAACCACTAACCTGTTGGGTGTTAGGATAACATCTGCGTATCTCTTGAGTGAAGCGGGGACAGCAGGCACTTTCCCAGAGCTAAGGGGGCACTGAACTTGCTTTTGCATGAATGCTGCTTATTTTCAGTCTTCTTTACTTTGTAATGCTGCATTATAGGTGAGGGATGTAGGAGAGAACATCTATGCTGCAGGCCTCAGCAGAGAAGAAGGACTTTGGGCAAGCCCTGAAGAATAGGTCTGATCTGAATCTTGATTCCACTGTTTGTTTCCTTAGAGCTTGATTTAACTACACATTTTTATTGTAATCCCAGTTCTGCTGTGACATTTCAGATTTTCTTTCATCTTTGCTTGTGACAAAACAAAAATGCACGTTATCTCTTTCTACTCGGGTTTGGATTCCAAAATTCTGGCCCAGTTTCCAAATGAGCCCTTTCTGCTTTATACACAACTTCTGAACAAAACAAAACACTTCAGCCTTGTGCCTAAAGTGAACTTCTTAGTCTCTAGGAAATAAACAGTTAAGGGAAGACATGACAGAGGTTTATAAAACTATGCATGGAGTAAAGAAAGTTGATAAAAAGAGCTTTTTCTCCCTCCGTCATAAAACTAGAACTCAGAGGTACACAATGAAGATGGGCAGTAGATTCAAGATGGACAAAAGGAAATGCTTTTTTAACTCAAAAGGTAATTAAATTGTGGTAATTAAATTGTGGAAGAGTTTGAATTTATATCCCCCCTTTCTTTCCTGTAAGGAGACTCAAAGGGGCTTACAAACTCCTTTCCCTTCCCCCAATATCAAACACCCTATGTGAGGTAGGTGGGGTTGAGAGAGCTCTGAAGAACTGTGACTAGCCCAAGGTCACCCAGCTGGTATGTGTTGGACTGCACAAGCTAATCTAGTTCCCCAGATAAACCTCCATAGCTCAAGTGGCAGAGCAGGGAATCAAACCTGGTCCTCCAGATTAGAGTGTACCTGCTCTTAACCACTACATCACGCTGGCTCACTTACGCTAAAACTTACGGCCAGTGGGCATTCTGATGGCCACAAACATAGATTACTTTAAAAGACGATTAGGCAGATTGATGGAGGAGAAGTTCATCAGTGGGTATTAGCTGTGGTACCTGAAGAGAACCTCCACATATAGAGGCAAAAACCTCTCAGTACTAGTATGGGAGGCAGCAGCTAGGGAAGGCATTGGCCTCTATGCCCTGTCAGTTTGGCCATCCAGGGCAACTGATTGGCTGCTATGCGAAACAGTCTGTTGGAATAGATCAGAGCTGTCCAAGTGTGGCGATCAGATGTTCATGGACTACAATTCCCATCAGCCCCTGCTGGCATGACCAATTGGCCATACCAGTAGAGACTGATGGGAATTGTAGTCCATGAAAATCTGAAGCACTACAGTTGGACACCCCTGGAAATAGATGCACTACCGATCTGATACAGCAAGCTCTAATTATGTTCTGAAACCTGGCTTTCCTAAAGCAGGTGTAAATTTGTCTTTAGAATAGTGTTGCCAGCTCCAACTTGGGATATTCCTGGAGAGTCAGGGATGGTGCCTGTGTAGAGGGGAAGATGTGAAAAGATTTTACCTAGAATCTATTGCCTACCATAGTTTGCCCTGCCATTTTCTCCAGGGGAACAGATCTCTGTAGTCTGGAGATCAGTTGTGATTCCTGTGATTCCATTCCCCACTTAGAAGTCAGCAACTCTCCTTTAGAAAAAAAAACCTGGAAATAAGTTGTATTCAAGGAAATGATGATGCAGGAGTCAAATTACACAATCAATAGGATGCTCTTTGAGCAGTTTGTTAAGTACCATGCCATTTTGCATGGATATATTTTTCATTAGTGTTGCTGCCAAGTAACTCCTGCAGGATTTTTTTTTTAAATAAGCCCTTTCTGATTGTTAATTCCAAAATGAGAAGCAATTGCATGGCTTTGCTTTGGGAATCCAGTAGAGTTACTAAAGTGGCTGTCATCAGTGTCTGCAAATGTCAAGTGCCAGCCCAAATCTGCTTTCGTTTTGGAATGTTTCTTAACTTTAACAAGTTTGTTCGAGGGGAGGGGGTGTTCTTCTTACAGCTTCGATAAAGTTCACAGGGGGTGCAAATGGCAAAATGTTGCATCCTTTCCCCTCATCTCATCATGCATTTTTTTCTCTGTAATACTGACAAGTGGGGAAAAGATACTCTGAGCCTTTGAAATGAACAGGAAGAGGCACAGAAGAAACAGGAGTGGAAATAGGACTGCTGACTCCAGCCCAGGAAGTTCCTTGATATTTGAGGGCTGGGCCTGTGGATGAGGGAGTCTGGGGAAGGATTGCAACTACAATGGAACCTTGGTTTTCATTGCCTTCGGTTTTCATTGATTTCGGTTTTCATCGATTTTTCCAGTGAAAAATTTGTCTCAGTTTTCATTGATTTGCCTCGGTTTTCATCGATTTGCAGCAAGGTGCAGGGGTTTGTGGAGAAAAATCACCCGAACAAAGCTGTTGCAGGCCGTGTCTGCAACTTGTTTACTGACAATGTCTTGCCAGAAACAGACCTCTTGGGACAGCTTTCTGGTGCGACATTGGTCCACTGGCTCTGAAGCTGGTCCTAGTGTTATTGTTTGTTACTGTTTTCAGCATTAAACACTAGGTTTATTCACCAAAAAATGTGTTTTTGGTATGTTTTTTGGAATGCCTAGAACGGATTAATTGGATTTACATTGATTCCTATGGAAAAGTTTGCCTCGGTTTTCATTGGTTTCGGTTTTCATTGATTCTTTTCAGACGGATTACCAACGAAAACCGAGGTGCCACTGTAGTATCTATGGTATACCATAGAGTCTGTCTTCCGAAGCTGCCATTTCCTCTTGGAGAACAACTCTGTAGTCTGGAGATCAGTTGTAATTCTGGCAGAATGCTAGGCTGCACCTGAAAGTTGGTAATCCATGGTAGGAGAGGTGGTGGTTTTTTTGCCCCACCCTTCCTCTAAGGAGCCCAGGGCAGTGTTCACTGTTTTCCTCTCTTCCCCTTTAGTCTTGCAACGACTTTGTGAGGGAGATCAGGTTGAGAAAGTGTATTAGCTCCAGTTAGTTAGCTCTCAGACAGAGATGAGGCCTCCCAAATGCTAGTCTAGCACATCAGCCGTCATGTCGCACTGAGGCATGAAATTTGTGTGGTTAACAGCAGGCAAGTGAAGAAAAAATGCCCTTATTCTTTAGCAGAAGCATAATATATAGCAAAGGACAGCAGACGCTTTTTCATAGCATGGCGATAAATGGCATAACTTGCTAAATAACATTCAGTTAATGAATAAGGTATGATTACGCTGCAACCAACTCATACTGATGCCCTCCACAGCATAGGTGTCAAACTCGCGGACCTCCAGATGTTATGGACTACAGTTCCCATCATACCCTGCCAGCATCATACTGGCAGGGGGTGATGGGAACTGTAGTCCATAGCATATGGAGGGCCGTGAGTTTGACACCTATGCTCTACAGCATGCTCAAGGCAACAGATGTGCATAGGTGGTTTGCCATTGCCTTCCTCTGCATAGCAACCCTTGTCTTCTCTGGAGATCTCCCATCCAAGTACTGACTGTACAAGGTGCCAACTTTGCCTATCTTCCAAGTTCTAAGCTCTGACAAAGCTGTGGCCATTTGGACTGCTATATCCAATGAGGCCTCTGCGAAAAGGCCAGGACATTTTTCTTCATACAAACCCCAGTAGCATCTGCTACCACATCTACAAAAGGGAAGGGCCATGGCTCACTGGTAGAGTGTTTTGTTTGGTATGCAGAAAGTCCCAGGTTCAATCCCTGCCATCCCTGGTTGAAAGGATTAGGTAGTAGGTCTACCTAAAACCCTGGATAGCTGCTGCCGGTCTGAGTAAGCAATGCTGAGTAAACAATTCTGAACCTGATGGACCGAGGGACTGAGCCAGTGGAAGGCAGTTTCCCATGCTCATGTGTGTGCAGCTATTAAAAGCAAGAAACCTGTTATTCTCCTGTTATTCTCCAGGGCCCTCAGAACCAGAGGAATGATCATGTTGTACATGGAACTTGCCTACTTGAGGACAGGAGCTTCAGTTTCATGGAAGAGCCTCCGCTTTCAGTCTCTGGCACCACAAGTTAAAACAACCATGAAGTAGGTGAGAGGTGTAGCAAGGGGGAAATGCACCCAGTGCACCGGTGCGTCCTCTGCTCCGTTCTGCCCTGGAATGCCCCCGCTCTGCCCCAGAACGCCCCTGCCATGCCCTCGGAATGCCCTCGCCACACCCCCACAGGGGTGCGCACCCAGTGTGTCACGCCCCCCCCCATGTCCCCTTGGAGCTACACCTCTGTGTGAAGGACCTCTTCCTGAGACCCTGAAGAGCTGCTCCTGGTCTGAGTAGACAACATTGATCTTTAGAGTGTTGTGGGTTTTCCAGGGTTGTATGGCTATGTTCCAGTAGTATTTTCACCTAACATTTCACCTGCATCTGGCAGGCAAAACGTCAGGTGAAAATACTACTGGCACACAGCCATACAACCAGTGGTGTATTTGCCTAGGGCACAGGTGTCAAACTCGTGTCCCTCCAGATGTTATGGACTACAGTTCCCATCATCCCCTGGCAGCATCATGCTGCCAGGAGATGATGGGAACTGTAGTCCATAACATCTGGAGGGCCACAAGTTTGACACTTGTGCCCTAGGGACAAGGGGGTACCCTCTGTCCCTGGGTGCCACTGATCTAGTCACACGGGTGGCGCAAAATCAGCCCCTCATGTGACCAGGAAGATGGCAAGGCAGCAGGAAGCCCCACCCCCAAGCTTAAAAAAACAAAGGCCCCAGCACGGAGCCTTCCAGTTGCTTCTGTCCTCCCCAGAGGGGAGGACATAAGGGACTCCTGGCAGCCGGGAGGGGTCGGGGCTCGGGGGTGGGCCCCACCTCAGGCGTAGTGGGGGGCGCCCAGAAAACGGATGTCTCTGGGTGCCATTTCCTCCTGGTATGCCTCTGCATATAACCCAGAACATCCACAACACCCTAGTGATTCCAACTGTGAAAGCCTTCAACAATACATTAATATTGATTTTGACAGACCTGTGATCAGATTCAGTAGAAGACAATTTCATGTGCATAGTTGTCCACTTCTCAGAAAATGGGTTCAGGATTTCAGGAATCTGGTAAACTGCTGAACTGGGATTTGAAAAGAACAAAAATAAACTCAGGCGTACGGTTACATATTTATTGATGGGTGCTTTAAAAAAACAACCCCAAAATCTGTCTAATATTTGCAAAGGGTTGATTTTAACTTGAGATGAGGGTTGAGAGAGAAGAGGGAGCAACAGGGAATTGCTCCATTGTGCCTCGACTGAAATCTCGCCGAGAACCCTCAGTCCCAGCTTTTGAATTTGTTGTAATTGATATTGTAGAGTTTTTTAATTGCTGTAATCTGCTTGGGAACCATTTTTTTAAACAAAAGGCACGACAAAATGCTACCACGACTACTATTACTACTACTCATAAAAATGAATTTCTCCCCTGCTTTTCCCCCCTTCTTAAGAGACATTTTTTTATTTCCCATTGTCACAATACACTAAGCCTAAGGTTCCACCTAATCCTTGCTTTGACCTGGAAACTGTACAGTGTGTGCAAAATGTTTTTCATTTTAAAAGGGAAAATGTACAATGTGCCAACATGAGATTTCCCCCCCCCCCACCCCCCCAGCTTCTGGTCAGCGCTATGTTCAGAAATTGAAGGGCACAGTTCATCACTGTTAAGTCTGTTTTACTTCCACGTGCTGTCTTAATGCCACATTTTGTAGAATCTTTTTTTTTATTGTATCAGGTATTGTCTGGTGCTCCAGGAGAATAAAGCCATTCCTGCTCTGACTCCTTTTGACAACAATCGAAACACTTTCAAGGAAATCATGTACCCATTCAAAGGACAGTCATTTTATTTTGCAGCTCCTGTTTTAGTTTTCCAGAATTAAAATTGTTGTTCGTTTTACAGGAAACATTTGTTGCCCGGTTTGTTTGCTTTGTTTGGAAATGCAACTCTTTTGTGCTGGGGAGGTCTTTCCACAAAGCAGCCAGGGTGCCTGTACCAGTATAAAGCCATGAATTTCATTGTAACAATTCATACGGTCAGTTGGAAGTGTACATTTCTGAACAGGGGAACTGGCCATCTATAGTTTAGCAAAATCCCCAGCACATAGAGGCAATGTGTTTGGCGTGGATGTGCCGTATGAATTCCTCACTCTTTGCTTCCTGCTATTAAGGGTAGGAGACTTTGCCCCTTTCCTTAGTATGAGAGGTCTTTGTTTCTGGCCATGCAAATTGATATGAGAAGAAGGGAAGGAGTGGAGCATTGGCTGCCTGTGTTATTAAGGCACTGATATCTCCCTAAAGCTGTAGATAGTGGTGTTGTTCCTCCATCTGTTTCGGGGTGGGTGGGGGTGGGTTAGTTCTTTCCCAGATGAAAGACTAAAAGTTCCACAAACATTGTCTATTGTCTCCTTCTTCCTTTCAGCTTTCATATATTATTTTTCCTTTCCATGCCAAAGGCAAACAGAGGGAGACTAGCAGACACACAGGGAATCATTAGAAACGATTCTTGCATTGAACTGCCAGTTCTTGGATGGTAGGAATTTCAAGAGAGGATGCTAGTGAAGCTCATAGCATAAAGTTCGGCCTTGAAGCTGGACAAGCTAACAAGCAACAATTATAAAACTAGCAACAATTATAAAACTAATAAGAACAACAAGAGTCTGTTGCATGACTAACTCAACATGTCCTGGAGGGAATATGTTGCTGCTATAAAGTGTTATTCAATAAATGCTAGGGAGCAGACATTAGGAACTTGTCCTGGGAATTTACAGAGAATGTGAATCAGGTGAAAAACAAGTTTCTTCCATTTTTGTTTGTCTTACAAGTGCACAAGTGGGTGTTTAATGTCAATGTTAATTTTTAGTCATACAAAAGAGGCTCAAGGGGTCTCCAATGAATTCATGACTAGACTGTTCTTCCATATTGGCAAAAGAAACTTACAGAAATTACTGTTTTCATATTGATTATTTTTTATTTCTTACTATGTTTCTCATTGAGACTCAAGGGGGATTACAGAATTACCAAAACAAGGCAATAAGGACAAAAGAAAATCCAGAATGTAATAGGTTTGAAGTTCTTTAAACTTTGAAACACTTAAAGAATTTGTTTCCTTGCCTTAATATCTACTATCCTAATCAAATTAATCAATGTCACCCTGAATTTATTTGTTTACTTACATTTGTTTGAAACATTTTTATATCACCTTTCCATCTGCATTCACAAAGCAGCACACATAAAAACATTGGAACAATTAAACACATTTAAAATTATAAATATATAAAATTATAAATTATAAAATAATTCAATTAAAATGCATAAAAAACAACAACACCAGAATCAGGGAGGAGGGCCAATAACCATTATCAGGGATATAAGCAATGAAACAAATGAGGCCTCACTTGCTGGCAGAAGCTACCAATAGAGGCAGAGAAGTGAATTTCAGTAGGGAAGAAGTTCCAAAGACTTGGTACCATGACCAGGAAAACCCTTTGGCAGGGGCAACCAAAGCAGAGCCTCCAAAGATGACCAGAGTGTCTGGCTGTCATTTTATCAAGGGTGTGAATGTGATGCAAGACATATAAAGGCTAGGGCTGCCAACCTCCAGGTGGTAGCTGGAGATTACTTAAGATTGGTTACAGATATCAGTTTCCTTGGAGAAAATGGCTGTTTTGGAGGACATACTCTATGGTAGTGATGGCGAACCTTTTCGAGACCGAGTGCCCAAACTGCAACCCAAAACCCACTTATTTATCGCAAAGTGCCAACATGACAATTTAACCTGAATACTGAGGTTTCTGTTTAGAAAAAATGGTTGGCTCCGAGGCGTGTGTTACTCAGGAGTAAGCTTGGTGGTAGTCGGTGGCTTTGCTTTGAAGCAACTGTGCAACTCTTCCAATGGGTGAATCACGACCCTAGGAGGGTTTACTCAGAAGCAAGCCCCATTGCCAGCAACTCAGCTTACTCCCAGGTAAAGGATCGTGCTTTAGTTCTTCACATGAAAATCAGTGGGGTTTAATGCTAATAATTAAGCCCAGCGGCCCAGGCCAGCCTAGATGTGGGGGGGGGGCACTCTGCACGTGCCCACAGAGAGGGCTCTGAGTGCCACCTCTGGCACCCATACCATAGGTTTGCCATCACTGCTCTATGGCATTATACTGCATTGAAGTCCCTCCCCTCCTGAAACCCCACCCTCCTCAGGCTATACCTCAAAAATCTCCAGGTATTTCTGAACTTGGAGCTAGCAGCCCTAATTAACGCTGCGGATGGATGGATGGATGGATGGATGGATGGATGGATGGATGGATGGATGGATGGATGGATGGATGGATGGATGGATGGATGGATGGATGGATGGATGGATGGATGGATGGATGGATGGATGGATGGATGGATGGATGGATGGATGGATGGATGGATTTATTGATACTGGGAAGCCACAAGAATATCTGCTGAGTAGATCAGTGCACAGTTTGGCATAGGGATCTTGGGCATTGGCTCTTAGATACAACTTGCAACCTATAGTCCTGATTGAGTCAGCCCTGTAGATCCAGTAAATGTATGTATGTATGTATGTATGTATGTATGTATGTATGTATGTATGTATGTATGTATGTATGTATGTATGTATGTATGTATGTATGTATGTATGTATGTATGTTGCTTTGTTTTTTGGTTTTTCTAAGTTAATTTTTTCTGCCTTTTGGGGCAAGCTGCTCTTAGTCCCCAGTGGGGAAAAATGCTGGATAGAAACACCCAAATAAATAAATTAATATAAACCTGTATGTTTATTTAGAACAGGGGTGCCCAAACTTTTCAGTGCAAGGGCCACGTTTGTATCGTTTACATATATCCGAGGACCAAGAAATAAACTGTAGGCCAGTTTTATGCTGATGGCTCCACCCCTGAAGCTTTGCCTCCCAGGTCATGTGGACTTTGGACAGTTTAAAGCTGGACCCACCCAGACCGAGCCCGGCACAGAATGGGCTTCTCTCTGCCGCCAGTTGTGCTGCAGCAGAGATAGGGGAGAAGGAGAGAGAGGTGAGAAGGAGGACAAACAGCTGTGGACCAGATTAAATCACTTGGCAGGCCAGATGTGGCTCGCAGGCTGTACTTTGGGGACCCCTCACTCAGAATGACAAGCAATTCTTAGTTAGTGTGGGTACATCTAAAATAATTGTATATTACATCTATGAGAATGCTTTTGAAGAGACTGACACAGTGCCATCCTAAACAGACTTACAGCTTGCCATCTTACCATCTTGGCCTCCTGTGGGTACGGAAGGGGGTGGGTCTTTGCCATCTTTTGCTGCTATTGTTGGTTGATTTTATTGTATTATTGTTATGCTTTATTGTTTGCCGCCCTGAGCCCTGCAAGGGAGGGCGGGATATAAATTGAAACATAAATCAATAAACAAACTTTCTAAGCCCACTGACTTCAGTGGCCTTAGCCTGGTATAACTGCTTGGGATGCTTGGCCATCCCTTTCAGTGCTCTCTCTGGAGGCGCTTCCTGAAGGAAACGGACTGAGCAGGAATGGAAAGAAACACATTTGTAACTGAAAGGCAAACTAGATCAGTCCTGTTTAGCAAACCTAAGCAATTCGTAATAGGAAGGATGCCACTTTGACCAAAGCAGAAGTTGTAAGGCATGTGTGCATCCTGCCGTTTTGTCACATGGGCCTAAGCCCAGGAAAGAACAGTCTCTTGTAAAGAAATCCAGGCGCTTGTGTAACAGGCAAGACTTCCCTTTGTCTGCCTTTTCTTCCAGGTAGTAAGCAGCTGGTCAAGAAAATAATTCAGTCACAATAGTGAAAGTCCCTATTTGTTTAGGTCAAAGTGGAGGCTGCAGCAATCTCCTGCGCATTCTTTGCAAAGCCGAGAGGGATTTCTCTGGAGTAAACAGATTTTGCGGTTTGTAGCTTCACGCTAGGAATGTCATTACATAAGGTTTCCGTTAATGAAGTGTGTTTCTCTCAATCTCAGAGTATTTGCATTCTCACCATTGGTATTAATAAGAGAGTTTAATGAAAGAAAGAAAAGTTCTCCTTCATTTTCCTGACTTCAGGAATGAATTTAAATCAAGGCAGCCACAAAGTCAATATTATCTAAGTCTAGAAACAGGATGTTTGTGGATAATGAGCATTTACACAGCTTTTAGACATTCATAGTGCTTTGCATACATTATCTCGATGCAGTTTTTTTTAACAACGTATAAGATTATTGTATTGTCGAAGGCTTTAAGATTAAAGATTCCTCCCCCAAACTAGTTTTCTCATCAGTCCCTCTAGGACAGTGATGGCGAACCTTTTCGAGGTCGAGTGCCCAAATTGCAACCCAAAACCCACTTATTTATCGCAAAGGGCCAACACGGCAATTTAACCTGAATACTGAGGTTTTAGTTTTAAAAAAAATGGTCTGAGGTGCGCGTTACTCAGGAGTAAACTTTGTTGTAGTCTGTGACTTTATACGGAAGCAACCATGCAGCTCTTCCTTGGTGAATCCGACCCTAGGAGGGCTTACTCAAAGCTTAAACCCCATTGCCAACAACTAGACTTACTTCCAGGTAAAAAAGGGTTATTACTTTGGATTCTTAGCATATGAAAATCAATTAGAGGTTTAAAAAGGAAAACCTTAGGGTTACCTGCACTGCATCCCCAAAACTAGGTCTTAGGTTTAATGCTAATAATGCTAATAGTCAATTAGCTAATTCTAATAATAATGCTAATAATCAAGCCCAGTAGCCCAAGCCAGCCTAGATGTGTGGAGGGGGCACTCTGTTTGCGTGTGCCCACAGAGAGGGCTCTGAGTGCCACCTCTGGCACCCGTGCCATAGGTTCGCCACCACTGCTCTAGGATGGTGACTAGGGTATCTCTAAGAAAATTCTCATCACAATTGCTAAAAGAGTTAAAAGAGCATACAACCGATACAAGTCTGTAAGGTAGCCAGGGCTTTGCTTCTTAAAAATGAGGAATGGAATATAGGGAGTCAAAAACACAGCTTATTCTTTTGCCAGCACACACGAACATGTGGAGTTGCCTTATATTTGTTTGTTTGTTTGTTTTATTCCACTTCTAAACTGCCCTGCCCCTGGAGGGCTCAGTGAGTGCCCAGCAAAGACTGTACTATCTGAGACTTTTAAGGAAACAACAACTGAATGGGAAACTCCTGGTGTCCTTTTACCGCTGTGCTATAGAGAGTGTCTTAACCTACTGCATCTGTGTATGGTTCTCCAGTTGCACAGTGGCAGATAGGAAGGCGCTCCAAAGGGTGATCACTACTGCACAGAGGATTATCGGCTGCCCTCTCCCCTCCTTGGAAGAACTCTATAATTCCCGAAGCCTAAAGAAAGCCCAAAATATTCTGAGAGACCCGTCTCATCCAGCACACTCTCTTTTTGAACTGTTACCATCCGGCAGACGATATAGCTATCAAAACTAGGACAAAGAGGCTTAGAGGCAGCTTCTACTCTAGAGCTGTGGCTATGCTAAACTCTGCGGCTTCGTGTTGATGTGTTTGGAGCTGTGTACGGATGGGTGGAAGAAGGGGAAAGTGAGAATGGGGTATGAGTCTGAAATTGTGTGCATTGAGGAATGCTGCTGTATTTCGTTGTGCGTGCACAATGACAATAAATGCTTATGCTTATAGTGAGTGAAACGGGACAGCAAGCTTAACATTCCTATCCTGACTGGCAGCAGTACTCCAACTCCTTTTCCCTGAGACCCTCCATTTGGAGATGCTAGAAACAGAACCCGTGTCCTTTTAAATGTAAAAACGTGCTCGGTTGCACCACCACACCCCTCTCCTTTAAAGAGTTATCTCCAGGGAAGAACTGCATAGAGCCAGCATGGTGTAATGGTTAAGAGTTCTGGACTCTAATCTGGAGAATCAGGTTTGATTCAACAAACTCTTCCACATGAACAGCAGACTCTTATCAGGTGAACTGGGTATGTTTCTCTGCTCCTACACGTGAAACCTGCTGGGTGACTTTAGGCTTGTCACGATTCTCTCAGAACTCCCTCAGTTCCACCAACCTCACAAGGTGTCTGTTGCGGAGAGGGAAAGGGAATGAGTTTGTAAGCCGCGTTGAGACTCCTTACAGTTGAAAAAAGGGGGATATAATTTCCCCCCCAAAACTAGATGTGGTAGCATCCTTGGGGCTGAGGCACTTTAGTTCTACATTTTCAAGAGCTAAAATTCCCCCACCCACCCACCCCCCACCCCCCGTAGCTGTTTCGGCACTTGAAAAGGTACATGAACAAGAGCACTGTACTGTGAGCACAATCATGATGGCAGCATCTTCAGGGTGCTCACAAGGACTCTGTTACATCTAGCTACACCATAGCCACAATAGTGCAGTAGTTATAGTGTCAGACTAGGATCTAGAAGACCCAGGTCAAATCCCCATTCAGCCGTGAAGCTCATTAGTGACTTTGAGCCAATCAGTCAGTCCCACCTATCTCATACAGTCCTTGTAAAGACAAAATAGAGAAGGAGAGAATGATATATGCCATTGTGAAATCCTTGGAGGAAGGGTGGATAAAAACATAATACAATACCTTACAATGAGATATCCCTCCACTGTTCATTGGCAAGCAGTATTCTTTTATTTCTAGGTAGAATCAAGTTAAAATTTGACTGTCTGACTTCCATCCTTTCACAAAGGAACCAAAGCAGAATAAGAGGAGGAAGGAAACCTGGGGAAAAAATTGAACCTATTTAAGAATTGATGGAAATAGCCATGCTTTATTTCTGGATGGGGAAAAAAATAAGAGCATGCTCTTCATTCCTACATACTTTATAAAGCAGGAAGTAGAGTTTAGCACAAATGTGGCTATTTGGGTTGCAAAAACTGCTGTGCTTTAAAAGGCGGTTTGCTTACTTGCTTTTGGTCCTTTTTCAGCGGTTTCAAGAAAACATCTTACATTAATGTGACTAGCAGACATGACAAAGGGGACCATGCTGGAGCTGCTGCAAGAAAAATAAATCTGTGTTTAACTATTTGTACACACATAACATGCTAAAGAGTAGTAAACAATGTAGCCAGGAAACATTGGTTTCAGTATGAACTATTTTGCTATTTTTTTGTCCTAGTGGGCTTTGATAAAATGGAATGTGTACAGGGCTGGTTCATCCATTTCTTGTGTATACTGCAAAAATAGACTTCAGTCTGAAAACTTTGTGTGTCTGCGCAGCTATGAAGAGATAAAGAAATGCTATCTACTGATGGCCTATTCACACATGACTTGAAGTTGCAGGGAGGATCATGCCTTGAGGCAGGAGGTCCAAATGACTGTGTGAAGGATTATCTCACATGTACTGGAACAGTTTTCTGTGGGGGTCACAGTGCTAATTTCATGGACAGAAATTGGTGTACAAATGTGCTGATTGCAACCCAAATGGCCATTTTGCAGTGCCCACAGCTGGATGGCCCAGGCTAGCTGAATCTAGTCATATTTTGTAAATTAAGCAGATTCCTCCCTGGCTAGTACTGGGATGGGAGACCACCAAGAAAGTCCAGGGTTGCTACAGAAAGGCAGGCAATGACAAACCATCTCTGTTCCCCACCATAAGGTGGGTGCAATTTGACATCACTTTCCATTACCAATTTTTCAGTGGGTGCCTGCTGGTTACACAGCCTACTTTTTCTGCCAGCCAAGATGATCTAGCACCATTTCAGATATAGAAGAAGAAGTCTGCTTTCCTTCTATTTTTCCCTTCATTATTCTCTTCTAAACTGGTCAATTCCCGACAGTCAATTTATTGCGTGATACTCACGTGAAAAAACACAGTTTAAGCAAGAACTCCCCACTGCTTAAGTGCCGAACACGGATTCATCCTGGTTCTGGCAGCCGCTCCTCCCTTATCCCGTGTTTTTTCAGAACCTGCATTGAAATGCACCTTTTCCCCAATCATGCTCTGAAGCCGGATCGATGGGGAGAAACGGGGGACAGACGCAGCTTATTCTTCCTGCCCTTCGAACCTTCCAGCCAATCAGATTGCAGTGGGCTGTGCGCAGAGCGTGCTCAGCCTTTTTTTGTGCCATGCTGGGCAGGGCTACGAAGGTACGTAAATAGGAAGCTACAGTATAATGATTTTGAGAAATTGTTTATGAGAAGAAGAATAACATGAGAGGAAGAATAACATGAATTTTCAATCAGGGGCGTAGTAGTGTTATCACTCCAGCAGAATAGCCAATCAGAAGATGGGGAAATTCTGCCTACGCATCTACGTAATGATGTAGCTGCGTAAAAAAAAAGGTTCTAAGAAGAAGAAGAAGAAGAAGAGTTTGGATTTATATCCCCCCTTTCTCTCCTGCAGGAGACTCAAAGGGGCTTACAATCTCCTTGCCCTTCCCCCCTCTAAAAAGTTCCCAACACAACACAACAGCCAATCAGGATGAGGAAGAGCAGATCATGTGTTCGTGGGGAGTGTTACATTGCTTGAATCTGTGATAGACATCGAGGTCTTCACTAGATATACGCTGCAGTGGGGAGGGAGAAACCATGATGAAAAGGTGCTGTTTCTTTTGAAACCTGGTTGTATCTGACTTTAATTTCTCAGTGGGGAAATGACCACTGCTAGCCAATCCATTTGGAAACATTATACTGTGAAGAAAATCCATAGGTTTTCACTCATCTTCTTTAGCACATGTTCTATTTAATGTTGGAATATTGTCCTGGGTGGCACCAAACTGACTATATTTCATTTCGAATAGCACTTTTTGGAAACAGTTCACAGTCTTTGGGATGAACACTGCATAATTATTATTATTCCGTCTTATTAAGTGATATCTAATTTCCCTTCTACAGATATTTCCCTGAAAAATATGAAACCCCATGCTGTCAAATCCACTGCATCAACTAAGGACGACACAAAGCTCTGCCACATCAATCAGGTTTTATACAAGCCTGAGCAAAATAAGTCCCAGATAGTAAATTAAATGCTGCAGGGTTGCGAAGTCTGCCACAGTAAGAAGCATCGTGGACTTGTACAAAGAGACACAAGAGATCATGAGACGGTACCGAGACATAAAACATGCCAGCTCTGTAGCTTTTGTAAGTTACAGAATCTCTCTCATTTTTGTACATCCTCTTAATTTAAGTGAGAATTGTCCTTTTGAGATAAAACTCTCTACTCTTGCAATGTCGTCCTACGTAGAGATAACAGCCTTCAAAGCCCACTGATTTCAGTGGACTTAGGAATGTATAGCTCTGCTTAGGATCGTATTATTCAGTTTCTGGGATAGTTCAGAAGCATTTTAAACTTTTTATATCATTGACAGGTATTTATTTACTATTGGGTTAGAATGATTGTGCCTGGACGATATGATGTCTCCACCCACAAATCATGTGCTGCGTCCATTGAAGCTGGTATGAACATAAGGATTCCAGCCCCATTCATTCTCAACAGAAAGATTCATCTTGGGGTCACCTTCACTTCCTGAGACATTAACCCCTTGGGATTTGTCAAAAACTGGACCATCTGCCTGTTTGGCCCTACACCTTTAGAACTGGTTCTGAAAAGCCTTACCTGTTCCAGCTAAAATTGTTGTTTAAATTGTTGTTTAAATTCTATGAATGTAAAATTGTTATTAGATTGTTTTATTGCTATTATTATATTTGTTTTATTGCTATTATTATATTTGCTATTATTATATTTGATATTGATGTATATCGCCCTGAGCCCTCCGGGGGAGAGCGGTCTAAAAATGGAATGAATGAATGAATGAATGAATGAATGAATGAATGAATGAATGAATGAATGAATGAATGAATGAATGAATGAATCCTAA
Source organism: Sphaerodactylus townsendi (assembly GCF_021028975.2). Taxonomy (NCBI): domain Eukaryota; kingdom Metazoa; phylum Chordata; class Lepidosauria; order Squamata; family Sphaerodactylidae; genus Sphaerodactylus; species Sphaerodactylus townsendi. The sequence goes on from NC_059429.1 coordinate 113,305,459, forward strand.
GTCTTCATCCTTTCTCACTCTTAGCTCAACACCACCAGGGGTGTTAAGTAAATCAAACCATGCAACAAGCTGAAGACACCCCTGATTTCATTTTGATAATGTTGGTTTAGATGGGATTGCCAAAGCATGAGTCAGATTTACACATAAGTGCTGTTGCACAAGAAGCTGCGTAATCGGCGCTCTCATAAAAATCTTTCCAAGTTGTAATAGCTCCATCACAATTTAGTTAAAAATACTAGTGAGGAGAGCTCTGGAGAATAGAAGATAACCAGGTACTATGGATCCATTCCACAAACCAGAAAAGCAGATTATTGTACATCACAGACAGTTAGGATTGTCCTGCCTATCCTGCAGTCTCAAGCGGTGGATGTGGGGTGGGTAGGGTCATCAGACCTAGGTTGGAACCATCCTGGAGATTTATGGCTGGAACCTGAGGAGGACAGGGACTTCACTGAGGTAAAATGTCATAGACTCTACCTCCAAAGCATCCATTTAATCCAGAGGAACTGATCTCTGTAGTCTGAACTATAATTCTGGGAGATTCAGAGGTCCCACCTGGAGACTCAAAAGGCAGTGAGCAGAGAGTCTTGTTTTTCAGTGGTGTTGCCCCAATTTGAGCACTAACTTTGGCAATTAAATTATATCTTATTAAAACTCTCTATCCCAATGCAAATGCATTTGCAGAGTCTAATGCTGATATCTATGCGATTATATCCACAGGACTAGAACCTCTGTATGTATGAACTACTCTGGGAGGCCAAGAAGCCACTTCCTTCCTCAGCATCCTCGTGCGGCAACAATTTCCTCAGGCTTTCATTGTAGCCGTATTATTGCTTAGAAGCCCGGTATGAACTGTTCTTAGGCCTTATCTGCTTTCAGAAGTGATTCATGCTTACTGGCAACAACATTGGTGTGCAAGCTACTTCCTTGCAGTGTATTTTTCCACATGGGTGGGGCTAAATATGCGATGCCTTCTGATGCGAACATGGTGGCCTTCCCCCAGTCAGCTTTGTGACACTGAAGAGAAGGAACAACATCATTGTTTTCATCCACATGGTTGTTACTTGTACTCAAATGAGAAGAAGCCATAGATGAAACAGTTCTCTCATTGCTGCTGGCCCATGTGAATTGGGTGCAGCTGGCTATCTTTGGTCTGTTCCACACTGCACAAAAAAGACGTCTGTGGGACATCTTGAATAGAGGTGAATGCTTCTTTTCACTTTGCACACCCAAAGTCAGACATTCTGGAGACATTTTAAAACGAGGCGGCTGCTGGTTTGGTTCTGGACAGCATAGGCATCAGAGGGGAAAAGAGGCTTTTTTCTCACCCAACTGTTTCACTCTCTGGTCAGTTTCACCCTCAGCTTGCGCCTGACATTTTGTGCATTGCTGAAGGGATTCTCCCTGTCTCCATTTGCTGAAGATGGCCCCAGGATTTTTGCTCTGCAGGCTGTGATCCCGGGCATCTTTTCAGTCTGAAAAGTACATAGTTGTTTTCAACTTGTTCTGCTGACTCCAGCAATATATAAGTTCTCTGCTTTTCCACATTTTCGAGGAGCTATTTCCATAGCTACACACGCACGCACGCACGCACGCACGCACGCACGCACACGAGAGTCACTTGGAAGACTGCTGTAACACCCTCTGAGAAGCATTGGGTAGACCTGCCCCCTGGTTCTCGCAGAACTCTCTCAGCCCCACCTGCCTCACAAGGCATATGTCATTGGGGGTGGGGTGAAGAAAGGCAAATGTAAGAAATTTGAGAGTCCTCAAGGGTAGAGGAAAGTAGGGTATAAACACCAACTCTGCTTCTTTTTCTCTTTTTGTCGCTGTAGTGGTCACTTGTAGGTTTCATTTGCTGTTGTATCTTACAACCCCTTCAGTCATTATTCTTTTCCCCACAGAGAAAGTGATTTGGCTATGGCTTCCTCGAGAATACATATGGAGTGCAATCTATGTGCTCATTTACTTAAAATATTAATATCCTGGCATCACAAAAAATATTTCTGAGGCAGCTTGCCACAGCCTTTAAAAAAGTGAAACAAAAGAATAACAACCAGCTGTGTAACAATCAATACAAAAAGCCATAAAGCCATTACAAGAAACAATGAAAAAATTGACAATATATAAAGCCGCAGAGAAAGAGACAACTAGTGCTTTATAAAATTCACAGTAAAAAAAACACCAGGGGAATAATACAGAACAAGGCAGGAGAAACCATTTAACAACAAGATTGGGAATACAAACATGGGAAGGATGCTATAATTGTGAAAAGGAAAGGTACTACTACCGTGGTGGTGGACCTTTGGCACTCCAGATGTTATGGACTACAATTCCCATCAGCCCCTGCCAGCATGGCCAGCATTGGCAGGGGTTGATGGGAATTGCAGTCTATAACATCTGGAGTGCCAAAGGTTCGCCACCACTGCACTACTAGTATTGAACCACAGCAGCCTTCTGTCACCCTAAAATGGCATTACCAGGGATCCTAGGGTATGGAGGGAGACTTCAATGAGGGGAGAGGGTTAGGCAAAAATTGTGCCACTTCATTCTTGCACCAACAGAAAGAGTGCTGCACCATGCTTGTTCTATCAGAAAAAGGTAAACAGTGATTTCATCTCATTGTCCTGCCTTGCTACAGCCCTGCCTGGTGGTTTTTCACCTTAGGGGTTCCACAGCCCTCAGAAATGCCTTCTCGGGCATCATGGCCCAGGGGAAATGGAGAATCTCTGTCTCCATGATTCCCTATGCTTTCATAACCATATATGATCCAACTCTATCTTTGCTTGGCACCTAAAAACCATCCGATTTGGTGCTGGGCAGATGTCTGTGGAGTAGAAGTTCCAATAAAGGCTCCATGCTCTGACAGAGCAAGACTTTCTTTGGTATTCATCTACCTTAAGTTGCTTCCAAAAGACCTTCTGAAAGGGACCTTCATTTGCAGGCAGGTTCCTAGCCTTCATTTTTGTGCACATGAATGCTTTCCAAGTAGAAAAAGCATATCATGTGAACTGACTTTTTTGCGGATTAGAATATTATGGGACGCACACTATAATAATAATAGTTTGCCATAAAATCACAACCACAGTGACCCCAGGACCATGGTGTTTTCAAGACAAAAGATGAGCAGAGGTTGTTTGCGATCATCTGCCTCTGCATAGCAATCCCAGTCTTCCTTCCATGGTGGGCTCCCATTTAACTGCTAACCAGGGCCAACCCTGCTTCTCTCCCAAGATCTGACAAGTCCAGGCTAAGATGGACTGTTCCAGCTGCTGGTCCCAAAATAGGTGAATGATTTGTTTTTCCTTTCCCTAAATTACCCTCAGTGTACTGGCTTTGTTAAGGCAATACCAGTATTATTCTTGTTAACTATTATTATTGGCTGTTGTGGGTTTTCCAAGCTGAGTGGCCAATGGTCTGGTAGCTTTTGCTCCTAACATTTTGCCTGCATCTACGGCTGACATCTTCAGATGCATATCATAGTAAGATGATATGTATTATTCTTGTGAACTAATGAGGTATAATGGTTAAGAGCAGGTGAACGCTAATCTGGAGAACCAGGTTTGATTCCCCACTCCTCCATGTGAGCGGCAGAGTCTTATCTGGTGAACCAGGTTTGTTTTCCACCCACTCCTGCACATGAGTTCACGATTCTCACAGAATTCTCTCAACCCACCTACCTCACAAGGTGTGTGTTGTGAGAAGAGGAAGGGAAGGGAAGGAGTTTGTGAGCCTTGACTGAGAAAATCAGAGTATAAATCCAAACTGGGGTGCTGTGTGGTTTCCGGACTGTATGGCCGTGTTCTAGCAGCACAGCACCCCAGTGATTCCGGCCGTGAAAGCCTTCGACAATACATAAATCCAAACTCTTTTCTTATGGCTGAGAAAAGCAGGGTATAAATCCAAACTCCTCCTCCTCCTCCTCTTCATTATTGCATCAAAAAGCACCCAGAGTAACTAGAGACTGTGCATCAGAAGCACACTGTCAGAACTGCACACTCGTATGTGTGTTAGGAGGAAGGTAAGGCTGAAACTAAAACAAACTTATCTAAATATTCACAAGTGTCTGGTTGGCAATCAGATGCCTGAGAGTCTATCAAGTAGCTGCCACTCCACACTAAGATTGCCAGAGAGTCTCATTATCACCTCTCTTGGATGCCGGAAGGAATGCAAAGTGGGTTGTTATCAGGCTGTCCGGGGTGCCACAACTCAGGTCTTGAAAGGCACCTGAGGAAGTAATTCTCATTTCTGTCCTTCTGCTGCTTCAGGCATCTTGGGCTACAAACAAAGACCAAAAGAAAAATCAGCTTTCTCCTACATCATCCATTCCTCACATTTCTATCCCCCTCTTCCTGTCAAGAGATCAGAGTGGGATTACCCCATTTGCCCATCTAATCCTGATGAGGCAAGTTAGGCTGAAAGTGAGAGATGGGCCCAAACGTCAGTCAATTAGCTTCCTAATCCAAGCAAGGGGTCAAACTTAGGTCTCCCTGGTCTAAGACCAACACACACTCAACATTGTACAATGCAGATTCTCACCCATTAGGCCCGTGGGGGCGAACCTTTGGCACTCCAGATGTTATGGACTACAATTCCCATCAGCCCCACCAGCAAGGCCAACTGGCCATGCTGGCGGGGCTGATGAGTATAATCCTAGCGTCTTTAAATCCTACTATGAACTGTTGTATTAAAATGACAGTTGCTTTTTGAACCACAAAGCCTCATTATTATACCTATTGATCTGTCTGTTAGTAGACACTGCTAATTCCATTTTCATCCAGAGAATGGTATCCATCCATTCATTCACTTTATTTATGCCCTGACTTTTCCCCCCCAAAGAAGCTGATGTTGTGCTCTCCTCCATTTTATCCTGACAACAACCCTGCAAGGGAGATTAGGCCGAGAGCATGTGACTGACCCAAGATCACCAACAAGCTTCCATGGCACAGGTAGGATTTGAACCATGGCCTCCCATATCCTGGTTCAACATTCTAATCACTAAACCATATTGCCTCACAAACTAGATTGCATGTTGCAATCAAAGAAAGGTTGTTTTAGACGTCTGTCTCTCCACACAGTCCTACAATTACCACACTCACTATTCTCACTTAAAAAAATCATTGTATAGTTTGAAATTTCATTACACTTGTACATTATCCATATACATTTCTATTAACATATTCCAAACCATACTTCCCCCCCCCCACAATTTTCTATCTCAATTATTTAAGGAAGCAGCAGCAAGTTCATTCTTTGTACTCTCTTCTACCATATTTCTTCTTTGACTCCAGCTTCTTTCATCCAATCCACGAACTGTGTCCATATCTTCAAAATTTTTCTGTTTATCTTGCCATAAATTATTTCTTGCCATTTATCTCGAAAATATCCAGTTGAATTTGTTCTCTATACTCTAGAGCAGTAGTGGCGAACCTTTGGCACTCCAGATGTTATGGACTACAATTCCCACCAGCCCCTGCTAGCATGGCCAATTGGCCATGCTGGCAGGGGCTGTTGGGAGTTGTAGTCCATAACATCTGGAGTGCCAAAGGTTCACCACCACGGCTCTAGAGTCTAGACACACTCAGTATTCTCTGGCCCAGAACCAGAAAGCAGAGAAAATGAGGAGGAGGAGGAGGAGGAGGAGGTAGAGAAGGAGGAGTCTCAAGGTGGCTTACAAGCTCCTTTCCCTTCCTCTCCCCACAACAGACACCTGGTGAGATAGGTGAGGCTGAGAGAGTTCTGAAGAACTGTGACTAGCCCAAGGTCACCCAGCAGGAATGTAGGAGTGCAGGAACACATCTGGTTCATCAGATAAACCTCTGCCACTCAGGTAGAGGAGCGGGAAATCAAACCCGGTACTCCAGATTAGAATCCACCTGCTCTTAACCACTACACCACACTGGCTCAAGGGAATTAGTGAGTTCCTCCTCACTGGCAGTCTTCAAGCAGCAGCTGGACGAACACTTGCCAAGGATGCTTTAGGCTAATCCTGCAATGGGCAGGGGGTTGAGCTGTATAACTTGTTTGGCCTTTTCTAACTCTATAGTTCTATGATTTTATGATCTTATCCTTCTGGAAGAGAGGTCTCTGAATGTCAACCACTTTTAACCACTCACCACGTTGGACTTAGCTTTGCACACTGTAACCTCACCCTTCTGGTCTGCTAATCAGCAGATATGAAGGAAACATATTATGTTTTATTTATTGATTTAAAATAGTTCTGTCTGTCTGCTTAGTAAGGTTTCAAGGTAGCTTTTGTACTAGAAGCATGTGCACATTTAAAAGGTAGCTTTGTACTAGAAGCATGTGCACATGTACAGATCCCAGAGCATGCTCAATCATCATCATGCCATTTTGAGAATTGGGGAAGGAAGTAATTTGATAAGTTCTCTTTTTCTTCATAATGGGGGTCTTTTCAGGCTGTAGTTCTGTCTTGTATGTGGGTGTCCTAACTGCTGCTTTCGTGGGCACAATAACTGTAATAGGAAGGTAATGGTAATAGTAAGGAATACCTTACGATGTGATATAGCAGGGGCTGTGTGGATTATTGTCTCAGACAACTGTAGGTCCTAAAAGTATGGAGTACTCATTTAGTCAGACCCTAAGCTCATGGCCAAAAGTAGTCAAATCATCCTCACCTGTTCAAGTTACACCTCAGATTAGAAAATCTGGAGTGGAAATATTATTTTATTATTATTTTATTATTTTATTCGGCTTAATAGACCGCCCAACCCCCCGAAGGGCTCTGGGCGGTGTACAATGAGACATAAAACAAATACAATATAAGGTCTCATAAATACAATATAACGATAAAACATTAAAATTCTTTAAAATACATTATAGCAGCAATTTCAGAAATTACAAATAAAATTACATGCCCAAATGCATGCACAGATGGCGCCCAACCCAAAGGCCAGGAGGGCCAGCATTGCCCAAAAATGGATGGTATCAGCGATCAGGCAATCCACACAGCACCCCAGTTTGGATTTATACCCTGATTCTGAAACATAAAGGTATTGTTAACATTACTTTGGTTCAGGAGATGTGGAGGGTATCATTTGTGTCATTTATTTATTTATGATATTTCTATGGTGCCTCTTCAGAGTCCGAAAAAGCTTCTGCCCTCCCACCCCAAGTATCCATGCATCAAATTACCATCTCCCTGTTAAAAAACATTTGAATTTCCTGTTGATGACAAAATGTTTCCTTTGCATTTTTTTTATAAAAACCCTGTTGTTTCAGTTTGCTTACTTGGTTTTCCTTTGGAAAAACAGTTGCTTCAAAAAGATTTTGCACCAGCTGGTTGCCTAAGGCTACACAGTAGAAAGAGGTTTCCTTTTTAACTGGATGATACCATCAGTTGCTTGCACTGTGAATTATGGAAGGGATTCCCTTATTAGGCCTCCCTGACGTTATATCAACTTCCCGGACACTTCAAATTAAAGGTGTTTCCTGTTTTCCCACCTAAGAGCAAAGATATTAAATGAGAGGAGCTGGGAATCCCAAAGGGCGTCTGTACATGGGCCCACCTGGAGTTTCTATACAGCAGACAATAGTATCTGATGAAGGGAAATTTGACTCTCAAAAGCTTATACTCTGAAAATCTTGTTGGTCTCTGAGGTGCTACTGGACAAGAATCTATCTTTTCCACAGCAGACCAACACAGCGACCCTCTGAAACTGCCTTCAAAATCCGAGACCCTAAACCGTAGCTTACTTACCTTGTGCATAAATCTAGCTCTGGTTCATATACAAAATCCCATTGTAATTCAACTGGGGACGGAGAAGAGTGCTGTCAATACACAGCTGATTTATGGCGAACCTGTCGGGTTTTTAAGGCAAGAGGGGGCATTAATTGAAAATGCTGGGGGGAATAATTAGGACTAATAAAAGGAAACACTTCTTCACGCAACGTGTGATTGGTGTTTGGAATATGCTGCCACAGGAGGTGGGGATGGCCACTAACCTGGATAGCTTTAAAAGGGGCTTGGACAGATTTATGGAGGAGACGTCGATTTATGGCTACCAATCTTGATCCTCTTTGATCTGAGATTGCAAATGCCTTAGCAGACCAGGTGATTGGGAGCAACAGAAGGCCATTGCTTTCACATCCTGTATGTGAGCTCCCAAAGGCACCTGGTGGGCCACTGCGAGTAGCAGAGAGCTGGACTAGATGGACTCTGGTCTGATCCAGCTGGCTTGTTCTTATGTTCTTATGGAAGTGGTTGGCCATTGCCTGCATCCATGGGAGGCTGAGAGAGTTCTGAGAGGACTGTGCCCAAGGTTACCCAGCAGGCTTCATGTGGAGGTGTAGGGAACCAAACTGGTTCTCCAGATTGAGTCCACCGCTCTTAACCCCGACACCATGCTGGCTCTCATTGTAATTCATTGGCCTTCTGAAAGAAAACTCACTTGGAAGTTGGCAGTAGACTGACCCATTCTTGCCAAAGCCGCTGATGTGAATTTGCTTCAGCTCTGTAGCTAAAGCATCCAAACACTTTTAAAAATACATGTTACAAAGACTACATAGTGGACAAACAGACGTCACAAGGGCTATTGGTGCTTAGATTTTCATCTTGGGAACTCAAATTTCGACTGGATCCACGGTGCACAAGAAAAAGGGGCTTAAGCTCTTCCCTGCTCACTGTTGCCTTGACCTGAAATGACTCCAGGGAGAAAATGTTTTCCCAGTTAGGAAAGCATATACACAGTCATCCGTGCATGTCAGCTTCCCTAATGAACAGGATAAGGAGCAGCAGTAGAGTAGAATAGAATACTTTATTTATGGTCAATGACCAAATATCGGAGCAGCAGTATAAGAATAAGGAGCAGCAGTGGTGTAGTGGTTAACAGCAGGTGCATTCAAATCTGGAAGAACCAGGTTTGATTCCCCACTCTACCACTTGAGCTGTGGAAATAGATTAGCCTGTGCACTCCCACACATGCCAGCTGGGTGACCTTGGGCTAGTCACAGCTTTTTGGAGCTCTCTCAGCTCCACCTACCTCACAGGGTGTTTGTTGTGAGGGGGGAAGGGCAAGGAGATTGTCAGCCCCTTTGAGTCTCCTACAGGAGAGAAAGGGGGGATATAAATCCAAATTCTTCTCCTTCCTAATGGACAAATAGTGTCTCTCTAGGGCTGTTCAGGTGAGGAAAACAGTGCTTGGAAGAAGGCTGGAGGTGTTCTGCTCCCCAGGTGGTTGTTTAGGTGCCTGCACCCGGCCAAAGCAGAATGTAAGACTCACTTTAGATTCAGATTTAAACGAGTTCCAATACTTGAAAGCTTTAATTTGTAACAATGTTGACAGACCCTGACTCTCCTCCCTGGTCTAACTAAATAATAAAGAGTTACTTTGTTTGCAGAGAAACTTTCTGGAGTCTAGGAATTTAGCCTGTAAACTTGCTGTAGAGACTATAACATCTATACTGTGAATCTATAAAATCTTTGACTGTTGCTTAGCAAACTTTGCCAGGAGTCTATAACATCTTGGACTGTCTAACTTGTTGCTGTCACCCAGCTTCCGTTGACCCCTAACTGCCAAATCAGACAGGTTGCTGGGTAATAACTGCCGATAGAGACACCAGCCCTAGGAGGCTTCTTAAAGGGACAGAACTAAATTGGTTCCCTCCCACTGAATACTAACTAACAAGAAACCGCCTTAAACCCTTATAGAGCTAAAAGGGAAATAAACTTCAAGGAGGCTCTGTGGGGCGCATGACACTCCCGCCTAAAACTTCCTCTGGAAGTTTTACCTTTATCAACTTCCATTAACTATACTGCCAACTATTCTTAGCTTTGTACTTCCTCTTAATGCTTTATCCCATCTATCCCTAATCACATAATATCAACTATGCTAACTGTAAACTTCTATGCTAACTATAACTATATGAAACTTCTATACTAACTACTAAGAACTAACAATCTTGCAGTTGCAGAATTCAGAAACTGCTTGTGGTTCACTGAAGTTCAACGTTCAGGAACTCTGAATAAAGAAGAATCTCCATCTTCATTTTACTTAAAATCAGGGGTTAAAAGTCATTAGAAGTAGCAGAAAATGGATGTTTTTTCCACAAGACATTTATCCACGCTACAAAGAGAGGAATCTCTCCTTTCACATTTGTGCTGTTTGCCTGGCGGGGATTCACTAAGAAGCTTTCAGAGTTATTTCTAGAATATGTTTTGTTGAGTTGAGCTGCCACATCATGTAAAGGAAGGCAGCTTCATCTCCGTCCTTGCTCCTGGAAAGCTGAGACTGTGGCTGTATGAAACTTGCTCGATTTCCCAGCAAAGTCTCTTCTTCACCTGTTGCTTTAGTTGTCTTTGTATTTTGAAACCTTCAGCGCTCTGTGTGAATCCCCTCCTGGAACTACTTCTACCACAAGGTCCATATGGCCAAGAACCTCCGTGGAGATTCTTTTTTTACTTCTTGTGCTGGATCTCTGATTGTTGACTTGCTTTTTTGGCCGCTGCAACTTACTAGATAAACCACACATAATGTTGCTAAAGAAGTTTGCCTTTTCTCTCTGATCCTCCTCCATCTTTGTCTTCTTGATATTCAAGGCTTCTGAAGCATTATTCATGTCTCTGGGAGGGGACATCATGTAACAGCTGACGCTTTCCAAAAGCGGTAATGTATTTTATGGAAATCTCCTTACAACAATATTTCTTCTTCTTGTGCAGAGGCAATTTCCAAATTGATAAAAATCTAGGAGGTCTTGCCACGCCTCAGAGCATCAGGCTGCGATATATTCACCTGCTCTTGTAAACCTGCTGACATTTTGGTGAGTGGGCTTTTTTTATTTCCAGCATTTAACATGAAATAGAGCTTGTTGGCTCTGGAGTGGAGTTTCTTCTCTTTCTTGCATTGCGTGCTCCTAGCAAAGAGACTTCCAACTTTCTATGCCCAGCTTCTTTGGGGCTTATAGGAACCAATCTCTCTCTTCTGCCAGTGCTCCTAGCAAAGACTTCAACTTTCCCCTATGCCCAAGCTTCTTTGGGGCTTATAGGAATAATCTCTCTCTTCTGCCAGTGCTCCCTAGCTTAAAGAAGACTTCCAACTTTCCTATGCCCGAAACTTCTTTTAGAACTATAGGAACCAATCTCTGCTATTCTTGAGGAGCAGACTTTCTTTTGTTCGCGCTTTACTGCAAAGGCTCCTGCCTTGCTTCTCACCGACTAGGCTTTTCAGATTCGGCCTTTTTTGGAAACTGGGAAACATTCAAAGTTAGACTGTTCTGCTCCCCAGGTGGTTTGTTTGAGGTGCCTGCACCCGGTAAAGCAAGATGTAAGACTCACTGATTCAGTTAACAGTTCAATACTTGGCTTTAAATTGTAACTTAATGTTGACAGACCCTGTCCTCCGGGTCTAACTAAATAAAGAGTTACTTTGTTTGCAGAAACTTTCACTGGAGTCTGGAATTTATTGTAAACTACTGTATGGGAGACTATAACATTCTATACTGTGAATCTATAAAATCTTTGACTGTTTTAACTTAAATACTGAGGAGGTCCTATAACATCTTAGGACTGTCACAACTTGTTGCTGTCACCCAACTTCACGTTGGCACCTAACACTGCTGTCACTTCCAGCGGTGGCCCCTAACACCAAAAGTCCAGACAAGGTTGCTGGGTATGCTTAACACAAGTAGAACACCAGCCCTAGGGCTTCTAGCAAAGGGACAGAACTAAATTGGGACCTCCCACTGAATACTGTACAAGAAACATAAGCTATTATACCCGCGCGCGCAACTGTGTACAGAAACTAAAGGGGAAATAAACAAAGGCTCTGTGGGGGCATGACAGGAGGCTGTTCTCAGAGGGGTTTATTCCTGCAGAATTGCAGCAGTGCTTCCTTATTCATCCCATCTTACAGTCAGGCAGATACACCTTCATAAGCAGGTGGACCAGAAAATGTCAGAAGTCTTACCTGAACATGCTGTGTCATCGTGGTGAAAATCAGATATAATGAAACATTACGTTCAAGTGGATTTGCCCCCCCTGAGGCACTTACCCCGACAGACAGGTGATTATGGTGGCAGGCAGCCACCGCCTTTCCCTTCCCCCCTCCCGAGCTGGAACACCACTCTGAATGCTGTATACTAACCTGAATGCCTTGAAGGAGGGGTGGTGGTGGTTAAAATGTAATAAGCACAGGTGCTCTGAAATATTTTTATGACCACTCCCATCCTACTAGCTGTCCAGGATTAATTTATAATATGATTTGGGGTATAATAATTTAGTCCAGAAGGGTAAAGATGAACATCTGGAATGGGATGTTCTCCCTGATTTAGCAGAATAAAGAAAAATACAATAGATCAGAACAGTGTCCATGCACATATGAAGAGATGAGCTTTCTTTAATTGAACTGGACCATTCGTCTGTTATGGTGAATACTGTCCTATGTGACTGGCATAGGCCTTCTGGGGTTTCTGGCTGAGATCCATCACATCCCCTACTTTCTGATGTTTTTAGCTGGAGGTGTCAGGGATTTAATCAAGGAGCATCTCCATGCAAAGCATGAATTATAGCCCTGCCCTAATTTGGTATTTTATTGCCTTGCTTTAAAACCTACACTACAGGCTGTTTCTTCACAGAACATGCAGTAAGTAGACAGATTTCCAGTGCAATCCAAAGCATTCAGTGAATGCAAAGAATGCAGAACGCAAATCAGAAGCCCTTCCTGACTCAGCAAGAGGCAGGTGATGGGGAAAGACTAGAGTAGTACACTGGGGAAATCATGAGGAACTACTTCCAGATAGTGCAAGAAGTTTTTACTTTTTTGAGAAACCACTGGACATGTTTCAGTTTTTGCAATACTGGAAGCAATTTACTGTGCAATTCTAACCAGAGTTACACCCTTCTATGTTCACTGTTTTAGAGCACCATCTGGGGAAGGGGGGTGGGTGCGTGCGTGCGTGAGAATCCACCTGTGGGAGTGATGTGCAGCTGCTCTGGTAATTGCTCCTGAGGCAATTACCCAGGTGGATGGGGGAATTACCTGGAGATCTACACCATGCTGATTCTCCTGCGCTTTTGCTCCCTATCTTCCCCCTAATGAGGATATCTGCCTGGAGGTATCTTAGAATTCCAACTGATCTCCAGGTGTCAGAGATCTGTTTCCCTGGAGAAAATGGCTGGTTTGGAAGGTGGACTCTATGGCACTGTGCTTCATTAAGGTCCATCCTTAGGCTCCCCCCTCAAATCTACAAGGATTTCCCAGTCTGACGTTGGCAACTCTACTCTCCAGAGTTCCTTAGCCTGATTCCTTTTCAAATCTCACTATGTTTCTCTAGTGTTTGGAGAACCTCAAATCTTCTTCATTCATAAATCCTTACATATTCAAGTACTGAATAATGTACAAGTTACAACTGGTTGTGTGGTGAAGCTTTTTAAGAACATAAGAACATAAGAACAAGCCAGCTGGATTTTTAGATGTTCATCAGCAACCACCTGTTATCATCCAACTCAAGTACAGGCAAACCGAGGCACTTGCCACTAACTTCCCGTATTCTAGCTAGAGAAGAAGAAGAGTTTGGATTTATACCCCCCCTTTCTCTCCTGCAGGAGACTCAAAGGGGCTTACAATCTCCTTGCCCTTCCCCCCTCACAACAAACACCCTGTGAGGTGGGTGGGGCTGAGAGAGCTCAGAGAAGTTGTGACTAACCCAAGGTCACCCAGCTGGCGTGTGTGGGAGTGTACAGGCTAATCTGAATTCCCCAGATAAGCCTCCACAGCTCAGGCGGCAGAGCGGAGAATCAAACCCGGTTCCTCCAGATTAGATACACGAGCTCTTAACCTCCTACGTCACTGCTGCGTAGGTGTATAGGTGAATAATCAGCCACAAAAGTTTTGGACACCTTTCCAGATTACTGAATGTATCTGGATGCTCCGACTGCTGTGGGTTGATTTCATCTTGTTTGGGTTGAGCCCAGCAGAAAAGAAGGCATGCTTTCTTTTTTTCTTTACTCAGTTTCTTCTGCTTTTTAAACTAATAACCCAGGAAGGGGGGGGGAGTGCAGTGCTGAATTGGGCACCAATAGTGCTGTTGCTGTTTGTACATCCTCAAAATTTATCATAAGCTTTGCAGTTTTTGGCATTACCAAATAAACTGAACACAGGCAAAATTGTAATATCACAGCATCAGTGTGCGAGCAATTCCATCAGTCCTTCCTGTTTCTGAAAACATAACGTACGGCTTCTTTTTTCTTCCAACAGCAACATCAGCAGACAACTGATCAGAAATTTCCCAGAGTGTCACAACTAGCTATCCATGCAGCATGAAAGAGGAAAAGATATAAGTAAAAAAAAGCCCTGCTGGGCAGATTGTGTCTAGCAGGGCTTTTATGAGATGATGCCCTTACCTGGTTGGCCCAAGTTAATGTGATTTCATCAGATCTTGGAAGCTGAGCAGGGTCCGCCCTGGTCAATGTTTGGATGGGAGGTCACAAAGGAAGCCCAAAGTCACTTTGGGAGGCCCAAAGGAAGCCTTGAACACCCTATGGGGTTGCCAGAAGTCAGTTGTGACTCGATGACATTTCCCATCATCCCCATTCAGAAATCCTGAATACCAGCACCTTTGGGGGGTTTCTCTCCCAAATCCTAATCCTTATGTGTTGACCCACTCCACTCTGCCATACAAAGAGATAGTGGATCCCCAAGAACAGCCTCTGCAGGCAAGGAGAATTTGTGGAGATCAACTTTAAAAACACACACACCCTCCAAAAAAAGCTCTAGTGTCAGGAGTCTGGCCTAAGTGCAAACACAGGACTAGTAGCTGGATACAGCAATCCGTGGTGGCGAACCTTTGGCACTCCAGATGTTATGGACTACAATTCCCATCAGCCCCTGTGGCAGAGGCTGATTGGAATTGTAGTGCATAACATCTGGAGTGCCAAAGGTTCGCCACCACAACCTGATAGATGAAGCACCATCTGGGGTTTGCTGTAGCTGTTCAGATTGCTGTAGCTGTTTGGATTGATCTAATTGATTGCTGTAGATTGCTTAGATTGATTGCTGTAGCTGTTTAGATTGATCAGTATTCCCCCCCAAAAAAGAACAGCACCCAAAAGATATGGGTTGCCAACGTCCAGGTTAGTCCTGGAGAACTTCTGCTATGACAACTGATCCCCAGACAATGGAGCCTGGAGAAAATGGCTCCATTGGTGAGTGACCTCTATGGCACTGTACCCTGCTGAGATCCCTCCCCAAATCCAGCCTTCCCCAGGCTCTACCCCCAAGATCTCCAGGTATTTCCCAACACAGAGCTAGGACCCCCGTGTGTGTGTGTGTGTGTGTGTGCGCGCGCACGTGCGTGCGTGCCATCAAGATGCTTTGGGCTCATGATGACCGTAGAACTCAATGTTCCTCAAATTTTCCTGTCATTAACAGCCTTGCTCAGGTTTTGCAAACTAAGGGCCAATCCATTTCATCTTGGGTCTTCCTCTTTTCCTGTTGACTTCAACTTTTCCCAGCATTATTGTTTTTTTCTTGTGACTTTTGTCTTCTCATAATGTGACCAAAGTATGCTGGACTCTGTATAAGTTCGTAATACAAGTCATGGGTTTAACAAAATGTGTTGCTAATATAGCAATACAAGCTGAATTGGCAATGAATTCTTTTGAAATGGGAGCCTGGTGCTCTACTTTTAAGCGCTGGGTAAGCCTGGTGCTAAATACACATCCCAACTTCTACATGCAGTGTCTTGGGAATTATAATTATAAGTCATTGTGGAAACAAATAGTAGGTGTAAGGGCCAATCTGCTAGTGTTCTCAATGAATACTACAAAACAACTTGAAAAAAGAAGAGCAGTGACTCAGATTTTTTTTTAAAGCTTGATTTTATTACATCACAATAGTATGCACAATAGAGCACGAAGAGTTCACTCCACCTTCTTTTGGGTATTTTCACACAAAGTATTTTAACCTGCTAACCTTTCCCAAGTATAAGGGAGTTTGTATGATGACCCGATTTAATGCTCTGACATCACCTGAGTTGAAGGGCAGATTTAATAAAGTTCCATTTTCCAGCTGGATCTGCCCTTCTGGGTCAAGCAGCATAATAAGTCACATGTTTTCACTGTCCGTTATTGGAAGTTAAGAGACAGAGGCTGGTTGAGTTATTTGATAATGGAAAGAAGGGATTCACCCTTCCTGACAATTTTTTAATAACAAAAAACACAGAGATAATAAAAATTGCAGAATTTATACAGAGATTGGGTGCCTGTTTTACAGGACAAGGGGAATGTATTATTAACTATTTTGGCTGTTGTGCATTACTGTTGTGCAGTTTAAGACCTATTGCCATTAGAGCAGAATAATTTTAGCATCTAGGGACAGCTCAGGCTTGATGTGATCTAGAATCCACTTATTTGTCTTTGGGGCAGACGACAGTCTGTGTAAAACTCTCCTCCAACACCACATTGCAAAGGACTCTGCTTCCTTCCTGTCAGCTTTCTTCATTGCCCAACTTTCACACTGTGCAAAAGTGCAATTTGAGAGAACAGACAACCAAACCAGTGTCAAGCAATGCAGGACAACCTGTCCATTAGGTGCACCTAGCGCAGGGGTGGCCAACTCCAGATGTTCATGGACTACAATTCCCATCAGCCCCTACCAGCATGGCCAATTGGCCATGCTGGCGAAAACTGATAGAAAGTAACACAGTCCTCAGGCTATCTCTAGCACTCATAGGTTGGCCACCCCTGGCCTAGAGATTGCCAGAGGTGAAGGGGAACAAACCAGCCCTCAGTTCTTTCTCCCCCATAGCCCACTTACCTGAGACAAGCAGCAGCCCTGAGAAAGCCTCAGTGGGCCCTCTTCCTCTTTTTAGCTCCATAGTGGGCAGACACTTTCTGTCATGATGGGCAGGAAGCTAGACAGAGACTTTCTACCTCCACATGGTGCAGAGGGGGGTAGGGCAAGGAGGATAGACAGGGGTTCCCTGCCTCCCCACAGCAGGGAGGGAACAGCCGTGATTCCCAGAAATGCATAGAAGAGTCCAGTTTTTGCCAACTGAAACAGCTCCCTGTACTGTTACATATGGTTTTGTGTGGAGGGTGAAGGGAGATTTCTCCTTTTAAAATGTCTTCCCCCCCCACCCCCATTAAAATGTTCCTAATGCCACAAGAATCCTTGTTTCAGACACGAAAACTGAAAAGGGATGATCTCCTGTACAGAGTGCCCTGAATTAAAATGCTTGAGAATTTCTAAACAGAAATGATTGGATGATTAGGACCCTTTCAGTTCCTTGGTTGATAGTTCTGGTTTGTTTGTTTTTTTGCTTCAAATTTAGGTTTTAATAGTTCAACCGATTGATTTGGTGCCTCAGAATATATCCCGTTCTATCTGTGGAACTTTCTTGGCATAAGATGCCTACCCTCCCATGATAATCAGAAATCGTCATGTTTGGCAAACTTATATTGACCTAAACTTTCTGGGTGAGACCGCAATTTTTGGAGAATTATCTTGCCTACTGTAGGTCAACAAGAACTCTGTTAGATAGATTAAGCTGGGAGAGACTGGCTTAAGGATCACTCAGTTTTCTTCATTGGCCGAATAGGGATTTGAACCAGATCCAGTCTGACACCAACATTAGACAAAATTTTGGGTCTCTATATTGAGCCTGTAATATAATGGTTAGATAGTCAGGACCTGGATCCTTTCTCAGCCATGAAGCTCACTGGATAACCTTGGGCCAGTCTCTCTTGGGTTAATGGACCACACAGGGTAGTTGTGTGGAAAACAACATGGGTGGGGAGCCAGATATGACACCCCCAAACTCCTTATATGGAGAGCCAGCATGGTGTAGTGGTTGAGAGCACGTGTACTCTAATCTGGAGAACCAGGTTTGATTCCCCACTCTGCCACTTGAGCTGTGGAGGCTTATCTGGTGGACCAGATTAGCTTGTGCACTCCAACACCTGCCAGCTGGGTGACCTTGGGCTAGTCACAGTTCTTTGGAGCTCTCTCAGCCCCACCCACCTCACAGGTAGGGGGGAAGGGAAAAGAGATTGTAAACCCCTTTGAGCCTCCTTACAGGAGAGAAAGGGGGGGATATAAATCCAAACTCTTCTTCTTCTTCCTACAGGAAGGGTGAGATAAAAACAGAGAAATAGTATATGGACAATAGGAAAATGGTGTGCACAGGATGTACATCTGACTTTCCCTTCAAAAAGTTGAGTTTGGATCTATAATAAATCTTTGTGATACAACAGGTTTCTTTTCTTTCCTTTTGTTGGGTGGGGGTGGGGGTATTGTGGAGGCTGCAAAGTGGCATGGCTTTTGTTTTGAATTGGTCTTCAGTCCCGGCTAGCTCAGATGTTTCCGCAGCGCTCTTTGTGATTTAGCAGCCTTTTATAAGTATTAGACAACCACTTCCTTCATTTCTCTTCACAGCTGCATCTGCATGCAGGGCACACAGCTCTTGCTAAATCCAATTCACAGGCACTGCAGGCAGCCAAGCGTTCATTCGATGTCGTATGTAAAGGGATGTCTTGCACATGCCTGAGGTGGGGATTTTTTTCAGGGGGAAGGGGGATTAATGCACTCAGCATTTTTGTATCTGATATCCCAAATGCCCAGGCAGTTAATCTTATTTCTTTCTACCAATCTGCACGGTTGCTTTGTCCTCCTACCATGACGAGTGTAAAGTGAACAAAAGCACAGGATCTGGCAGAATGTTGCTGTCTCTGGCTGGCTGGAAGATAATCTGAATACATAGAAGTTGAGAATCTTTGTTGTATACTACCAGTAGGATTGGTCTTTATGGAATGTGTAGTGCAAAGTCAAAAGCATACCCTGCTACATTTGCCGTCTTCTCATCCCCTAGGGTCCTTGGTGTGGTTTTACTTCTGATCTTGCAAGCTGGGAAACAGGCATCAGTGCAGCAGAGTTCCAGCTTAATTTGGGGCTAAAATCCAGACCCATCTGTTTTTGTGCAGGTATAACACAAATCACTTCTGCCTGGGCTGTCCCTACTGTCATGCCAGAGGCTCAGGACGCAAGTCAGGGTAGACTCCCATACCGTTCAATGCTTCAAACATTCTTCTGAGCCAAATAAACGTTTTTTTTCTGTTCAAGGGGCTATCTTTCCTGTCTCACCCCGTTGTCAGTGTAGTTCAGACTGTGAGGAAGTGAGTCTTCTATTTCTGCTTTGCAGAAGTAGAAAAGAGCAAGAGTCCAGTAGCATCTTAAAGATTAACCAAACTTCAGGGCAGCTTTTGTGAGTCACAGCTCACTTCTTCAGATATGTGCTTGTTTCTGCTTTTTTAACTTCCTCCAGCTGGTTCTGTCTTAAATCAGGACATAGCTTGGAAAACGGATCCTCTTTTAGATACCATTTTTTCAAGTCATTACCCAGCCTGCTGGATATCCCCTTCCACAAAAGAGTTATTGAAGGTCAGGTAACTAAAGACTGAAGGATAAAATGGCATCGGGGGAGAATTTTATTTATCAGCTTCATTTACATCCCAATTTTCTCTCCAGAGGAAACTCAAAGTGGCTTACAATAGTCTCCTCTCTTCCATTTCATGCTCGCAACAACCCGGTGAGCAGAGGCGTAGCTGAGGAAAGCTGCGCCCGGGACGGCCTCCGACATTGGGCAGTGGGGAAATGGTGGCTGCAGCCTGCCTGGCACCGCCACCTCCCGCAGCACCTGGGACAAACCTCCCCAGATGTCCCCGTTGGCACTACGCTTCTGCCTGTGAGGCAGTTAGCTGAGAGTGCATGAGTGGCCCAAGGCCACCCAGCAAGCTTTCACAGCACAGTGGAGATTTGAACCTGGATTTCCCAGCTCCTAGCCTGACACTCTAACTATGCAAGGCACTGAAGAAGAAAAGTGGGTTACAAATATCTGAAATGAAACAAATCTATCCTTGTATTGTCGAAGGCTTTCCTGGCCGGATTCAACTGGTTTTAGTGGGTTTTCCGGACTGTGTGGATCTACCAGACGACGGCCACACAGCCCGGAAAGCCCACCACAACCAAGTGTATCCTTGTCCACCCTAAATGAACTGTGCAATAAACAAAATGAGCTGCACAACAACTTAGATGGAAGGATTTACACTCCACGCAAGCATAATTTCCACAGCAATACAGCATCTTTTGTTTGGAGCAATCCAAAGAAGATAGACGCACCAACAACTTTGCAGAAGGAGGCACTGGTGACTGTGTTTAAGAACAACAACTTGTATGTTGTTCAGACTTGATATACCTGATGCTGTAGTCTTAAGCGCATTTACTAGGGAGTTAACATCACTATAGTTACTCTTATGCCTTCTGCGTCTACATTATTATAATTATTATAATTATTGTTAAATTGACTATAGACCTTTGCAATAAGACTTACCAGTAACAGCTGTAGAACTACACTATGTAATCTACAAAGGACTCTCTGGCTTTTCACTGGAGCAGTGAAATCAGACCAATGGTGCCCTCAAGTGGAGAAAACCAGATTCAGACACAGCTAAAATTTCTGAAGGTTGCAAAGAAAGTTGGGCTAATGTAATGCAGCAAATTTAACAAACATTTGGCCTTTTAAGGTGCCACTGAACTTGGTATCCCACAATACAGCCTTCATTGGGCAGTTGGTCTGAGACAGAAGCAACTCTCACACAAAAGACCTGTAAAATAACTAACTACAATCAATGTCAAATATTCTAATAGCTAAAAACACCCTAAGTGTGCAGAAAAATCTCTAACCTAAAAACAAAACAAAACATTGAGGTGGTAAAAAAACACCCAAATGATAAAAGGAGTCCCTGTAGCTTTAAGAAACAGAAGTTCTCAGTGGTCATTGCTGGGCAACCATAGCATTCTAGGCTTGATTCTGTCAGTAAAAGAGGGTTGGAGGAGCAACACCCTTTCCAGGCTGTTTTGGCCTTTGAGGGAAGACTTACAGGAAGTGGGTCTGGCAGCATCCACTGGGTGCCTTGATACCAGCCTACTTGCATGAGTCACCTAGGCTTGGCAGCTTCCCACTGTTCGACATTCTATGAAAGCTAGTGTGGTGTAGTGGTGCAGTAGACTGTACTCTGTATGTCAGAGTACAGTCTGGAAGACCCAGGTTCAAATCACCAGTCTGCCATGAAAGATGGTTAGCTGATATTGGGTCAGTCATATACATTCACCTACCCTACACCTCACAGGGTTGTTGCGAGAATAACAACTAGAAGAGAAGAATGACGTAAGCTGCTTTGGTCCCCACTATGGAGAAAGATGGGATTTAAATGAAGTAAACAAATACTAAATATAGCTGATGATGGGAAGTTGATGAAAGGAAGGTTGGTGATTGGCTAAGAAGAAGAGTATGGGACAGGGATAAGGGAAACACATGGGGGAGGGGGAGAGGGTACAGGGTAAAGTGATGTGTTCCCAGCAGTTCCTTGAGGGTTCTCTTTCATGCAACTGGGTTTGACCAGTAGTGGGATTCAAACATTTTAACAACAGGTTCCGAAGGTGGTGGGATTAAAATAATTACTGTTAAAAAGTATTAAAAATATTTTAATATCACTTTTTATTTTAAGTATTAAAATATTAATACTTAATAAAAACATTTTAAGTATTTAAAAAGTGATATTTTAAATTTTAACAACAGGTTCTATAGAACCTTCGGAACCTCCTGAATCCCACCTCTGGGTTTGACCCAGTCACTAGCTCCACACAACTGGGCCATAGTTTTCCCAGGCAGAGGCTACTGGAGGTGGGAGCTGAAATCAAAGAAGCAGGTAGGTTGGCTGTTGGGTGAAAAGGAGAGATGGAAGTGGGAATATTCATGCTGAATATTGACTAGATTTAACAGTATGTGGTTCAGAATTGTAAAAGGATACTTGTAGAAGTGCTCAGCATTTCATACTGTAGTAGCTGCTACTTCTCTGCCTGCATTTGGTCATTTCCCACATCTTGCTATATCACTTCTTAGTTGTTGCTTGGTATTAAACGAAGCCTGACAGGCATATCTCTGGAAAGTCAAAAAGGTTAATTGCAAGAAGTGGTGGCTGTCAGGACAGGTTATGTCCAAGTTGAGAGCATTTGTTTATGAGCATCACAAGATCTTTGCTAATTTTTTTTCTGCATAACCAAAACCCCATTCTAATCTCAGTTAGAGTTGCCAGCTCCAGGTTGGGAAATACCTGATGATTTGGGGGGCAGGTTGGGGGGGGGCTTCAGTGGGGTATCATGCCAGAGTCCACCTTCTAAAGCAGACCCCCCCCTCAGGTGAACTGATCTCTGTGGTCTGGAGATCAGTTATAATCATAGAGTTGGAAGAGACTTCAAGGGCCACCAAGTCCACCCCCCTGCAATGCAGGAACACATAATCAAAGCACTCCTGGCAGACGGCCATCCAGCCTCTGTTTAAAAGCCTCCAAAGAAGGAGACTCCACCACAGAGGCGTAGCTATAAGGGGCCGGTGGGGTGTGTGTGTGCACCATGCACTGGAAGCTCTCTGGTGAGGGTGGAAAATCACCCCCTCTCCCCACTTATCTTAGTTTAAAAGCAGCCTTTAAAAGCAGCCTGGTAGGAACTGCACTTCCCAGGAGACCTTGCAAGCCCCACTCTCTGCAGGAGTTGGGGTTCGCAAGGTCTCCTGGGAAGTGTAGTTCCCACCAGGCTGTTTTTAAACTAAGGTAAGTGCAGGGGGGGGGGGCGATTTTCCACTGTCGAACAGCCCTCACTGTCAAGAAGTTTTTCCTGATGTTTAGATGGAATCTCTTTTCCTTCACTTTGAACCCATTACTGCTGATCCTAGTCTCTGGAGCTGCAGAAAACAAGCTTGCTCCCTCACCAACAATCCCAGGACATCTCCAGCCACCCCTGGGAGGTTGGCAACTCTAATCTCAGTACTTGTGAACAAAAATCAAGGCCTTCTCTAGAAGTTCAAATACAGCTTCCATGAACTACATACTGCAATTGTGTGATTCAGAAGAAGATTTGTATCTGTTTTGCTTTGCTGAACTTGTCTGAGGGAAAATTCGCTTTGGAAACAATGCTATCCACATCCTTGAATGGGCCAGAAATGTTATCTGCTTTGTTTTTCTTTAGGATTAAAAATGTTTATTAATGCTTCAAAATCTTTCCAACACCAAGCACAAAGAAAACATTCACCAAATTACAAAGTACTTACTCCATAAGGGCTCCCAGTTTCTTTTGCACCAAATATTAACTCTAAAAGCAATTTTTCAGCACTTGGTCATTAACCACTTGGATAAAATTGGATCTTTAGTACCATTACTGATAAAACTCTCTTCTCTATTGGTTCTTATTTTAAGATTCCTTAATCTTCAACACTGCTAGCCTACATTATACCTTCTCTGCACCCTTCACACACTTCCTCCAAGGTGCTTAAGGCAGCCTATAAGTTTCCCATCCCCCATGCCACTTTGTCCTTCCAGCTTTGGGAATCAGGTCAAGCCAAAAGATAATGAGTGGTGCCAGGTTACTCACTTTCACATCTGATCTGGCCAAGGTTACAAGCACAACAATGAACTGCAGCCAAGGTTACAAGCAGCCAGATAGGCAACCTGGAACACCATGCAAAAACTGGGGACTGAGAAAGGATACAGTGTGTGGGCAGGGCTGATACAGTGCGTTTCAGGGACGTATCTGCCAGAGGGACATGGGGTATCCCATGTCCCCAGGTGCACGCCATCTAATCACATGGGGAGACGCTGGGCCCAGGCTGGCTCGCCGACTCCAGGCAGTAGACCTGGAATCTGGCTCTGGCTCCAAGCAGTAGACCTGGACGCCGGCTCCAAGTGGTAGACCTGATCGCCTTGCTGGCTCTGGCTGGTAGACCTGGTTGTCGGGGTGGGGGTGGGGGGTGGGGGGTGGGGAGAGGAGCGCAGAAAATTCAAATTTTGCCACAGGCTCCATTTTCCCCTAGATACGCCTCTGGCGTGTTTACACCCCAAAACAAAAATGCACCCTTGGTTTCCCCCTGTTACCACCAGCCAGGTCCAAGCAGCCATGGTTTGGACCCAGCTTACAGCAAGGTGAGTCCAGAAGGCAAAGTCAGTTCCTCCCTACACTACAGACAGCTGGAAGAGAGCAAAACCTTGGATTGGTGTTCTTCTCATTATACTGACTTTCGGGGAGGGGGGGAGCAAGACTTGGGCCCCTTCTGCATGGTACAGGGAGAGTGGGTTGCAAATGGGATAAAGTAATCCACTCTCCTGTTTTTCCATTTGCATGCCTCCATGCAGGCAGTGACCTGAGCCCACGGAAACAATGCCGGTTGCTGTCGCACCTTCGAACGAAGGCACAGGTTTTTGTTTGCTCCTTGCCTCTCGCTGCATAGCTGCGCAAGCAGGCTGGCATGGACCCTCACAGTCATGCTGCCATCCCTGAGACCCCACATGGCTACACAGCTGTGAGGTGGGGTCCTTTAAAAAATGGGAAGCATGACCAATTAAAGCGCTTCCTGGGGCAGCCGTTCGCTTACAGATAGCACGATTTTCGAATAATCCATTTTGGAGGGGGGGCGGGAACAGCACAGGGCAGCCTTGCTTTAGGGGCAGGAGCTGTGCAAATTCCCAACCACCACCACCACTGGGTTTTTTCTGTCCCCAGCCCAGGTTTATTGGCCCATGCAGAAGGGGCCATGGTCTGCACATGATAATCACATTGCCAGTTGCTCAGGGAGCTCACTGCTATCCAGCTGGAGGAATTGATGACTAGTACTAGTCAACCAAAACTGAGCAGAAAATAAAGCCCCAGGCTTGTGGCCAAAATGATGAGTGCAATTCCATGCAGAGGGACTCCCATTAGTTTCAACAGATTTCAATAGGAGTTGCTCTATATAGGATTACTCTGCTAATCCAGTCAGAAGCCGCTCACTGATTAAGGCTTGGTTTGAGGATCCTCAGGGCTGACATGAGCACACTTTTGGCAGATTGTAACTAGTTTAAAAGTATTGGTCCAAATTAGGCAAGATTGTACTGTTAACTGTCAGTGTTTCATGGCATCTTAAAAGCTGACAATCTTTTATTCTGGTTTAGGTGATCATGGCCCTGATCTGGATAGGTAATCTCATTGGATCTTGTAAGCTAAGAAGAAGAAGAAGAGTTTGGATTTATACCCAGTGGCGTTCCTGCCTAGGGACAGGGGGTACCCTTTGTCCCCGGGCGCCCCCATTTGGTCACGTGGGGGGGGCGCCAACATTTCAGGGTCATTTGTGTGATTTTTAATTTTTAAAGTGTTTTTTCACGTTCCGGCCTGCAGGGGGCGCGTTTTTTAAGGCTAGCGGCACCAAGATTTCAGGGTACCATCCAGAGACTATCCTGATGATGCCACCCAAATTTGGTGATGTTTGGTTCAGGGGCAGCAAAGGTTATGGACCCCCAAAGGGGGTGCCCCCCATCCCTCAAATTGTTTTCAATGGGAGCTAACAGGAGATGGGGGTTACCCATTTGAGGAACCATAACTTTGGTCCCCTGAACATATCTTCTAAACTTGGGTGGCAACATCATAAGAATAGATTAACATATGATACTCTGAAAATTTGGTGTCACCTAGCTTTAAAAATACATCCCTTCCAAGGCATCCCAAAGAGGGTACTTGCCCAAGATTCTTTGTTTTTGCAGTTGATTTTGCTCCATTGTAGCCATATTAGGGGAATTTCACAGAGGGTGTGTAAGGCAGGCTGCACATTTTTTTTTTGAAGATAGAGGCCACCAGACTTTCAGGGTGGCTCCAGGAGGGCTACTCCTGGTAATAGCATCCAGGTTTGTAGACCGCTTTGCTTCTGGGGGTTCAATTTTATGGGGCCTCAAAAGGGGCTTATTTTGTTTCCCAGCTCCTGTACATGGAAACAGCCTGTGGGCTGAGGTTCTCCTCAGAACTCTCTCCAGCTCCCCCCTCCCAGAAGCAAAGCTCACCAAGCTTGGGTTGCTAATACTCCAAGACCTCTTGGAGGCCACCTTGAGAAGTCTGGCGCCTCTATCTTCAAAATGATGTGCAGCTTGCCTCAGAAATTCCCCATGTAGCTACAATGGAGCAAAGTCACTGCAAAACTCTAAAGAATCTTAGGCAATTTCTTGGGAGTTGCCTGGAAGGAATGTATTTTTTAAAAGCTAGTGACACCAAATTTTCCAGGGGTATCATCTGATAACTATTCTTATGATGCCAGCCATAAGTTTGGTGAAGTTAAGTTCATGGGGACCAAAGTTATGGTTCCTGCGGATAGTGGGTTAGCCCCCATCTCAGGTTAGTTCCCATTGAAAACAATGGGAATGGGGGCATTCCATTTGGGCATCCAATGCCACTGAACCCAGACTATCGCCAACAGAGCTGGTATCATCAGGGACAGTCTCTGGATGATGCCAGATCATGGTGCCATGGCTTTCCTCACTGCGCTGAGGCAAAAAACACCAAAAATACCCCCCAAAACCCAAATACCTTGCATTAGCATTTGTTCATATTTGGGCAGGAAATAATGGTGGACAATTTTTTGTTGAATGTGCCCCAAATTTGCCCAGATTCCAGCCAAATCTGCACTATTTGTTTCATCTGAATCTTTTAATCCTCAAAAAAAATTGATGCTGTTTCAGGGTGGTGGACAATCCACCCCCAAGCAGCATCACTTTCGAATTTTGTTTTAACCGGGGTCCCCAGATTCTCTCCCTTTAAGATGGATTTAAGAGAAGAATCTAGAGCTCCCTAGTTTAAACACTATTGAAAGTGATGCTGTTTGGGGGGTGGATTCCACTGAAGGTGTTTTGTGAGGGAGATGATGCTGACATTTGTTTGGTAAAATGTTTTTGCTGGGGGGTGATTTGTGAGAGATTTACATGCTTAGTACCCGCTGGCACTGGCTTGGAGTTGTTTTCAGGGCTAACAACCTCACTTCATAGGGTTGTTGTGATTAGGAAATTAGGAAAACAGTTGGTGGGAGAGAGGCTATGTATGTTTTGATAGGGAGTGGGAGGTGTTTTGTGAGCTGGGTACAAAAATCGTTTGTTTGGTCATGGTGGGGAGAGGGGTGGCCATATGCATCCAGCGCCAAACTCAGGATTTTGTCCCAGTAAAGCAGGTTTTGCCCTCGATGCAGCCCCTGTTTATACCCCCCCCTTTCTCTCCTGTAGGAGACTCAAAGGGGCTTACAATCTCCTTGCCCTTCCCCCCTCACAACAAACACCCTGTGAGGTGGGTGGGGCTGAGAGAGCTCAGAGAAGCTGTGACTAGCCCAAGGTCACCCAGCTGGCATGTGTGGGAGTGTACAGGCTAATCTGAATTCCCCAGATAAGCCTCCACAGCTCAGGCGGCAGAGCGGAGAATCAAACCCGGTTCCTCCAGATTAAATACACGAGCTCTTAACCTCCTATGCCACTGCTGCTCCCCTGCTATGCCACTGCTGCTCCCCTGGTTAGCATTTGGCTGGAAGACGTCTCAGGAATATCAGGGTCATGATGCAGAGGCAGGCGTGAACTCTAAAGTCTCTTGCCTTGAAAATCCTAAGCAGTTGCTGAAGTCAACTGTGACGTGAGGGTCCTTTTCACCACCAGGTTACCAGGGAAGGACAATGCAGTGGATCCTCACAAGCAGACCAGTTATGTAGAAAGTCTGAAAAAAACCCCAGTGAACAGGGTCAAGGGCCTGTGAAATCCAGAGAGTACCGGGTGAAATGTAATTATGTAAAATACACAAACTTGAGCAAGAAAAATTCATTCACTAGTTCCGCTACACTTGTTCACACCCATAAAGGGTGGGAAATCTCAGGTTTTCCTAAATTAACTCTTACAGTGAATTAGGAACACAAGTCTGTATTCAGTCCCAGGGAATGCGTGGATTGGATTATGTATTGTTCACACTGTGTTTCACTTTGCAGTGGTGATTTGGGGTTGCTTTCCGCAGCTTTCCGCAGCTTCTCATTTCTCAACCCTCCCACATTTCCTGCCCCCACTTCCATAGCTTTCTCCCTGATTTCGCCCCTACCCCTTCTCCCGCAAAATCCTAGGTTATCTCAGTTTTCCCCCATGTATAAGTCTCTGTGTCAATGTAAGAATAACTTCATGAATCTGACAAAAGTTATTCTACAATAAATCCGTTAATCTTTAAAGTGGAGTTTAAAACAATCTGAAAATTAATACATGTTGTCCAGGGACGGGCTACCTCCCAGCAGCTAACAGCCTGTTCACACCTCTGCTTGTCACAGACACTGTCCAGGGACTCTGGAGCACCCCACAACCGGCAGGACCTCCAGGAAGCCAAAAGCTGGGGAAAACTGTAGAGCAGGGGTAGGGAACCTGCGGCTCTCCAGATGTTCAAGAACTACAATTCCCATCAGCCCCTACCAGCATGGCCAAGCTGGCAGACATTGAGAAGTTCTGGATTCACTGGAGAGCCATCTGGGAGAGCTCCTGGAGACCCTGCCTGTAGTAGAGAAAAAAAAAATGGCAGGTGAGGGGTCTCAGTAGCAACAGCAAGCCTCAGAGATTCCAGGGGAAAGGGAAGAGATAGAACAGCCCTAGCCAAGATGCAATCAACAGTCCTCTGCAGCCTTAGAGAGTGAGGTGAGCCAGGCCAACCCCAACCAGGCTTCAGTCAAGGAGGAAGGCCAGGAAAGCTGAAGAGCCAGTTGGCAGGGCACAACAGACAGGTCGCTGGCTACTAGAAGGCTGGAGCAGGGAGTTCCCAGGTGGTAGGGAGCCTCCTGAGAGGGATAAAAAGGAAGCAGGGAAAGAGGGAGAAGGTTGGTGTGATGCAGGGGCTGAAGCTTGTGGGAGTGCTGTTAGCTGCCTGACAAAAGTAAAGAGCTTATGAACAGATGGCAGTGTCAGTTTCTTGTTTGATCTAAAAAAGTAGCCAAGCTCTTATGAGGTCAAAATGGCCTAAACTGCACGAGTGGCTGGCAGAAGGGGACACTCACACATGTGTATATCTGTCCCCTAACCTGTCTCATTGCCAAATTATTATTGTTTCAATATCATGTTAAAGTTTGACATTACAGTCCTGGTTTCCCTTTACACCAGCTTTATGATGGCCAGTGTATTCCTCCATTGCAGAAGCAGAACTGAAGGTTGTATCGTCACAATTATTTATTTATATAGTTTGTTGAAATAACCTTCTTTTCTCCCCTACTGAGGATTCAGGCTTACAACATTCTCCCCTCCTCCATGTTACAATCCAGTATGGTAGATTAGCCTGGGTGATCTAAGACGTAAACAGTAGGTCAATTCTATCATCTGTTTAGGATGAAGTCTGAGGCTTGTAAAAGCGTGCAAAAGTTTGAACCAAAATCTACCACTTCCCCCCACCCCCAACTTGCTTCATCTCGCTACTAGTCCTCAATAGAGAGACTTCTCTCAGTGCATCAAACTGAATGAGGGGCATTTGCAGCAGTGCAAATCCTAACCCGCAATAGTAAAGTCTGCGCATTCTTCTGCCCCCGCGTGACGGCAACTTCGGAACGCAAAGACTGGGACTGTGGACCAGCTAGCCTCGCCCCCCATCCTTCCCATCAATGAGACAAGCCCCGCCCCTTATCCCTACCTCCCACCAAGCACCCAAGCTCCGCCCCAATCCTCCCTTCTACCAAGGAACCAAGCCCCGCCCTTATGCCTCTGTCCCTCCCACTAAACACCCAAGCACCGCCCCTTAGCGTCACTTGCTCTCACCGGGCGAGAATCGTTCGATAAGGTAGCCTCGAGAAACAGAGGGGGGTCACGTGACGGTTCCAATATGGCGGCGCCGTGTCGCCGTCCACTCCCTCAGAGGGAGTCGCGTCTCTTCCGGATCGTGGAGCCCGGCTGCGGCCGGAGTCTTTGAAGGCCGTTTCCCGCCCGTCGGCGGACCGGCACCTGGCTCGACGACCCGTCCCGGCCATGCAGCCACAGCAGCAGCAGCCCTCGGCCCGCGAGCAGGACACCCGCACCAAAAGCATGTTCGTGTCGCGGGCCTTGGAGAAGATCCTCTCCGAAAAGGAGGCGAAGCGGCCCCCGCACGGACAGCTGCGGAGAGCCTGCCAAGTGGCGCTGGGTAAGTGCGAATAGCGCTCACTCAGGCAAGGCCCCTCCGGGGGAGCCCGTCAAATGCCGCCACCACTCGCCGCCCCCTTTCCTTCCTACCCCTGGCCCGAAACCGCCCCTCTTGGAGCGAGGCCGCTGAGGAGGACCTGTCAACGGTCACTTCCCTCAGAGTAAGAGCAGATTTGCCCTAGCAGGTGCGGGGGACCAGCTAGGTATCCCCTTAAAACTCGGGATCGAGCCTGCATTTGCTCTCCTGAAGCAAGAACCTTTCACACTGACCTGTGTGCTTTTAAATACATGTTTTCCTTTAGTTTCCCAGTTACATATAATAAGAATTCAAGTGGCACCCTAAACTCTATCAGAATTATTCTTGCTATAATAACATAGCTGGTGCATTGGAAGGGGGATTTGGCTGGGGCTGCTGGCATAGCTGTACAATCAGATTATCTGAAAGTTTCAACCTGATCCTAAGCATGTTTGCTGGAAGGATCAGTTCTGCTGAGTCCAATCCCACGTGGTGCAATAGGATCTCTGACTTGACCGAAGCACATTGGCAGCATAACCCAACATAATTGAATGAAGCATCCCTAGGATTCAGGACTCTTTCCCACTGTTCTCCTTTGGTAAGGAAATCGCTTGTAGTGTGTTCTTAACATCTTTTAGGCCTTGTGCTCTCAAAATTTCATAATCCCATGAACCATTTCTACAGTTAGTATAGTAGTCTTGGTGCTTGGAGAAGTCCTGTCAGTCCCCCCAGGCATTTTCTAATAGTATATGTACAGATTTCCTAGTTGCCAGATGAGTACAAGTTAATAAACAGCTGAGTGTACTTTATGATTGACTTGTCATCAGTTACTGCCCGGCAGATTTATCTGCCACGTTGGATCCTCCTCTGCTTATGAGCAGGTGATCTAACTACCTGTCTTCTGACAGGAAGTGTCTGACAGGTTCTTTGATCCGGGTTGCTTGTGAGGAGAAACAGGAAGGGTTCCTCCCCTTCCCCAAAAGGAAGGACAAGGTCCATTTTTCTTATCTGATAGTAGCAAGCAGTGCTGCCTTCTGCAGAGGGTTTGGGGCTAGAAGCAAACCTTGTTACACAGTCAGTAATAAAAAATGATTAGACTGGCTATAAGTGAAACATTTTTCTATAACTGAGAACTGTGCTGTCTGGTGAGGTTTTGATTAATCCAGTCCTATTTTCTGGAATGATTTGTGGCAAGCAGTCTTAATTGGTTTGTTTTAGAATGAAGTTTACTTTTATCATTAGCATCCTGAATGATAATTTCTTTAAGGATTAGTAGGATGAAAGAAATTACAACATTATTTCTTGGAATTAGCTGCTGGATGTGAGCATTAAGAAACTGCCACCGACACTATCACCAGTGTCTTTATTCACTTATTATGGCTCTACATTTTCTCCCGTAGAGGGATGAAAGGAAAATTTACAGACTTTCCAGTTAAAGTACATTAAGTGCCTTTACTAGCACTAAAAACTGACATTTTTATCACTTGCTGTTGAGAAATATTTTGTTTAAGGTAGGCCAAGTATTTAAATCACACCATTAACAAGTTTTTAACCAGTTAATTTGGACATTTGTGATGTGTTTTAAAGTGCCAGCTCAGCTATGACCATCTTGCTGGTTTCTGGCAGATCACTGTTGAATTTGCCATTTGTTCAAGTTCCCTACCCTGTATAATGGGAATTATTATGGCCTGATCCAAATAAATTTTGTAAGGATGAAGAGATTGCTATAAAGAATTCTGAGTGCTGAACTTTATCCATTCTTGTTTTACCATATGAAGAAATTGTTATTGTCTCAGTAATAAATCGTGGTATTTGTACAGGATATCAAGTGCTATATAAAGGATTAATAATAATAATACTATGCCTCAGGGGTGATGGACAGAAAAAGAGAACTGCATTTGTGCTTCCATGTTGTATCATGAATTAAGTCTCAGAGGCGGCCATCTGGTTTTACATGCAAAACGTCTCATGTTCATTCCCTGGCCTCTCTAGTTAAAAGGATCAGAGAGTATCAGACCCTGTACCTGACACTCAGCTGCTTCCAGCCAGAGTAAATATTACTGGCCTAGATAGACCAGTGGTCTGACTGTACAAGGCAGCCCCTTGTGTTCATATGTTTGAACAGTGGGAAGAGAAAAAGAAGGGATGTCAGTGTTGATAAAATGCATGTGTTAGGACAGTGTATTTGTATTATTAACCAGAGCATCCAAAGGGTTCCTTTCTAATGGGTATCTCCTGCCACCTGGAAGTTGTCACTGCGATAATGTACAGGGTAGAAAACAACAGCCAGGAGTCTTACTTACGAATGAATAATGCTTTAATCTGTAAGTACTGGATTGAAGCAAAGCATGGAATCCTGCTGATGAAGAGCTGGCATTTGATAGTTGACAGAAGAGGCATAGTGGCAGCCAAAGAAATAGCTAGCGACAGCCTAAGGTGGGAACAAGGCACTTAAATTGGATATATTGCAGCAGGAGAAGCTGGAAGAAAAACAGTTGAGCTTTTGAGAAGCATAAATGTGTGAGAGAAGCAATTTTTTAACATGACCTAACTGGTCTCTTAATTGTTCAAGCATATGGGGCTGATTTCCTGCCACAAGTATTTGCCATGTGATAAGTAAAAATATGTCTAAAAGTTTATTTGGATGGTTGCAAGTTATGATTTTGGACTCATGCAGCAATGAAAAAATGGTTGGTTGTGGGCAGTTGCCATGTGATGATAGAGAGTTGTTGAAGAAAATTGATTTTTAATGTCCTAAGTGTGTTTGTGTGTTAAATGCTGTCAGGTCACTTCTGTCTCATGGTGACCCTGTCTTCCAAAATGCAGATCTTGCAAACTGAGAGCTGTGGCTTCCTTGATCGAGTCAATCCATCTGCTGCCTTTGAATTTTCCTAGGATTATTGTCTTTTACAGTGACTCTTGTCTTCTCATAACAAAACCAAAGTATGATAGCCTCAGGAGTCATTTTATCTTCTATGGACAGTTCAGGCTTGGGTTGATCTAGAACCCACTTTGAAAGATGCTTTCACAAATCTAATTCAGGATTCAGTTTAACTTGCAAGCAGAACTTTGTAAAAAGCTGAAAGGTAACAATTTGTTTGCTGTGGAAGCCAGCAAGATGCTGGAGAAATTTGTTTGAATGCGTATACATAGTAATATATAAGCTGCTTGTGGATAAATGAGTGTCAAGATATTTGCTTATGGGACAGAAATTTCTAAGCAGACTTCAAGTATATGCTGCTTTCTTGCCTAGAGCAGCCTGGTTTTCTTTCCCTGTCCTCTGTCCTCTTTTATGTATTTTCTCAAACCAGCCACCTTTTAGAAGACCTTTTGCAGACCACTGAAGCCTTATATTTATTTCTATTTTACTATCATGCAACCTTTTTCCGACCCACACATAACATGCTCTGATTATCCTCTCTGTTAATTTTCTCATCCTTTTTTAAATTAAAAACATTTTGTATTGTCCTGGTCACGCTGTTGGCTGAAATTGTTCACTAAAGTTGATGTTTGCGCTCAGGCCCACAGCTGCATTGCCAGCTAAAACTGCCTGAAGACTTCCGACTTCTTGGAGATCCAGTTCCCACAATTTTGATTGTAACCAATCTATTTTGCACTACTGAACTTAATGAGAATAGTTGAGAGTCAGTGAAGCTTCTCAATTCCATTTACTGATCATGCTATACTGTGATAAAGAAATAACCCAGAAATGAGCAAATTTATGTATTCATGTTATTAGGTTATTTTAAACTAAATTTTGTTTAATGAGACTCTGAGTACTTCCATATTCTATAAAGTGAGAGGGTACAATAAGTTTATAAATGAACTGTGCTGATTACATTGAAGAATAGATTGTATGCTGATTATAGGTTGCTGTCTAACACCACTAGAACAACAAGATGGCGTACTTCCATTCTTGTCATGTGATCTCACATCAGCAGCACTCAATGCCATTTTGCATGTAGTCATGATATTCAGAAAAATTGTTCGCAAGCTTAATTTTGATCCAATCCCTGCCCCCTCTCTTTTGTGTGAATCTAGCTTTACTCGAAGACCATTTACAATGCAGTCCAATGCTTACTCCAGTTTGAGCCTAGCGATTTCATTAGGCTTGTGCTGGAGTAACTCTGCATAGGATTGCATCGCTAGTTTTCAGACATCTCATGTTTATTTCATTTGTGCTTTAAAAATTGTAAACGTAACTATGGGATATTTTACGATAGAAACAGTTCTTTAAAAGATAGAAAGCATGCTCTTGTCAATCTTGATGGCATACAAAAGGTGCCTTTTTCACATGCTTTTTCTTTATAGTTCTATAAAGCTTAATAGAATAGAAATATGATTTTGTTAAGACTGTGCCATAGTGTTGGTAAATAGGAATGGGGTGCAGCAGGCTTCTAAAATGACAGAACACATAAGAACAAGCCAGCTGGATCAGACCAGAGTCCATCTAGTACAGCTCTCTGCTACTCGCAGTGGCCCACCAGGTGCCATTGGGAGCTCACATGCAGGATGTGAAAGCAATGGCCTTCTGCGGCTGTTGCTCCCGAGCACCTGGACTGTTAAGGCATTGCAATCTCAAATCAAAGAGGATCAAGATTGGTAACCATAAATCGACTTCTCCATAAATCTGTCGAAGCCCCTTTTAAAGCTATCCAGGTTAGTGGCCATCACCACCTCCTGTGGCAGCATATTCCAAACACCAATCACATGTTGCGTGAAGAAGTGTTTCCTTTTATTAGTCCTAATTCTTCCCCCCAGCATTTTCAATGTCTGCCCCCTGGTTCTAGTATTGTGAGAAAGAGAGAAAAATTTCTCTCTGTCAACATTTTCTACCCCATGCATAATTTTATAGACTTCAATCATATCCCCCTCAGACATCTCCTCTCCAAACTAAAGA
This sequence comes from Sphaerodactylus townsendi, assembly GCF_021028975.2. NCBI lineage: Eukaryota > Metazoa > Chordata > Lepidosauria > Squamata > Sphaerodactylidae > Sphaerodactylus > Sphaerodactylus townsendi. The sequence continues at coordinate 113,340,343 of NC_059429.1, forward strand.
GTCCCAAACGCTGCAGCCTCTCCTCATAAGGAAGGTGCTCCAGTCCCTCAATCATCCTTGTTGCCCTTCTCTGCACTTTTTCTATCTCTTCAATATCCTTTTTGAGATGTGGTGACCAGAACTGAACACAGTACTCCAAGTGCGGTCGCACCACTGCTTTATATAAGGGTATAAACTAACATAGTTAACTTCTTAGCAGGTGTTGGTGGTGGCCTGAAAAAATGTACTCTTTGATCTTGTGGCTCTGGTTGAGATGCTTGACTTTTACAAAATTTCTTGTCTCAGGTGCTGCCATTCTGATGCCATTTTGTTCTGCCCCACGACAAATGACTAGTTATGGGTTAAGGCATTATTTAAAGCTGAGATTGCAAAATTGTATTATTTGCAGTTCTCCAGATACAGGGAAGAAAGGAAAGCTGTTTGGATCCTTCCTGAAGTCTCTTACAGTGCTATATCTTACATTTTGGGTGTTCTTAAAGACTTGAGTGTTCCAACTGAAGTTTGTTGCTGTTTTGACCCCCCCCCCCCCAAATTGTATCACAACTACTTACAGAAACTCTTCGAAATTCCACAGGCAGTGACCCAGGTGGACTCGGAAGGGGATGCAGGAGGGCATAAATAGAACCCCAGAAATACCATATCAGTAAATAGAACCTCAAAGATACTACGTTCACTTGAAACTAGTTAATTTATGTCTTTGTTGCTGTTGTGTATGTTTGTGCAGATTAGGAAGCAGACTTCACAGTTTCTAGGCAGTAAATAGAAAAATGCAATTAAATGGAATTTTTTGAATCTTAACATAAAACATGTTTGCATCAAACTGAACAACTGCTTCTTAATGAAAGCAAAATACCCAATTCCTTATAGGAATGGGAAATGTTACAATTATTGCAAAGAACTTGCTTTGGGCTGCCTCTCAGTTTGTCAGTCAGTGGTTTCTACTTCAGCATTAATTTTCTGGAAAAGCATTTTGCTATGATTTATCATCCACTGAACTCTATGTGTTTGTTGATATTTGACAACTAACAGGCCTATTATCCTGACCTACTAGGTGTTAGCCTGTTGCAGACTATCCTAGTCTTCAACACATCAGTGGTACTGTTTTCTTATTCCACTCCAGTTCTTTCACAACAATTAAAAAATAGAATTAGAAAATAGACTTACAGCTTTAAAAGCCCTAACACCAACATACTGGATTACTGGATAACAATTCGAACATACCAACATGCTGGATTACTGGATAACAATTCGAAGCAGCCACACTAAAATTGTAAAGCAGATTGCCTCTAAGTAGTTCTTTGCTGGAGAAGCATTTGATTTTAAGCTTCTAAAGATGCAAAGACAGAAGCAGGAGTTGACCAGTGAGTCTTGTACATAGAAAGCAGGTCACAGAGAATTGGCTGTTCCCACATTTTCCTGCTTCCCCATTTTTTCCTAACAAAAACCAGTCCCTCCCTCCCTCCCTCATACTCCCACACTTTTCAGGATAGATCCTGAAAAGGGAAGCCATGATAAACATTTATACTCTTACCTACTCATTGAAGGTGGTTGACTATCATATTTTTTATCATGCCCTTCTTCTAAGAAGATCAGTGCATAGGGTTGCCAGTTCCAGGCTGGGAAATACTTGAAGATTTTGGGGTGGACCCTGAAGAGGGCAGGATTTGGGGTGGGTGGGGAGGGATTTCACTGGGGAATAATGCCACAGAGTCCACCTTCCAAAGCAGGTGAACTGGCCTCTGTCACCTGGAGATCAGTTGAAATAATGGGAGATTTCCAGCCAGTAGAGATCTTAGCATAATACGCGAAGAATATGTCTACATTGCCCTAGCCAGAATTTCTTTGTTTAGCCACATGGAGAATACTGGTGATATTAAACATCCTTGGCTGTTGAAGCCAACATTTGCACAGGAAGTCTTATGCAATGCCTTCTCCATTCTGTCTGATGCCGTTTTTCCTCTGTGGGCATTATCCGTTGGTTAAGCTATCAGCTTAGTTGAGTCCTGGCTTAAGTGTTAAAAAGCGTTATATTTCTTAAGTGCAGGTGATATTATCTCCCAGAGGGTGCAGAAGTTCAGTGCAACATGGCAGATATGGCTAAAGTGACTTGTGTTCGATGAACTGCCACAGAGAACTGCAATCAGAAAACTGAATCCCCTGCATTCTTCTCTTCCGTTTCAATCACATAAAGATTATTCCCAAAGTTGTGTGGGCCATTTGAATTAATAGCCATGTCAGGGAAAGTGCATACACAAAGGAAGGAAAATGTGGATCTGCTCCTTCCTTTCTCTCCCTGCCATCACAGAGTTCCCCTATCTTGATCAAATGATGCCACCCGTGGCTCCATTTCATTAAAAACATATTGAGAGATTCATTCTACTCCGTTTGCTTAGAATTGTAATAGGATAAAGTTTAAAAACTACCAATACTTGTTTTCTAGTTGTGCAACAAACACAGGTATTCTGGGCTTCCTAAGACAAGGCCCATATGATTTTTTGTGTTGATTCATATGCTTTTTAGGGATTGGTTCATTCTGGATAGGTTGTCATAGTTTCCAGGAAGAATTATTTCTGCCATACAGGTTTGTGTCTTGTTTGTCTTTGGCTATGATGTCGTTATCTGTACTCGGTTGAGTTGGGCAGTTTGCATAGCATAATGTTCCTCTACCTGGATTTGTAGCACACACATCATGAACCAGATAATCTTGTAGGCTGATTGCTACCAGTTGGTTCTTCCTGTTGAAGATGTGCAAGCACTGAGAGAATCTTGTATGACATTTTGAGAAATTAGTCATGAAAACTGTGCATTAGCTATTGAGAGTTATTAATGAGTAGCTGTTAAGCAGGCTTAAAAGTCTGTTGCTTCCTCTCCTGTATTTGTGAAAGGATTCTTTAAAAAGATCTGGGAAAAATGAGTCTCAAATCCAAATACCGCTAGTCTGTGTAGTGTGTAGTACAAGTTACTAAGGATGCAATCCACAGGGGGGCAAAAGTGCTGTGGAGACAGTGTGACATCCCCCCTCCCCGATGACATAAGTGATACCTACACCGTTGAGAAGGGTACTAATACCAGCGCATGTCTCCAGGGCACCCAGGTGCGAATGTTGCCACTGTGCCAGCACTCCTCAGCCACAGGAACCCACGACAGTACCAGTGGGACATTCCAGGAGCGTTTCTGGGTCTGAGCAGATTTTAGTCAGCTTCCTGAGGGCTTTCAGCCTTTAGCTGCTGCTGGTGGCTTAGGCAGGCGTACTCCAATGATAAGTTTTAGGCCATTGGATAGTTCTTTCCTTCCCTCCTCATTTGTGCACTTTCCATTCCTCTTTGGAGGGAGCTCAGCTACAGCACCCCCAGCCACTGCACCTCTTCCCCCCCCCCACCTCCCCATGGTGGATTTGACTGGCTGTTTTGTGTAGCATCATCAGTTAGTTCAGGGTGTGAATCTGCAACATAAACTGTTCTATTTTTTTTCTTTTGCCAGATGAAATAAAAGCAGAACTCGAAAAGCAAAGGTGAGTATGGGCTGTAATTTGGAGGCTGTGAATCAAAGGCCAAGTATCGTAAGCATGCCTTCTAGGTACCAATATGCTTTGTACTATGCGTGCAAAGGCATGTCCAGATTGCATGGATCTGGGTATTTCAAGTACCGTATATACTCGTGTATAAGTCGACCCTCATATAAGTCGAGGCACCTAATTTTATGACAAAAAACCGGGAAAACTTATTGACTCGCGTATAAGTCGAGGGTGGGAAATGCAGCAGCTGCTGGTAAATTTCAAAAATAAAAATAGATACCAATACAATTACATCAATTGAGGCATCAGTAGGTTAAATGTTTTTGAATATTTATTTCAAAGAAAAACAGTAAACTGGCTCTGTAAGTGGAAAAGAGGGTCAACAAGAACAATATGGTCTCAACAATAACTTTAAAAGTACAAAAACCTTAGCTCAACCAGAAACCATGCTAAAACACAAGAGTTAAAATCCTTCAAAACTGGATTCCTCATCATCATCTGTATGTCCAAATGTAACCCAACTTAGATTTTAAGAGGGATATTATCAGAAATGGAAAATCTACTATTAGCTTCCATTGTAAACAATGGGGGATGGGGACCCCCTTTGGGAGTCAATAACTTTGGATCCCCTAACCCAAACTTCACCAAACCTGGCTGGTATCATAAAGAGACTCTCCTGATGAGACCAGCCAGGTTTGGTGAAGTCAAAAGGGTAGCCCCATCTACTAATAGCTCCCATTGAAAACAATGGGGAATGGGGCACCTCTTTTGGGGGTCCATAACTTTGGACCCCCTAAACCAAGCTTTACCAAACTTGGTTGGTATCATCAGGAGTGTCTTCTGAGGGTACCCTGAAATTTTGGTGCCGCTAGCATAAAAACTGCGCCCCCTGCTGGCCAGCAAAGTAAAAACACCAAAAAAATTAATGACCCGCATATAAGTTGAGGGGAGCTTTTTCAGCATTAAAAATGTGCTGAAAAATTCGACTTATACATGAGTAAATACGGTAACTTCCTAAGGCCTAATATACCAGTGATATATAAATGATGCATTGTCTGGGGTATGTTCTACAGATGTATCTAATACACATGTCAGTCTTGCTGATGTGTGTGGTCCTGAGGAATGAATACAAAGACACTTTGGGATGTGGTAAGTTCACATCCAGAGTTCCTGCAGTGGAGGCAGTTGCATCATTTGGGAGACTGTGGAGAATGTGTTCTGGTTTAAGCAATTCTTACAGTTGCAAGTGGTCAAGGTAAAACAGCCACTCTATTTCAGTTACACAAAATAACTTCCCATGTATCCTAAAGATGTTGTTTTTACCACTTCCTTTTCTTTCAACTGGATTTCTCTTTCAGTGGTGTTGATGACCTGGCTGTTATGTATTGGTAGAAAATCTTGGGGTGTTTTTTTTTTGTAACTCTTTTTCATGTTGGCCACAAGGCATGTATTTAATTGGCCTGATCAGATATCAGTCTACAGTTTTATTTTATTTTTTTATTTTTTTTATTTATTTCATTTTTAAACCGCCCTCCCCCGAAGGGCTCAGGGCGGTGTACAATTTAATTAACCATGTTGGCTGTTGATGTTTGGCTTTCTCTGTAATGTTATCAGCTTTTAAAATTAATTCTGTTGTGGTTTCCTGCATCTCTGTTTCCTTAATGCTCTTGATGCAGGGTTAATGATATTTCAGGAAGGGTCTTGATAAGAGCCCTTTTGTAACACAGAAAAAGGCCAAATGAAAACCATGTTGGTCATTTTTCACATGGCAAACCTTTGCAATTGGTGTTGGTGCTTTCCCACTTCCTTGTCTGTCTTAAAATTATCTGAAAATCATGAGGCATGGTTCCACTTTCACAGAAGCCACAAGTAGTATTAAGGTTCTTGATCTGAAGGTAACTTGACATTTCATCACCTTTATTTTCTCAATTCTTCCTGCACCCTCCTGCTTGTCTGTTGGTAGATATGTTTGTTAATCCTTTTGTTAAGTTTTAAGAGGATTTGGGGCATGGTAGTGACATCCAGGAGAATTCCCATGTTGCATACATGTAATATGGGGAGTTGCAGGATTCATACAAGATTTCCTTTTCCGAATTATCCTGGAACTAATAAACATATTTAAATTATTGATCTTTCACCTAAAAAAGGTGAAGGAATAATGTTGACCGACACTTAAGGATTCCCACTGTGATAAAAATATCAGAATTGGGACATGAAAGGAAAATTCTGATATGTCTCCTTGAGAGTCTGAATTGAGACATGAAATGAAAATTTTGATCTGTCTCTTTGAGAGCCATTCAGTTAATCACACTCTGTGGTCCTGAAAACTCTGCAATCAAGTAGTTTTTCTATAGACTTTTCTCAACCAACAAATACACTTGGGGTGGAGTTAAGCTGAGTGTCATCTTACACAATGGAAGTTGGCAGTAAGCTGTAGTTGTGCAGAGAGTATGGTGAGAGCATCTGCATGTGTGTCTGTTGCTTTTGAACAAACATGGACATCTGGGATTGTGGCCCTGGTCTTCCGGTCTTCATTCGCCTGCTGACTAAATTATTCCCAAGCAAGTATGAAAGTCTATGGCCTTGTTTGTCAGTAAAAGATGTGTACAGTGAATTCTGTGTAGTCTGCATGTGCGACTTGGAACTAGTTATGCACATTTAGTTTCTAAGAGTGCCTTCCGTCTTTTAAAATTGTATGGTTAAAATGTCTTTATTTACCTTTCTTTGGCTGAGAAATTAATTGGAGGATAACTGTCTAGCAAATCATAATCATAGTGATTTTCATTTTTTTCTAATTAGCCAAGGCAATGTAACTACCCCAAAAGCAAACTTCATTGAAGCAGATAAATATTTCCTGCCATTTGAATTGGCCTGCCAGTCAAAGTCCCCGCGGATTGTCAGCACCTCCTTGGACTGCTTGCAGGTATCCCATTTAAACTAAGATGCCATCAAACTTTGCTGCAATTTTATTTAAGTTAGAACAAAATAAAACAAAATATGATTTATGTATACATATGTACTGTTGGTCAACAAATGTGAGATAAAAAAGTTGGATTGCTTTTATTACTTTCCTTTCCCTCTCCCCAATTTTCTGGAGTTTCTTGCGTCTTTATAGGCTTTTATCAGTGTTTTTACTTTTAGCTTTACGAGCACGCAACCATTTTGCACATGCACTACTCTCATTAATGAGCACTTCTAATGGGGCAACATCAGATTATACTTTTGGGGGCTTTTAAGTTTTTCTGTCAGTGGCTTCAGCTCATTTTAGATATCATCCCCCCCCCCCACACACACACACACTTTGAAGATATTATGGAAACTTTCCTGACATTTTGGATCTTTTAAATGATTTAAAGTGTTTACTGCTTGAAAATGGTCCTAATGCAGTTTATTCTTTTTTGCCTAGAAACTCATTGCATATGGACATATCACTGGTAATGCACCTGACAGTGGAGCTCCTGGAAAACGCCTGATAGACAGGATAGTTGAAACAATCTGCAATTGTTTTCAGGGTCCCCAAACTGATGAAGGTGTGCAGCTACAAATAATAAAGGTACTTTGGTTTTGCTTTGTTGTTTGATTTGAGAACTTTGCTTGCAGAAACAGCTCTTATATTTCAGTAAGAGAATCCCCAAAGCTAACTGAGCAAGATTCGACAATTTATTCCTTCAGGAACCAAGCTGTATGTATTCACTGAGTTGACATCTTGCTAAATATGAATGCTGGTTGCATGTTGTGCTGTGGATTTCTGGACCCAGTTTATTTGCTCAGAGCCTGTCCCTTATCTCTTCAAAATGATTTCTCATTGTGTAGTGGATATTGACTGACTACGTGCAGTGGTTAGATTATATGTCCTGCTGCAGCCTCGCCTCTACTATTTTAAGACTCTTTCTGAGCTAGTAACAAAATCAATCTTAATTACCTTTACAGTAAAAATTCCACTGCTGTACAAAAAAAGGCACTTGCTAACCTTATAGGATAGCGTGGTCCTATTAAGTTCATTGATAGGAGAGCTAACCTGTTATTGATATCCCGAAAGTGCTTGTATGTTTTCTAACAATAGGCTGCTCTTTTCCATAGTGCTTCTTCGATCCCCAACTCCCCAGAAAGATGGGTGTGATGTGCATCCAGTACTATTTTGTGACATGAATTTCTTTTCTTTAATACTTGGATCAAATTGTGCTCTTGTTTAGAAGTACTGTATATTGCTAATGCTGTTGCTGTGAATACACATAGCTATGTAAGATTTGTTCTTCACTCCTTGTTCTCTGGTGTTTTTTTTGTTTCTTCAGGCTCTTCTTACTGCTGTCACATCCCCATATATAGAAATTCACGAGGGAACAATTCTTCAGACCGTTAGAACTTGCTATAATATCTATCTAGCCAGTAAAAATCTCATCAATCAAACAACTGCCAAGGCTACCCTCACTCAGATGTTGAATGTTATTTTCACAAGGATGGAAAACCAAGCTGTATGTAGTAACCTGTTTATCAATTTACCTTTAACATACCATCTTGAAAACATATATTTGGCCCTTTCTGCACAGGCCAATAAACACGGGTTAAGGGCAGGATAAAACCCTGGGTGGGGGTGGGGGAGCTTTGCAAACACCTAACGCGAATCCACTCCTTGTTTTCCTCCCCCCAACTCAGGTTTTTCAAGAATCGCGTTTTGTGCAATTCTTTTGTTTTAATACGCCTCGCAGCCATGACCGAGCAAACAGCTTTGGGTGGGAGGCATGTTATGCAGCTGTGCCTTTTTTGGTTTTTTTACCTCCCAGCTCTCATCTGCAGAGCCATGTAGGCACTTCTGGAACATGAGGCTTCAGGAAGGCTCTGGGGGTCATGTGTGCCTGCCTGCATAGCTGCGCATTGGTGGGAGGTAAGGGGGGGGGGAAGACACACCTCCGTGCAAAGGCACCAATAATACCCTGGCTGGGATGCGCTTTGGTTGTCTCACATTGGTGAACTGCCGTTAGCCATGTGCAAACAGCAGGCCAAGTAGGATCGGCATTCATGCATCCTGCCTGCAAACTACTTGTAATTTGCTGTGCGGAAAGGGCCCTTGACTACTGCATCTCCTCTGGGCTGATTGGGGTAAGATAGAAAGAACAGCTCAATTAGCAGTGCATTTTGGCTCCATTAGTCGAATAAATTTTGATGACTAGGGAAATATTGTGGGCTTTTCTGCTCGCTCCACTTCCCTCTTGCACACAGAGTCCTTCCTTTTCTGATTTGCTATGAGTTTTCCAAGATGTCCAGAGTGGGCTAACCGTGATATATGCTATCCAGAATATCTACTACCATCTTGGACGTGTTGAAACTAAACAGTTTTTGAGAGCTGATGAAATGGAGAGGCTGAATTGGGCTGACCATGATAGTGCTCACTAGGAATTGCATCCGAACACAAATGACTAGTGAAACCTTTCCACCATGTGTCAAGTTACGGGTTGGAAAGCAAGTGTACCTCACTCAGTGGTCTCTGGCTGATAGACGTTTAGGACAGATTTGTAAGTTATGAAGGTGTCAGAATACTTGTTGGGCTACATAAAGTGGACTAACATGCCACCCCGCCCATCATACTTGAGGTATGCCCTAGTATTTGCTATTATAAACTGCTTTGCTATATACTGTGATGTACACTGAAGGAGCATTTTTGCCTTGGTTTTTTTTTAGATACAAGACGCTAGAGAATTAGAAAAAACAAATCCACAAAAATGCCACTCTCCCATGATTTATTCTGCGTCAGGGTCTCCAAAGTTTGGCCGGTTGCAATATAACCTGCAGGAGAGCAAACCTTCAACTCCTGTAAAAGCCGATCTGGCTAACGGTGAGCCAGAAAGTACCGAAAACGGGGAGCAGAAGCCAAAGAACGATTTGACTCCTCCAGCATTCGGTAAATAAGCACGTGGCGTTTGTGCTGACTTAAAGTAAAATGATTTGTTAAGATGGAGAGTGCTGACTTACATGTCCTCCCAGGAGACTTTTGCCTACCTCGGAGCTTTTATAGTGTTTATTTTAACAATTGTTACGATGTTAGTTTTTCTTCTATTGTAGTTTAAACCCACTCACCAAAGAACAAGCAAAATTGCCTCTAATCCTTATTGCTGTACACATTGTGACTTGCAAAAGCTTTCGCAGTGCATAAACTTTTGTTCATCTACTAGTAAGCTAATAGATTTAATTCCTGTCTACTGCTCTGAATTAGTACACTAGCTATTTCTCCTGTCCTAGTAATTAAAAACAGGGCAGTTTCTCCATACGTGCAGTTAATAGATTCTCATATTTTCCTCCAAGCTTTTTTGGTGTCAAATAGGAAGTGAACAGTATTTGACAATATTAAAAAAATGCATGGAGAATAGGTAGCCATGGGGGAAAAGTAGAAGATAAGATAGAAATGTTATTACTCCAGCGTAACCAATTATTATTGGATTTTCAGTACTATATTTGGAAATATGACAAAAAACTGTGTTAGCAGGGGAAATGGTTATAGATGGGTAAGCACGCTTCAAAAACAAAGCCATTATGTCTAAGCTTTGGAACTAGTGATTCATTCAGTAAGGCATGAAACAAATCAGGTGGAAATGATGCTTTGGTGTATTACATCTGGGTGGTATCTGGGATTAGAACTCAACTTATAGAACAAAATACTGTGGGGAGAGCAACTGAGTCAAGAGTTCAGACCATTTTTATGTACAAGCATTGGCCTTATGAAATATTAACAGAGGAGAAATGTGACAGTGCTGTTCCTTTGGCGCTAGCTGTTTAATGTTTGTGTCTTCCTGTGCTGTACTCCTGAGGTTAATCAGTGGCTTCAATCAGATTTGGTACAATCTGCAACTGAAGTGTTCTTGCCCACTAGTGCAACTTGTTCCCATGTGCCAGCACTCCTGTTTGCGCATCCCTTTCTCTTCCGTGGAGTTCCGTTTGCAACTTCCTGGAATGACCATGCTCTAGTTGGCTATGATAGCCATAGGGAGGTGCCTAAGTGTTTGTGTACAAAGAATCCAGGCTTACGGAGGAATAAACATCAGTTTACTGAGGCAGCCCTGTCTGGGTGCCATTGCCATTCAAAGCTTGATCGTTCCAGGTTGTGTTTGGAATGAAACTGAAGAGGAAAGCGGAGGGTAGAACACATGGCCCTCCTTGCATGGCAAGATGCCACACTCATGGGTGATTGCGCTTTAACTGCAACTTGTCCTGTCCTCTTATTGCAGCACCTTGCTCTAGTAGAAAAGCAGGTTTGGGGACTATACAATATGCTTTGTACCAGACCACTCCATAAGGTGCTTTGCTGGTGATACAGTCATTACCCCCAGAGGAAAATGTCTGCAGGATCGAAGCCCTTGTTTTTGGCTTATCGCTAGTACTGATCCCTGATTATCTCTATTATGACATGAAGAAGACTTAATAAAAAGAGCTGCTCTTACTTTGAATTGCCAGACTGTTTGCTCCATGAGTTTCTCATTGGTTTGTTCAGGATGCTCAAATGCCCACTGTGCCTTCTAATAGTAACAAGCAACAGACTATCACTGGTGTAGTGGTAGGGCCATTTCTAGTGGCCATTCTTGGTAACAGAAATTACTTTGTGACTGATATTTGTGACCTCTTTAAAACAGGTATTTGTACTGAAGTTCTTAAATTATGGTTTTTGATACCACAGTGAAAATAAAAGGGTTTTTTTTAAAGCTAATACCAATGAATGAATTAAGGGTTGACACCAAAACCTTCCCCTCAATAGTAGAGTATTGATCTGACTGGTTATTTGTTTCTGGGCAGACTTCAAAGTCGAATGTTTTAAGGCCCTAAATGGCTTGGGGTCAAGGGTCTTAAAGGAGTATCTCCTCCTATATCATCTAGCCTCCTATACTGTCCAGCCTAACAGCCCAATTCAGAGCTGTCGGGTGGGCAGGGATGGCACTGCCACCCCCGCCAAAGTAAAAAGAAAAAAAGTTTTTTAAGTCATAGGGGAAAAGTGGAGAGACCCCATCAAAATCATGGCCAGCTTTGCCAGCATAAAGGGACTGAAAAGGCAGTAGAAGTCAACCAATGTCTGCTCCACCCCCAGGAATACCCCCACTATGTTGATACAACTCAGGGCAATGCGGAAGTGCCAACCCAGAGCTGGGTGCCACAGCCGGGTGTCCCAGGACCCCTCAGTGCGGGCGCTGGAAGATTTGCTCCTCTGCTGGGGTAGTGCCGTGGGGTGGGCAAATCTACCAGCATAAGACTGCACCACCTCCAGAGAGGGATTCACCCCCTCTCTTCTGGGTTGGTCTGTTAGTTTTTCTCACAAGCCGTGCTCTCTGTGGCCCCATCTTCAGCGGTGAGATATATGGAATCGTGAGGCAGTGCCTTGCCATTTGTTGCACCTTGCCTGTGGAATGACTTTCCCTCTAAGGCTCACCTGGCACCTGCACTACTCTCCTTTTTTACCCAGGCTATTAATTAAGGATATGATCATTTTTTCTGGTCTGCTTTTTATACTTGGAATGGCATGAGACTAATGTTAAGCTGATCGTTTTTAATGGTGGGTTTTAATCAGCTTTTATGGTGTTTCTTTTTATTATATTTTGTAAGCTACCATGGGCAGCTTCCCTGGAGCGACAGTGTGGAAATGTAATAAATAAATTAATGATCTAAATAGTTCTGATCAGTTTTTTCCTAATCAGAGGTTCATGCTGACCTCACCTGTGAAGTGGTGTTGTATGTAACTTAATACTTGAATATAACTTTTAAACAAAAAAACTAAACTGGAAACATTTTCAAATGACTTCTTGGTATATATTTTATCAGAAGAAGAAACTGATGGATGCAAACAGATTATTAAAGAAATCTTGGAGGATGTGGTCACTTCAGCAGTTAGAGGTAAAACTTCTTTGGGGAAGTCTGTTGCTTTCTTCATTCCTTTAAGGAAGTAGCCTCTTTTCTCCCAAGCCATAGGTCTTGAATTTGTTAAATAAGAAAACAGCTAATGCCTTGTAGAGTTCTATGTTAGTCTTGTAATCTCTTAACTCTGTCATAAAAGAGAAGTGTCTTCTAATTCTTTAGCAATATTGTATTCTGTCAGTGCTTTCCAACTAACCTGTCTCAGATTGTTGAAAAAATAAATATTTATGGGAAAGCGTATAGTAAAATGTTTGTTTTCTTAGCCTCTTTAGAAGAAGAAGCAAAAAAGCAGGCTGTTTCTGAATCGGGCAGAGTGTCGTCTGAACTGGAAACTGTAGCCCCTGCCTCTCCCAGTGGTACTAATGAAAATGCACAAGCAAATGGGATTCCAGATGATAGACAGTCAGTTTCTTCCACAGATAACCTGGTAGGATTCATAAGTATGTAGTTGACTTAGTTTAAGCCAGAGGAGTAAATCTCGGGCTTTATCCATCAGGGCACGCATTCCCTGTGGGGGCAGGTACCTTATAAGGCAGGGTAAGGTGACGCTGGCAGGGTGGAGGATCTGACCAGTTCACCGTAGTATTCCCCCCTTGCTACACCTCTGGTTTGAGCTCCTGATTTTCTGGGAAGGATTGGTAGGAGCTCAGGAGAGGTGAATGAAACTAGAATGTTTGAAAGGCCTAGCTAAAAGTAGTTTCATTATGCATTACAACCAGATCTAGACATGTTCCATCAGCATCTTAAGTTTTTGGACTGAGTATATTTTCGTATGAAGCTTGAAAAAGTATACTGCTTGAAAGGTTTGTATGCTAATACAGGGCATTTTCATTATAATTATTGTATCAAATGCCAACATTTATTTCAGGTACAGCAATTATAATCCACCTTTCTCAAGAAGATTCAAGGCAGGCTTATTCACCCACACACCTAGATTCTACCATGACACATTAGCTAATGTATAAAGAGTAGTTACCAAAACGGATCATTGCCTGAATTCATCTGAGGCGATTTTTGTGCAGAAGTGGCCTTTCACCCACATTATTCTCTTGGTCAGGAATCGTGGGTTTATATTGCAGGGATAATTATAAAATCTTATTAGATCAGATTTCACAATTGCATCAGTACTTCTCTCCTCCTCAATGTTTCAGTTGGTTAGCAGATCTAATCCTGATCTGTCGAACTTCCGCTGAGCAGTCTGGTGAGGTTTTTATGTGCTCTGGTTACACACATCCATGCTCTTGAGATTTGGAGATCGTAGCAGAATCAGTCTTAGGGTAAAACCTTATTTCCTTCATAAAAATGCCCTCCTCACCTGTTTTGTTTTACATAGTTTGTGTAAAGCCAGAAGCATGGGAGCCTTCCTGACCTCTCCCCAGGCAGGCCATGCCATAGGGTGAAGGGCACTGCAGAGACTGCGTGTTTTCGGCCAGTTCTTGATCATGCCCATTTGCAGGGTGGCACCAGTGCAAGGCCCATTTCAGATTAGCAAAGTTGTTGTGGAGGGCCAAAAGAGAAGTGGTCCTGCAGATCAAAGGATCCAAGGCCATGAAGGGTTTTGTGTGTGTCATATTTATTTCTAATTGGTTAAATTAACCAGATCGTTCATTGGTTGAAGTGGTTAAGCGACTTGTTTGGCAGAGGGCTGAGCCAAAATGTATTTCTGAGTATGTATGTGTTAAAATTCACACATTCTAATACATCTTTAAATCAGTCTTTTCATGAGCTAATTATTTAGCTGTTAGCCCTTGTTCACAGTGCTCTTTTTGGAAGCTAAAGATGCAGCACCCAGACATGACTTAACAAGGTACAAATTAACCCTGTGCTTATGTATTGGTTTCCCTCCTGTTAGGCAGTCGGGGTTGAGTAATGAGTGTGTGTTATCTCACCTTATTGTTTGGTGTTGCATCCAAATTGCCAAAGGATGAGTTGCTCTTCCTCCAAACTAGATTGCAAATCAATTCCAGTAGTACAAACTGTAGTGTGATGGCTAGAATGCAGAGCCAGGCTGCGGTTTGCATTAAAATACATTGACTCTGGCTACATGCGTGAGGAAGAGAAGAGGAACATGCAAGCACAGGACTGGTTCATGCAGCTCCAAATCATAGTTTCATGTTATGTCTGAGCCATTCCAAAGCCTCATCTGAATAACTTGTGTAGTGCTGTTAATTATAGTAAATTACTGCTTAAAGTTGTGTTTTCCCCTCCTGTTTCTCTGTCAAGGGCTATTGTAGTTATTGTGTTTAATAGTCTGTAGCCAGGTTAGCTGAGTTCTTGAGTTCTCTGACAATAGTGTTGCTGTTTGGCTACAAATACCGCATTCTCTCCATCCATTAAAACTTAACATGCTTCATCTCAGCGCTGTCCACAATTCCCCACTTTTAAACATCTGCATATTTTATAGCTACTGTTACAGCTAATTGTTTTTCTGGCTTTGCATTTTAGGAAACAGATGTCCCTGGACCACAAGCAGCTGCCAAGTTCTCCCATATCCTTCAGAAGGACGCCTTCCTTGTGTTCCGGTCGTTGTGCAAACTTTCCATGAAACCGCTTGGTGACGGCCCACCAGATCCCAAGTAAAAAAAGATAAATCTTCCTCAGATGCACCCTATCCAGAATACTTAAGATCAAAATGAAAGAACAAGATAGTTTGTTTGAGGGAAGCTTGGTTTTAAGTATGGGTTCACAGCAGCTGGTTTGGAAGGGCCAGATAGTGGGCAGTCTGCAGAAAGGATGTGCACGTTTCCTGTGGTTCTCTCCTTCACTAAAGTCCCCTCTGACCTCTGCAAAGATCACTCCTGGGGTCACTGGATCCTCAAAGAGAAACATTGTGGTCTGTAGACTGGAATGAGGAAGGACAGTGGTCCTCTTTCCCCTCAATGCATGGAATGGGAAGCAGGAGCAATTTCAATTCCTTGTCACTCCCCTCTCTAGCCACACACACACACACACACACACACACACCAATGTGGCGAAACTCCATGTAGACCTCGGGACTGTGCTCTCCAGAGGTCAGAAATGGCCATAGGAGTTGAGAGGAACTTGGGAGAATTGCACCTTCCTCATGTGAAGTGTAGAATTCTGTCTGTTGCCATATAAAATATGATACTCTATGAGGAAATCAATTTAGAATTAATATGCTTTGTGACTGCTTGGATATGTCATTGGTGCTGTTAACGTTCCCCAATAATGAAACTATTAAATTATGGTTTTCCAAATAACAAGGGTTCTAAGCCATGAAATATTTTCTGAGAAATTCTAGTGGGGCCAATTGCTTGGCTTGGCTTTACAGACTCAAAGGATGTGTGTGTTATTCTTGCTTCCCACAGAAAAGGAAGACTTGAGTATGTTATGTACGGATGTTAATTTATTTAAAACATGTATATGCCACCTTTCTATCATTTATTTATTTATTTATACTTTTATTTCTAGACTCATCCTCCCAGGGGCTCCTGGGCGGTGTACAGCAGATGATACATACAATTTTAAAACATCGCGGGCCAGGTTAAAACTTATAAAAGCAGCGAAAACTAGCTAAACATTAGCATTTAAATGTAAAATAAATATAGTAATAGGTGTAGGTATCGCCCGGTGCCTAATATTATTAAATTCTTCCAATTCCCCAGGGAGAACGGTAGGTCGGTATAGATGTTATAGGCCCAGATGTAGAGGTCGGCGGAAGGGCCAGCCAAAGGGGCCAGCGGAAGGGGGCCAGCCGAAGGGGGCCAGCGGAAGGGGCAACCATCAGCGGTTGGATTCTCCAAAGGCCCGGCGGAACAGCTCCGTCTTGCAGGCCCTGCTACTCACCAAGGTCCTCAAGCAGGGCCCCAACAGCTGGTGGGAGAGCGTTGCCTTATTCAGGCCGGGGCTGCTGTAAAGGCCCTCGCCCGTGTGGAGGCTAGCCGCAGCATCGAGGGGCCGGGGACCAATTAGTAGATTGGCCTCTACCGAACGAAGAGGTCGCGGTGGAACATATATGATGCGGTCTCGATAATACGAGGGTCCCAGGTCGCGTAAGGTCTTTAAAGGTCAACACCAACACCTTGAAAACGATCCGGAACTCTACTGGGAGCCAATGTAGTCGTTAGCACAGGCTGAATATGGTCCCAACCGGCGCTTCCTGTGAGCAGTACCGCCGATGCATGTTGGACCAGTTTCAATCTCCGGATCGAAGCAAGGGAAGGCCAGCGTAGGTTTAATTACAATGTAGTCTAGCCTGGAGGTGACCGCTATGGATCACAGTGGTTAGGTCCGCTTGGGAGAGGAAGGGGGCCAGCCTCCGGGCCTGGCTTAAGGTGGAAAAAGGCAACCCGGGTTATATACACCTGGGTCTCCATAGAAAGAGATCTAATCCAGGTGGACTTCCAGGTTACGCACAGAGGGGGTCGGCGCCAATTTCAAAACTTCCAATAATCATGCCGCTGAAAAGTCCCGCCCTCCCCCTCGCTGCCAAGCGCGATCTCCGTCTTCGATGGATTCAGCTTTAACCTGCTCTGTCGCTAACCAACCGTAGCAACCGCCTCCAGACACGCTGTAGAGCCGCTATAAGCGGCGGCTGCTCCCCACTCCATTTTATTGCATCGAGCTGGGTGTCATCCGCTATACCGATGACAGACCAGCCCAAAACTCCGCATCAGCTGAGAGCAAGGGGTCGTACATAGATGCTAAATAATAGCGGGGATAATAGCTTCCCCTGGGGTACACCGCAAGTTGTTGGCACTTCTGGGAGTTTTGATCCCCGCCACTCACTTGCCATTCCGGCCCCGGAGAAACGAGACAATCCATTGAAGGACCATGCCCTGTACTCCGGAGGCGGCCAGGCGGTGGGTCAAAAGGTCATGATCGACCATATCAAACGCTGCGGTAAGATCTAACAATACCAGCAGCGCCGATCCGCCTCGGTCAAGCTGTATACGGAGTGTATCTGTGACGGCGACGAGAACAGTCTCCGTCCCATGCCCAGCACGGAAGCCGGACTGGAAGGGGTCAAAAGCCGATGTGTCATCCAGAAAGCCTTGAAGCTGCTCCAGCACCACTCTCTCAATTACCTTCCCCAGAAACGAAAGATTCGAGACGGGGCGGTAATTGGCCAGATCCCTCGGATCTAACATAGTCATAGATGATAGAAGGTGGAGGAGCCTGAGATATTCTTGAATGATTGCTTTGTTTCTTGGATGCAGGTTTTCATGGGGTCTCAGTAAAAGGCATATACATTTGGATAATAGCATGCAATGGAACTGAAAAGGCTTAAGAACATATCCATTATTGAACACTGAGGCATAGTCCAGAACACTGTCAGACTGAAGCAATCTATAACAGAGCACAAATAGTTCATGACAACTCTCTTCTTTACTGTTTTCAGGTCCCATGAGCTACGCTCTAAGATAGTGTCCCTCCAGCTGCTTCTCTCAGTTTTGCAAAATGCTGGCCCAGTCTTCCGGACGCATGAAATGTTTATAAATGCAATCAAGCAATATCTCTGTGTAGCATTATCCAAAAACGGGGTGTCTTCTGTTCCTGATGTCTTTGAGCTGTCTCTTGCCATCTTCCTCACCCTTCTTTCTAATTTTAAGACCCATTTAAAAATGCAGATTGAGGTAAGAAAGCTTTTCTGTCTCTATATACTTGGTAGTCTTTCTGACGTATAAAAAAAGATGACATGACGTATTACCGTTTTAGTATGTTTATCAATTTGGCATATTACTTGGTTGAAACTAAGCGGCAAATGGTTTCTTGTAATGGATGACTGACTCAGAAAAGATAGCAAGGTATTGATGATGTAGACTCATGTTATTGAGATCATATCTGTTCTTCCCTTTGCTTTCAACAGGTGTTTTTCAAAGAAATCTTCTTGAACATTTTAGAAACCTCTTCCAGTTCTTTTGAGCACAAATGGATGGTGATTCAGACCTTGACTAGAATTTCTGCAGGTATTTTATTTTAGAAATAAACATCTTCCTATCACCAAGAGGCCATTTTCATTTTTTAGCTGTTAAAAATATAAATGTAGAAGGAATACCGGAGGGAATGGAAAAGTAGATGCAATGGGTTGGATCCAGACAGCTTTTTTTCTCAGTTTTTCCCAAATCCTCTCCTTCCCATCTCACATAACTTTTAGCCATACAGATCCAATTATTCTTGGCATAGCATTTCCCACCAGAGGAAAATGTGGTCGAATCCAACCCGATATAAATGTCCGTCTCTCTAAGTACAGTTGGACAAAAAGACTGCCTGTGTAAAATCCTCGAAACAGATCATGGAATATGTGCTTGAGGTATTTCTTAGACAGCCCTGCCTAGACCAGACAACACATCCCTGAACTATGAGGATGTTTAGGCAGAGGGAAACAAGAGGGAATAAGAAGTTTGAGAAAGAGCTGCAGAAGGTAGAACATGAAGAAATGAAATTTGTTAAGGAACGGCTTTTGATCATTGTAATTTTCCCTTTTTTGGCCATTGTGTGGCTCTTCCTGGGTCTTCAGGAAAACTTATTTTTTATTTAGACTCCTTAACCAAGGGGCTGGTGCCTAATGGAGAATTTATCTCTTTTCCTGCCCAAAGCTCCCAGGGGAAATTTAGGAAGACAGGATTGGCCCTGGCCCTTTCTGGAAGGGAAATTATAACCAACTCTGAAAAAGGGGACAGGTGCCTGGTGAAACATCTCTTCCCTAATACAGTGGGTTTATTGACTGGAACAGAGGTCTGGACCAAGGTAACATGGGTGAACAAGAGATCAGTTCAAGGTAGCCTCATTAAGGACTTCTGTCCATTTACCCAGGGAGAGAAAATTTTATAACTACAGTTTAGGCCAATTTTTAGTTAGTTTAAAATTTCAATACTGTTTGCATGTTCTTTTCTGTTAGATATAATCCTTTAATAAATATTTTTAAAACTCTGCCTGGGTTTTTGACCTCACAGGCTTGGTTGCACATCTAGGCTGCACTCTGCTTGTGAAAGGAGGTGTGGCCTAGGAAATTAGTTGTGGGAGGGAGCTGGACCCTCTTCAAGTTATAGGAAAATCCTAAATCCTGATTAGTGGCAGCAACACCTTAACAGTGTCCAGTGCAAGAGGAGTGAGACAGAACAGAAGCAGTGTAGCTTTGTCTACTGCCTGGGAAAGAGTGCTTCATAAGGATACCAGCCTCTTGGTAGGGCTTGGGAATCCCCTGGAATTTCAGCTCATCTCCAGACTGTACAGATCAGTTCCCCTGGAGAAAATGGAGGGTTTGGAGGGTGGACTGTTTGGCACTGAGGTCTCTGTACTCGCCAGGCTCTGTTCCCAAACCCCCAGTGTCTCAGCTGGATCCCTCTTCAACCAGAATCTTCCCTCTCCAGTGACGATCATTCAGCATTCATCCTCATGACAGATAATGAGGGTAGGTGAAGTCTGCTCAGAGCATTCTGCAGATAATAGAGGAAGGTTAAGTGAAAATAAAGTGTCTTGGAGATACGATCAAGCATCAAATGATCCTTCTGAACATTAAGTGCTGAGTATATTTTTAGAGCGGAAGAAAAATATGTTTAAAAAATAAATTCTGTATTATTGACAGTATGTTTTATCCCTTCATACATTTCCTAGATTAAAAAATAGAAAATAGCCCACTATTTGTGAAGTGTTATTGGGTTTGTGCAGGTCACTGAGTTCTCCTTGTGTAATCTTTTGTTTCAGATGCCCAATGTGTAGTGGACATATATGTTAACTATGACTGTGATTTGAATGCTGCTAATATTTTTGAAAGGCTAGTAAACGACCTGTCTAAAATTGCACAAGGACGGAGTGGACATGAATTAGGAATGACACCTCTACAAGTAAGGCTTTTACAGCAATATCCCGTGCAGAGTTGCACAGTCAAAGCCCATGAAATTAATGGACTTAGTCTGGAGCAACCTTGTTTATTGCACTGCTAGAGGCGTTTGTATCTAGCACTATTGATTCTTTGAATTAGTGTCATCTAGTTCTTCCGGAAACTTCTGTAGCTTGTTCTTAAAGACAGTTTTCAGTTCATGCTTGGGTTAGCAGCAATAGGACTACTAGATGAAGTGTAATGGTGATTACTTGTGGCTGGGCTGGGGAATGGGTAGACACCCCTCACTTGTGTGGTCTGCCTCCAGGTTAATTGTATGTTTATAACAAAATCACAGTCTGTTGCTGGATTGCTGATTGGTAATTCCTATATCCATGAAAAGTTATGGTTCTACATTGTGGTCCAGTTCAGACATCATGCCAAACTCCAAGGCTTAACCATGACTTAATTAGATACGCATTAGCAGAACCTGGTTTGTGATTGACTGGCAAATTAGAAACCATGTTTTGAATCTGGCATGCTGTCATGTTTGATTTACAGCTATGTTTATGTTAACTGTAGTTTGGGGTGATGATGAACCATAGTTAAGAAGCCTTGCTCCTGGAGGCCTCTAAATCTAGAGCCTTAAGCATGCAAAAAAGAAAACCAAGGAAGCATATCTAGACTGTGTTTTTCCCCCTCTATTTTTGGAAGTTCATACTATGGCTTGCACTCTCAATTATGGGTGGCTTGATTAAAGGAATGGAACCTATTCCTTTAATCCTTCGTACTCGAAGTCTTTGGCCTGTTGGCAGTATAGTTGCTTCTTACTTGTGTTTTTATTTTTGTTTCATTACAGGAACTCAGCCTAAGGAAGAAAGGCCTTGAATGTTTAGTCTCTATTTTAAAATGCATGGTAGAATGGAGCAAAGATCTATATGTGAACCCCAACCATCAGGCCAGCCTTGGTAAGATATTACTGTGGTTTCTGCATCCAAAAGCATATTTAAAATAAAGGTGCTCGTGATCTTCTGACTATCTTCCAAAATGTTGCAAAGGCCTGATTTTAGCAAACTTGTCTTTTATCGTTTCTGGGACAAACTTTGTGATGTGATTTTAAAAAGAGCTAATACTGAAGAGCGGTGAGCAAAATGTGCATCAGGAAGCAACTGGGGCTTATATAGGCTGCAGCTTCCTGATTAGGTGCTGCAGCATAAGACCTATTCCTGATTAAAAAAACAGGTACCTTTTGCCCTGAGGTATCTCATATTCTGACTGATGATTGATGTAAACTGTTCTGAGCCTGTTTCGATTGAGAGAGCAGTGTATACATTGAATAATAGTAGTAGTCATTCACTGTGCGGTTGGTTTGAAAGAAAGTTTTTAAAACGCCCTTTTGGTCATCGGAAAAGGTAGAAGCAGAGCACGGGAGGTAGGGTAGAGCCAGAAAGAGGCCTTGCTTGTATTGTTTCTATCAGTGTATCGATTCAAGCATTTAAAGCGGAGTTGGCAACAGGGAGGGGGGGGGAGCGAGCAAATCAGCATGAGGGAGGAGAGGGTGAGACTAGGCAGACTACCTGTGGGTGGAGGAAAGAGGTCCTAGGCAAATCTGTTCTCACTGGCAACTCTGCCCGCTCTGTCCGTGAAGCAAAATTAAATTCATGCTAGAAGTGGTCTCGCTTGCCGCGGGGAGAATAAAAAGTGAAAGCGGGGCTTCAGGAAATATGTCCGTACAAGAAATCTTGCGGCAGTGCACATTTGCCCCTATCACACAGCAGCTGCCCTGTGCATAATTGGCCTACTTCGGTTATGCAAAATTAGTTAGTGTCTGTTTTCTGCCAACTTATTTTGTTAATGACTTTTTAAAAATAAGAATTTGTCCTCTACTTCCCTTTCACATGTAGGTCCTGATAAGTCTTCTGATCAGGAAATGGGTGAAGGCAAATGTTTGGAGATGGGAGGAAGAAGAAGCAGTGCCAGTTCCTTGGACTCAACGATCTCCTCAGGAATCGGGAGTGTCGGCACCCAGACCGCTCTCCACGATGACCCCGAGCAATTTGAGGTTATCAAGCAACAAAAAGAGATCATTGAACATGGGATTGAATTGTGAGTTGCAAGTTACTGTTGAAATAGAATGAAAAGTGTGTTTCTTATGGGTATGTTTTTCTGGAGTGAAATGGAAAGGTGGGTGGAAGGGTAAAGGAAATAGGTGAAGTGGTCCCCATATTGGTGTTATACAGGGAATCCTAAACACACTTACTGGGGAATAACTTTCATTCAGTTCCATGGAACGAACTTCTTGAAGTAACGAACTTCTAGGATTGTGTTGCTGCTGTTGTATAAAGTATCCTACTGTAAATTCTTCAACTGGCATGTTAGAGATTTATTTCTCTCTTACATTTTTTATGTGTTGTTATATTATGCAGCTTAAAGAGACTGTTAAATCAATGACAAAATTCTCACAGGCCACTGATTGAAGATTGTGGTGAAGCTCACAGGAAACTTCTACTTGTTCCCTAGCTGGTTTAACATTGAGTTAGTTTTACCGTACCAAATGGGAAATGTGTAGAATTTTTAAAACTTGTATCTCATACAATAGTAATTGCAACTCACTGAGCTGACTTTGTACAGCTTTCCTCTAATTCTGCTTTCTCTTCTTTGAGATATTGTGTCTATGAGAAGTAATATTCCTTTTTTAAAGAAATGATGTTGAAACATACTGATGGGAATCAAGCACATGTCTTAAATCTGTTCTTCATAACTTCTAATCATGCATACTTCAAGATGCACATTTGTTTTAGCCTTTTGAAAGTACCAGTGACTTATTTTCTGAGTCTGACTGATCTTTCTTTTCTCATTGTAGGTTTAACAAAAAATCGAAGAGAGGGCTGCAGTACTTACAGGAGCAGGGAATGCTTGGCGTAACGGTAGAAGATATAGCACAGTTTCTGCACCAAGAAGAACGCCTCTGTTCTGTAAGACTGGATCTTGCATTAGCCCCCTCTCATCTGAGTCTTTCTTGCAACAGTGGTGTATATCTCTATGAATGGCACACAGCATATTACCTGAGGAATGTGTGTGTGTATGTGTGGCTGTGTGTGTAAATATTATATCAGTGAGCCAGCGTGGTGTAGTGATTAAGAGCAGATGCACTCTAATCTGGAGAACCGGGTTTGATTCCCCACTCTGCCACTTGAACTGTGGAGGCTTATCTGGGGAATCAGATTAGCTTGTGCACTCCAGCACATGCCAGCTAGGTCACCTTGGGCTAGTCACAGTTCTTCAGAACTCTCTCAGCCCCATTCACCTCACGGCGTGTTTGTTGTGGGGGCGGGGGCGAGGGAAAGGAGATTGTAAGCCCCTTTGAGTCTCCTTACAGGAGAGAAAGGGGGGATATAAATCCAAACTCTTCTTCTTTCTAATTATATCTAGCTACATCCTTCTGCAGGCGCATGAGCAACATTGTTTACTAGAGGGATTATTGTGCTTTGTTGCTTGAAGCCTCACAGAGCTTGTTAACGCACCGTGCAGTTCTGCTTTACAACTTTTTTCTTTTACTCAAATGTCAGGCCCGTTTTTGAAATAAAGATTCTGTTTTTAAAATATAAATTTTATAGGATGTGTTTTTCCAAATTTAATTGAAATGGATTAAATGCAAAGGAATTCTGTAGGCGGTAGGAGCGTCTGGGGCTAGTCTTCCTGCTAGTCTGTAAAACATTGAAAAAGCTACTAAAGCAAGTTCTTGAGTTACTTGTGATGCCTTTAGATGATGCTGAGATTTGAAAAAGGCTCAAAGGATGGGGGGGAGGGGGGCTAAGAAGAAGAGCAGTCCTGTGGGGAGAATGAACATCCATGATCAGGTTCCAATGAAGCTATTGTATTATTAATCCCGTGCTTCTGTACAGAGAGCATGTGAAAAGAAGCTGCCTTCACATCACCTAATTTCCACTGATGTCTTTGAACGTTGTGGTGGTACTGATGGTGAAGCACGATGACTTGGCTTTGTAATATGTTTTGTAATGTCAGCGAGAAGCAAATTATCAGTGTCAGTTGCTTGAAAATGTTTCACAAGTTGGTTTTTTTAATGTGTTGTTTTGTCTTCCTTTCAGAGCCAAGTGGGAGAATTTCTGGGGGACAGCAACAAATTTAACAAGGAAGTGATGTACTCCTACGTGGACCAGCTTGATTTCTGTGGAAAGGACTTTGTTTCTGCTTTGCGGATATTTCTGGAAGGATTTAGGTTACCTGGCGAAGCCCAGAAGATTGATAGGCTCATGGAAAAATTTGCTGCGAGATACATTGAATGCAACCAAGGGTAACTTGAAACTCATCAGGCAGACCATAATTGAAACGTGTTCATCTTTAGAAATCTCAGTTTGGAGTAGACGATTCTTAGGCTACCTTTGATAACGAGCATCCTGAGCAGAATGTCCAGGCAGAAAATACATTTGTAGTTATTTAAAGTAATTTTTATATCTGGCAGGTAGAGGACTTCTCTTCTCCCCGCACCTCCCCACCCTTCACTAAGGCTGAATTAATATCATGGCTAAGGTTGAATGAATATCATGACTTCGCTAAGGTTGAATGAATATCTGAATTCCTGACCTTGCAGAACTTTAGAATTAGCAGGTTCCCTGTTGACCTTTGCTATATCATTACAAACTTTGGGAGCAGACACTACCCACAGCTGGGTGAACAGCTGCACTTCCTCTTTTTCATTAGGAATTGGCTGCAGTGGAATTTTCCTACAGATATCTTCTCTTAATTTTTTTTTACAACACAAGCCTTTATTGGCATATAAAACGGGATAAAGTTTTAAAACAAAACAAGGTTAAGAAATACAGGTAAAATTGCTAAAATTACTAATTTCCAGTATAAAATTTGCAACAGTTTCACAAAAGAGCACATCAGAGCTGTTCAGGAGATTGGGTATCTTATAACACTCATGCCACTGAGAACATTTCAAGAAAATTGAATTCATGTATGTCTTCTCTTAATTGAATCTCTAATGAGACGACTGAGCAAGAACCAGGGTTCTAAAAATATGTGTGTTTTTTCCTTTTCAGACAAACTCTCTTCGCTAGTGCTGACACTGCCTACGTTTTAGCATATTCTATTATAATGCTGACAACAGACTTGCACAGTCCTCAGGTATATTTTTTAAATGTTACTAATAAGATGTGGAGATTGCTTCCCCTGCACCCGTTAGCTCACTGTTCGCTTTTCTGTTTCTCCTCCTCCACCACAGCATTCTGTTACCAAAGCTACCCCTTCCAGGGGTGAAGTCTTTGCCTCACATTTTGCATTTGCTATAGGTATTAGTTCTCTCTGCCAAGCATTACCTAATGCTGATTGCCCACGAAGCAGAGGTTGTGGATCAGTTGTTTCACTAACCCAAAGGGGCGACCAGGAGCTGGTCTTCCTCGCAGGACAGTTATGACGATAAAATGAAGGAGAACAATATTATAAACCTTTTTGGGTCCCCACTGGGGAGAAAAGTGGGCCATAAATATCTAAACTTAGCAACGATAAGTGTTTGTGGGTTTAATCTGCACTGTATGGGCAAAGCACACATGGCTGTTAGATGCATAGATGGGTCTCTGCACAGTTCTCAGAACTCGCCTGCTGAAGTTCCTTTTTGCCTTGAAGGTGAAGAACAAGATGACTAAAGAGCAATACATAAAAATGAATCGTGGCATCAATGACAGTAAGGACCTTCCAGAGGATTATTTGTCTACTATCTATGATGAAATAGAAGGAAAGAAAATATCAATGAAGGATACAAAAGAATATGCAATTGCAACTAAATCCACTAAACCAAGTAAGATTTCAGCAGCAAATCTTGACATATGAAAAGCCCAGGCTTTGCAGTGTTTTGTTTTCTTGATGTACCTACTTCTGGCACACAGTAGAATTGGATTAGTGATTACTGGACTTTTTTTTTGCAAGCAAGCCTTTATTGGCATAAAAATTATTGGGCCTGATCAAGGGAGATTTTGAGGTTCGAGCCCTCACTCAGTTTTTAAGCTCAATGGATGATTTTGGGCCAGTCACACAAACAACAGCCCTGAAGGTGTTTAGACTGTATGAGGCTGAAGTTATGCATATTCTTGATTCTTGTATTTTCTCTAAGAAGGAATCGTGGGTCCTTAGAATGAGAGTGGATTGGCCATGCTGTTTAATTTGATCTTGCAGTGTAGTGGGTAGTTCATACAACAATGTTTCTCTAATGCTACAATTCTATGTTTATGAAGCTTGCATAGGATAATTTCAACTGTGACAGCATATTGGTTGTGGTGGGTTTTCCGGGCTGTGTGGCCGTGGTCTGGTGGATCTTGTTCCTAACGTTTCACCTGCATCTGTGGCTGGCATCTTCAGAGTTGTATCACAGTGTGTAACAGACTTCCCTCTGTGATACACCTCTGAAGATACCAGCCACAGATGCAGGTGAAATGTTAGGAACAAGATCCACCAGACCATGGCCACATAGCCCGGAAAACCCACCACAACCAGTTGAATCCAGCCATGAAAGCCTTTGACAATACATTGTGACAGCATACATTCCTATGCATGAAAGAGAAATATAGGAGAGGATTAAACAAGACATAAAATAATATTTAGGTCATTTGGACTTCTGTCTCACTATGCCTCAAATATAAGCTCCCACAATATTGAAATGAGAGTAAGACCCAACATTTGAAATACTTTCCCAATCATTGTTACTCAGCAGCAGTGGAGGAAAAGGAGTGGAGGTAGAATATAAGCTGTATAAAACTGACGCTTTATTTTAATGTGCAGGTAGGCTGACGCTCAGATAAGGGGGAGGTGTTAGCTGTACATTGCGGTTATTTGAAAGGGACACTAAGCTGGCATATTATACCACCAATCCTTCTGGGTGAAATAAGTTGTGTTAGACTAGTTGAGACTTGCATCAGTGAAAGCCCCAGTGCACCGTTACAAATTTGGTCTTTTGTTTCCTACCAGTCATAAACGATGGTCCCTTATGTCAATGTATCAGAATCTGGGGCATATTCTACAAGTGTGGGAATTACAGTGAGACTGAAGTAAGTCTGTTTGCTGCTGATGCCTGTAATTCTGCTAGAAAACCGAGCTGCCAGCTGCTGCCTCAGCAGAACCCCTGAGTGATCTGAGCAGCACAAAACAAATGCTAATGGAAGCAAGTTATTCTGTATGGATTCTATGGACTTGACTTAACTCTGGTTAATTTCCCCTTCTGGTATGTCTCCACAGAACAGAATTAAGGGAACCAGCAGGGAAAGAGAACCATAATACTGATAGAAACCATTGCATGTTCAGTCACTGCAGATTTTTCTTTGGTCCTATCTGTAGCTAAATGAAAGTGGCACACTTAGTTGGAAGAGGAGAAAGCAAGGGTGTGGAAGTCTATCCCCCTTTTTCCTGAAATCTGTAACAGAAAAAAGTCAAACTGGAGTCCCAGTGAAAAATGAAAATGGTTTACTATTTTAAGACTTTTATTTCAAGCCCATCAGCTTGGATAAACTCCCAGGGATTTTTTTGTCCATATAATATGAGAGAGTGTACAAACTTGGGGGAAAAATTGGATCCAAACTCAGTGTTTCCAAGAACTACTTTTTTTGGAACAGGCAAAATAACATGTTGGATCTCATATTATGTGTAAGTGAAGAATTTTGGCATTAAAGAGAAGATGGCAACTTCAATATAACTGTCTCTTATTTTATAAGAAACATATTTTAAAAGTATTAATGCTACAATAATTGTATATAGTGTTAACTGTGCATAGTGAAAATACTAACATTTGATAATATTCCAGTTTCCAAGAGGAAAACAACAGACATCATTTGTGTGGTTTTTGTTTGCTCCTAGCTGTTAGTTAGACAGGCAGGCTTTGATGGCAGTCATTACCCTCTCAGCAGGGAGTGGGAAAAGAAACAAAGGAGCAGATTATGCTGACGTTGACAGCCTTGTATTTATGTCACTGAAACTCACCCGAGAAATACCATAAAATAGCTTTATATTCTTAGACTGTTATATGCTCAGCAGAGGCGTAGCTGGGCCAGAGTGCACCCAGTGCGCGCACTGTGTTTTCTGCTCACCCTCCACGGCGGCCTACTGCCCCCGCCCTGCCCCCCCCCCACTTACCTTTCTTCAGCCTGGAAAAGCAGCCTGTTCCCTTCAGGCTGAAAACGGCCTGGTGTGAACTACACTTCCCATCAGATCTTGGGGCTTGCAAGGTCTCCTGGGAATGTAGTTCCCACCAGGCCATTTGCAGCCTAAAGGGAACAGGCCGCTTTTCCACCTGCACTGTTTTAATAAGGTAAGTGTGTGTGTGTGTGGGGGGGGGGGGTGTTAGGGATTTTCCACCTCCCAGGCATGCACCTGGTGGAGCACACACACCCCAGCCCCCTGGTAGCTCCGCCTCTGATGCTCAGCACAAAACGTGTCCCATTAAATGTGAATGCATTTAAGGTGCTTTAGGATACGCTAAGCAACATTTGTTTGGAAGTCCGTATTGTGACTTGTCTAGAAATTAGGCCTGTGTTGCCTGAATGACATACTTGAATAGCTTTGTGTGTATTTCTTAGATGTAGCCAGCGAGAAGCAGCGACGGTTGTTGTACAACCTGGAGATGGAGCAGATGGCAAAGACTGCTAAAGCTCTGATGGAGGCAGTAAGCCATGCGAAGGCCCCTTTTACTAGCGCTACTCACCTGGACCACGTCAGGCCCATGTTCAAAGTGAGTATGGACCTAAAGTCATGGGTAACTTTCCAACATGCCAGATGGCGTGATTTTGTGTCTCTTGAAGGCATATTTGCAAAAAAACCCCAAAACCTGTAGCTATTCAAGGATCTGCAATGATGAATTTCACTACTCTGGAAGAAGAACTAGAAACAGTGGAATGATACGGCTTGAGAGCAAGTGGAAGATATCTTTGCATTTGTTAAAATTATTGTGATACTTCTTGATTGATGCCATGTAAAAGCGGATCTCTAAATTAGGTACTTGTCTAAGGTAAAATGTAGTTGTAATTGTAATCAAACAATGTACAACTGCTGCTTCTGCCTTTTTCAGCTCGTGTGGACTCCATTGCTGGCTGCTTATAGTGTCGGCCTTCAGAACTGCGATGACACCGAAGTTGCGTCCTTGTGCTTGGAAGGA